>NC_060233.1:14404036-14723536 GCF_021155775.2 Neodiprion pinetum
TTTTAATAATCATTGAAATTACGGAACACTCTCACCACGATTATCCGAAACGCGAATTTCCCTAATTTTTCCGTAGGTGCGCGTAAGGATTATTATACTAAAAAAGTATGCTACTTAAATTGTACCATCAATGTCCGCTAACCTGACGGGGCTGAAATACGCGACCCTACTAAAGTCAGAGCGGAGGATTCGCGCCCTCGACAACGCGACGGAACTTCGGCGCATGCCTCGAATTCGCGTTTGACGAACCAACAATTAATTAAGTTGCAATATTGCCGCAGCTCGCACGGTACTCGCAAGTACTTCAATCCAGAAGCGGTGCCGTCCTACTACTGCTGCATGAGCGGCGTAAATGCAGTCTGATGCGTTCTCCGCGTTAAATTTCTTGCAGAGATAATGACTCTTCAATAAAATTAATAGCAACAATCTAAGTATATGCTTGGCCTTAGTAGAAAGTCAAGTCTTCGTAGATTGTTGTAAACGTCTGGCTCAGAAGAATTGGACTTTGGCCGTGTTAGAGAACAACACCTACTAAACTTCATTGTACATAAAAAAAAAATTTCACCGTAACAACGGAATAACAAATTATATTTGCTTGTACAGAATATCAATGACATTTCAATTAAATGTTCTGATGAAATTCATTATTTTCTAACTTGCGGTAAACTATGGTCAAGAAAAGAATACATTAATTTTATTGAGTGGATGAAAATAGCATTTGACTACGATGAAAAAAAATTACAATCGAACCAATCTGAATTATAATCGGTGAGATTAATATATTATGATATTATTTTGGAATATTCACTAGACACTCAATTTGCTTTTCTTGTATGTTAATTCACGCACATTCGCCACTATGCATTAACCCATGCTGTATTTTTACAATCACGAATAAGATATGACACCTAGAACGAAAACGAATTCGGTATATAAAAATCTGTTCGGAATCTATACAGGACCAGAAAAAAAATATCCAGTACCAGTGTAGTTGAGCAGTAAACTTAGTTATTTCGCGAAAGTGTCTCATAGGAAATTTAACCCTTCAGAACACAGGTTGTCCGTACCACAAACATTACTCGCGTGATGATAACAAATTTCACGGTTCTACGCAAGCGGTGAGCGCAAAATTTCATACATAATAATAATATAATATTAGGTTAAGTTAAAAAAATAATTAGTAAAATATTTTTGAAATTCTATAATTTAACCATCTAAAATTTTATTCTGTAGCAATATATTTAAACGATTTGATTATTTATGTATAATAATAAAAAATTCAGTAAACCAAGTGTTTTTCAGGTTACGTGTATTCAAAATTGAAGTATAAATTAATATGTGGTGATTGATATAAAAGAATAACAAGGAAATTTACTTATCGAATACACGAAATAACTAATGACAGTTATAACAATAACAATTATTTATCATATTTTTCCATTAACAAATACTAGTTGTTCAGATTACGGTAATACATATATATTTATATATATTTTAGAACTAGCGGCTGTAATTACGACTTACGGTTTTGATTACCATCTTTAGTTACGTGATGAGAAAAACTCTCACGGTTGCAAATAAACTCTTTTTTTCCTTGATATTGTAAGTGTTAAAAATTTTTATTTTCAGTATCCAAAAAAGCATGAAATTTCGTGTAGGTAAAAAAACTTTTAAGTGGTCACTCCATTTGAAATTTTGAAAAAATGAAAATTTAAAAATGGGTGTGAGAGAATGTCTCTATACGCTAGTGATGACAGGTTAACACATGGGATATCCATCTACATTGATGGATTCAGAAGATATCCTACTGACATCCGCCTGCATTTAGGCAACTGAGAGTACAAACAATCGCGGTCAATAAGACAAATGACGATCGGTATGTTCTCTCAGTTGCCTAAATACAGGCCGATTTTGGTACGATGTATGTACTTCGAAGTGCATAGATGCAGGCGCATTTACCCCACATGTTGAATTTCCCATGGGACGTTTCAACCACATGAGCGGGCATATAGGTCCTTGTCTATCGAACGTGACATTACTGTGCATGCCAAATCAATATATCCTATCAGGGGCGCCGAAGAAACTAGAAAAAATTGCCTAGTGCCGCAAAAAATACTAGATAAACGTTGTACCAGAACGACGGTGGCATTAAAATGCTCTGATTCCGAACAAAAATGACTCGTTAGATAAGAAAATCGTATCGGAGCTAGCGTTGTGCGTTAACTGAAGAATATAAAAACAGTTGCCCTAATGGGCTTAAGTGTGACAACCGAAAATCGTCGTGCGCTTTGCGCCCCTTGAGATGTTCCAACGGTAGAGTTGAGAACTTATTGCAGAACATTAGAGAGTTACCGATTTCGGCATGATGCTAGCTGCATTCACCTTCCCAGTAACACAGTCTTCGCAATGGTAAGCCCAAGCCAGTACTTAGCCTGTGCGTATTTACCGACTTATCGGCGATACAAGAAATTAATAATAAGAATAAATTTCTTCCAAAATTCGTGGTAAAGCAGTAATTTAATTGAAGTATAGGTACCCGAGAGGAGAATATACATATACATAGATCATAAATAATAATAGATCAGATGTAATAATGATGCAGAGAGCAAAAAGTATATATGTATATGCGGTCCATGTACGATATTAATATATATGATCCATTTACGATTAATACGTGATGCATACTGTAAATTTTATAATTTACCGGGAGAAAAACTAGATTACCTACGCTAATACGTCTGTAATATGAAAATAGAAGAATTATTCATTTCGAAATGGGATTCTGTTGGACACGCGCTCGATGTATTCCATAACATTAATATTCATAATTATTCCAACAATTTTTTATTTGCTCTCTAAATCTTGATTTTCGTAGGCATAGAATCGAAACGCTGTTTTAGCTAATCGCAAGTGAAGTATATACGTTGGGTAGAGAATCAGAATTGTTTTTCAAAAAGTGTTCAAATGGAAACAAATGCGGAGTAACTGTAATACATCAGGGATGCGCTGATTTTGATCGAAATGAAATGGCTGCTCCGTATATGAGACAGTATTTAACGCAGTGTCCAGATTTAAAGCCTAAAAAGGTGATTGTCGGCGATTTGTTTATACATATGCAGAGATAGAAAGAAGCTTCTGAAAACTTCGAGTGTATTTTAACACACGTTTGAAAAGTACAGGCAAAAATTTTTATCATCCAACTGTCGCAGAATGGCAACGTTATTAGCTGACCCGTTAACTGTAGAATATATCTTTAGTCAACGGCTGGCCGTCGAAGGGCCTAGCCGCTTGAGTCTGGAATCGGCAGAAAAGATAAAGTGCGTATTGCTTGTCTGAAACGTAGGAACTAAAATCATTATACATCATATCATATCATATCATCGTACATCATACATCATACATCAAGATATATCATACATCATACAACATACATGATATTAAAGTTCGAAACCAAAGTTTGGATGTTTGGATGTTCAGAAAGTGACGTCGCCCAAAATTTTTTTTCCTTCGACGTCATCGATCTGAAACCAGTTGGCCGAATTCCTGAGTCTGGAAACAACCGCGCAGTAGAGCGGACGAATGAGAATCGCGCTCCGCAGATTTCGAGTGCCGGGTTCTCTACCTCCTGGATCCTGCGCTCCGGGTCCGCTTCCTGGTGCAATTCGAGCTCCAGGACAAGCGCTACGTGGTTTTTACGCTCTAGGTCTGCTACCTGGTGAAACTCGACTTCTAGGAAAAGCGCTCCGTAGTTTCTACGCTCAAGGTCCACTAACTGCAGGAACTTGACTTCCAGGACAAGCGTTCGATGGTTCCTGCGCTCCAGGTCCTTTACCTAGTGAAACTCGACTTTCAGGAAAACCGCTCCGTAGTTTCTGCGCTCAAGGTCCACTACCTGCAGGAACTTGACTTCCGGGACAAGCGATCCATGGTTCCTGCTCTCCAGGTCCGCTACCTGGTCAAACTCGAGTTGCAGAACAAGCGCTCTATGGTTTCTGCGCTCCAGGTCCGCTACCTGGTGAAACTCGACTTCCAGAACAAGCGTTCGTGGTTCCTGCGCTCCAGGTCCGTTACCTGGTGAAACTCGACTTTCAGGAAAACCGCTCCGTAGTTTCTGCGCTCAAGGTCCACTACCCGCAGGGACTTGACTTCCGGGACAAGCGCTCCATGGATCCTGCGCTCCAGGTCCGCTACCCGGTGAAACTCGACTTCCAGAACAAGCGCTCCGAAGTTTCTGAGCTCAAGGTCCGCTACCTGGTAAAACTCGACTTCCAGGACATGAGGGGAACGAGGAGGAGGAGGACGTAGATTTCTGCACAGTGAGTGAAATATTTTTATAATATTTAATGGCCATTGTAATAATATTTTATCTCAAATTTTTTAAACTTGTCATGTTTACAATAAATTATTTCAATTCATTTTTGGCGCAAGCACATATTCAGTAGCTATAAATGCGCTCATAAAATTGATTATATTATTAATTATTTAATTAATAATATTAATCCTTACATAATATTTTTGATATATTCTTATACTGAAATTATTTATTACTATTGCAGGTATAACCCGAGGTGGTGAGCGGTGGTTGGAGGTGGTCGGAGGTGAACGAGGAGGAGGACGAGCAAGAAGAGGAGAGCAAGGTGGACGAGGAGGACGAGGATTTGTACTCGGTGAGTAAAACATTTTTATAATATTTGATGGCAATTGGAATTATATTTCATCTGAAATATTTCAAACTTCTCATGTTTACAATACATTATTTCAATTCATTTTTCGCGCAAGCACGTATTCAGTAGCTATAAATGCGGTAATAAAATTTATTATATTATCAGTTACTTAATTGATTATATTAATCCTCACATAATATTTTTCATGTGTTCTTATACTGAAAATATTTATTATTATTTCAGGTATAACCCGAGGTGGTTATCAGTGGTTGTTCAAGGTGGTGGGCGGTGGTCGGAGGTGGACGAGGAGGAAGACGAGAAAGACGAGGAGAACAAGGTGGACGAGGAGGACAAGAATTTGTGCTCGGTGAGTAAAACATTTGCATTATATTTAATTGCAATTGTAATTAGATTTCATCTCAAATATTCCAAACTTGTCATGTTTGCAATAAATTATTTCAATTCATTTTTCGCACAAGCACATATTCAGTAGCTATAAATGGGCTAGTAAAATTTATTATATTATCAATTAATTAATTAATTATATCAATTCTCACATAATATTTTTTATGTGTTCTTATACTGAAAATATTTATTACTATTCCAGGTATAACCCTAGGTGGTTAGCGGTAGTTGTTGGAGGTAGTTTGCGGTGGTTGGAGGTGGACGAGGAGGAGGACGAGGAAGACGAGGAGAACAAGGTGGATGAGGGGGACGAGGATTTTTGCTTGGTCAGTTTAACATTTTCGTAATATTTGATGAAGTAGGATCAGGATCAGGAGTAAGATTGGGAGTAGGATCAGGATCACGAATGAGATCAGGAGTAGGAGTGGGAGTAGAAGTAGGATCAGAAGTGGAATTAGGAGTAGGAGTAGGATCAGGGGAAGATGTAGAAATAGAAGTAGAAGTAGGAAAAGTAAGAGTTTAAGTAGGAGTAGGATTAGGAGTAGGAGTGGGAGTAGGAGTAGGAGTAGGAGTAGGAGTAGGAGTAGGAGTAGAAGTACGAATAGGCGAAGGATTAGGAGTAGAATCAGGAGTAGGTGTAGGATCAGGTGAAGAAGTAGTATCAGGAGTAGAAGTAGGAGTAGGTGTAGAAATAGGAGTAGAAGTGGGAGGGGTAGGGTAGGGTAGGGTGGGGTAGGGTGCGGTAGGGTAGGGCGGGGTAGGGTGGCCGAGAGTAGTTGTTCTCAGATTCGTTTTGAATGACCCTTACCAGACTAATTGGACCCTCAGGAACTCAGAAATCGCAGCAAAAAGAGCGTAGGACCAACAGGAGAGAAACGGTGAGCGAAAAAGCACCTGCTGAAAAATGTCGAAAACTCGGGTTCTCGTTATTTGGCTGTAACTTTTGATGCGTCGATCTCAGCGTATTGGGACTGCGCCCAATCGAATACTATCGCAAGATTACGGTGCAATAGTGCGTGAAAGAATTCATTCCAGCACTTTTCAAAATCGCGAAAATTTTCGCCAAAACTGCAAAGGGGTTAGCCTTACTTTTTCTTCATTTTTCGAGCCGAAAATTTTTGGTCTCAGATTCGATTGAAATGACCCTTACCTGACCGATTAGACCATCAAGAACTCAGGAATCACAGCAAAAAGAGCGTGGGACCAAGAGGAGAGAAACGGCGAGCAAAGAAGCACCTGCTGAAAAATGTCGAAAACTCGGGTTCTCGTTTTTTGGCTGTAACTTTTGATGCGTCGATCGCAGCGTGTTGGGACTGCGCCCAATCGATTTCTCTCGCAAAATTACGTCGGTATAGTGCAGAAAAGAATTTATTCGAGCACTTTTCAAAACCGCGAAAATTTTCGCCAAAAATGCAAAGGGGTTAGCCTAAATTTTTCTTCATTTTTCGAGCCAATGATTTTTGGTCTCAGATTCGATTGAAATGACCCTTACCTGACCAATTGGACCATCAGGAACTCAGAAAACGCAGCAAAAAGAGCGTGGAACCAAGAGGAGAGAAACAGCGAGCAAAATAGCACCTGCTAAAAAATGTCGAAATTTCAGGTTCTCGTTTTTTGGCTGTAACTTTTGATACGTCGATCTCAGCGTATTGGGACTGCGCCCAATCGAATTCTCTCGCAAAATTACGTCGGTATAGTGCAGGAAAGAATGTATTCCAGCACTTTTCAAAACCGCGAAAATTTTCGCCAAAAATGCAAAGGGGTTAGCCTTGCTTTTTCTTCATTTTTCGAGCCGAAAACTTTTGGTCTCAGATTCGATTGAAATTACCCTTACCTGACCAATTGGACCATCAGGAACTCAGAAGACGCAGCAAAAAGAGCGTGGAACCAAGAGGAGAGAAACGGCGAGCAAAATAGCACCTGCTAAAAAATGTCGAAAACTCGGGTTCTCGTTTTTTGGCTGTAACTTTTGATGCGTCGATCGCAGCGTATTGGGACTGCGTCCAATCGATTTCTCTCGCAAAATTACGTCGGTATAGTGCAGAAAAGAATTTATTCGAGCACTTTTCAAAACCGCGAAAATTTTCGCCAAAAATGCAAAGGGGTTAGCCTTACTTTTTCTTCATTTTTCGAGCCGAAAATTTTTGGTCTCAGATTCGATTGAAATGACCCTTACCTGACCGATTAGACCATCAAGAACTCAGAAATCACAACAAGAAGAGCGTGGGACCAAGAGGAGAGAAACGGCGAGCAAAGAAGCACCTGCTGAAAAATGTCGAAAACTCGGGTTCTCGTTTTTTGGCTGTAACTTTTGATGCGTGGATCTCAGCGTATTGGGACTGCACCCAATCGATTTCGCCCCCAAATTTACGTCAGAATAGTGCAGGAAAGAATGTATTCCAGCACTTTTTAAAATCGCGAAAATTTTCGCCAAAAATGCAAAGGGGTGAGCCTTACTTTTTCTTCATTTTTCGAGCCGAAAATTTTTGGTCTCAGATTCGATAAAAATGACCCTTACCCGACCAATTGGACCATCAGGAATTCAGAAAACGCAGCAATAAGAGCGTAGGACCAAGAGGAGAGAAACGGCGAGCAATAAAGCACCTGCTGAAAAATGTCGAAATCTTAGGTTCTGGTTTTTTGGCTGTAACTTTTGATGCGTCGATCTCAGCGTATTGGGACTACACCCAATCGATTTTGCCCCCAAAATTACGTCAGAATGGTGCAGGAAAGAATGTATTCCAGCACTTTTCAAAATCGCGAAAATTTTCGCCAAAAATGCAAAGGGGTTAGCCTTACTTTTTCTTCATTTTTCGCGCCGAAAATTTTTGGTCTCAGATTCGATTGAAATGACCCTTACCTGACCAATTGGACCCTCAGGAACTCAACAATCGAAGAGAAAAGAGCGTAGGATCAACAGGAGAGAAACGGCGAGCAAAGAAGCACCTGCTGAAAAATGTCGAAAACTCGGGTTCTCGTTTTTTGGCTGTAACTTTTGATGCGTGGATCTCAGCGTATTGGGACTGCACCCAATCGATTTCGCCCCCAAATTTACGTCAGAATAGTGCAGGAAAGAATGTATTCCAGCACTTTTTAAAATCGCGAAAATTTTCGCCAAAAATGCAAAGGGGTTAGCCTTACTTTTTCTTCATTTTTCGAGCCGAAAATTTTTGGTCTCAGATTCGATAAAAATGACCCTTACCCGACCACTTGGACCATCAGGAATTCAGAAAACGCAGCAATAAGAGCGTAGGACCAAGAGGAGAGAAACGGCGAGCAATAAAGCACCTGCTGAAAAATGTCGAAATCTTAGGTTCCGGTTTTTTGGCTGTAACTTTTGATGCGTCGATCTCAGCGTATTGGGACTACACCCAATCGAGTTTGCCCTTAAAATTACGTCAGAATGGTGCAGGAAAGAATGTATTCCAGCACTTTTCAAAATCGCGAAAATTTTCGCCAAAAATGCAAAGGGGTTAGCCTTACTTTTTCTTCATTTTTCGCGCCGAAAATTTTTGGTCTCAGATTCGATTGAAATAACTCTTACCTGACCAATTGGACCCTCAGGAACTCAAGAATCGAAGAGAAAAGAGCGTAGGATCAACAGGAGAGAAACGGCGAGCAAAGAAGCACCTGCTGAAAAATGTCGAAAACTCGGGTTCTCGTTTTTTGGCTGTAACTTTTGATGCGTCGATCGCAGCGTGTTGGGACTGCGCCCAATCGATTTCTCTCGCAAAATTACGTCGGTATAGTGCAGAAAAGAATTTATTCGAGCACTTTTCAAAACCGCGAAAATTTTCGCCAAAAATGCAAAGGGGTTAGCCTAAATTTTTCTTCATTTTTCGAGCCAATGATTTTTGGTCTCAGATTCGATTGAAATGACCCTTACCTGACCAATTGGACCATCAGGAACTCAGAAAACGCAGCAAAAAGAGCGTGGAACCAAGAGGAGAGAAACAGCGAGCAAAATAGCACCTGCTAAAAAATGTCGAAATTTCAGGTTCTCGTTTTTTGGCTGTAACTTTTGATACGTCGATCTCAGCGTATTGGGACTGCGCCCAATCGAATTCTCTCGCAAAATTACGTCGGTATAGTGCAGGAAAGAATGTATTCCAGCACTTTTCAAAACCGCGAAAATTTTCGCCAAAAATGCAAAGGGGTTAGCCTTGCTTTTTCTTCATTTTTCGAGCCGAAAACTTTTGGTCTCAGATTCGATTGAAATTACCCTTACCTGACCAATTGGACCATCAGGAACTCAGAAAACGCAGCAAAAAGAGCGTGGAACCAAGAGGAGAGAAACGGCGAGCAAAATAGCACCTGCTAAAAAATGTCGAAAACTCGGGTTCTCGTTTTTTGGCTGTAACTTTTGATGCGTCGATCGCAGCGTATTGGGACTGCGTCCAATCGATTTCTCTCGCAAAATTACGTCGGTATAGTGCAGAAAAGAATTTATTCGAGCACTTTTCAAAACCGCGAAAATTTTCGCCAAAAATGCAAAGGGGTTAGCCTTACTTTTTCTTCATTTTTCGAGCCGAAAATTTTTGGTCTCAGATTCGATTGAAATGACCCTTACCTGACCGATTAGACCATCAAGAACTCAGAAATCACAACAAGAAGAGCGTGGGACCAAGAGGAGAGAAACGGCGAGCAAAGAAGCACCTGCTGAAAAATGTCGAAAACTCGGGTTCTCGTTTTTTGGCTGTAACTTTTGATGCGTGGATCTCAGCGTATTGGGACTGCACCCAATCGATTTCGCCCCCAAATTTACGTCAGAATAGTGCAGGAAAGAATGTATTCCAGCACTTTTTAAAATCGCGAAAATTTTCGCCAAAAATGCAAAGGGGTTAGCCTTACTTTTTCTTCATTTTTCGAGCCGAAAATTTTTGGTCTCAGATTCGATAAAAATGACCCTTACCCGACCACTTGGACCATCAGGAATTCAGAAAACGCAGCAATAAGAGCGTAGGACCAAGAGGAGAGAAACGGCGAGCAATAAAGCACCTGCTGAAAAATGTCGAAATCTTAGGTTCCGGTTTTTTGGCTGTAACTTTTGATGCGTCGATCTCAGCGTATTGGGACTACACCCAATCGAGTTTGCCCTTAAAATTACGTCAGAATGGTGCAGGAAAGAATGTATTCCAGCACTTTTCAAAATCGCGAAAATTTTCGCCAAAAATGCAAAGGGGTTAGCCTTACTTTTTCTTCATTTTTCGCGCCGAAAATTTTTGGTCTCAGATTCGATTGAAATGACTCTTACCTGACCAATTGGACCCTCAGGAACTCAAGAATCGAAGAGAAAAGAGCGTAGGATCAACAGGAGAGAAATGGCGAGCAAAATAGCACCTGCTGAAAAATGTCGAAAACTCGGGTTCTCGTTTTTTGGCTGTAACTTTTGATGCGTCGATCGCAGCGTGTTGGGACTGCGCCCAATCGATTTCTCTCGCAAAATTACGTCGGTATAGTGCAGAAAAGAATTTATTCGAGCACTTTTTAAAACCGCGAAAATTTTCGCCAAAAATGCAAAGGGGTTAGCCTTGCTTTTTCTTCATTTTTCGAGCCAATGATTTTTGGTCTCAGATTCGATTGAAATGACCCTTACCTGACCAATTGGACCATCAGGAACTCAGAAAACGCAGCAAAAAGAGCGTGGAACCAAGAGGAGAGAAACAGCGAGCAAAATAGCACCTGCTAAAAAATGTCGAAATTTCAGGTTCTCGTTTTTTGGCTGTAACTTTTGATACGTCGATCTCAGCGTATTGGGACTGCGCCCAATCGAATACTATCGCAAGATTACGGTGCAATAGTGCGTGAAAGAATCCATTCCAGCACTTTTCAAAATCGCGAAAATTTTCGCCAAAACTGCAAAGGGGTTAGCCTTACTTTTTCTTCATTTTTCGAGCCGAAAATTTTTGGTCTCAGATTCGATTGAAATGACCCTTACCCGACCAATTGGACTATCAGGGATTCAGAAAACGCAGCAGAAAAAGCGTAGGACCAAGAGGAGAGAAACATCGAGCAAAAAAGCACCTGCTGAAAAATGTCGAAATTTCAGGTTCTCGTTTTTTGGCTGTTACTTTTGATACGTCGATCTCAGCGTATTGGGACTGCGCCCAATCGATTTCGCCCCCAAAATTACGTCGGAATAGTGCAGGAAAGATTTTATTCCAGCACTTTTGAAAACCGCGAAAATTTTCGACAAAAATGCAAAGGGGTTTGCCTTGCTTTTTCTTCATTTTTCGAGCCGAAAACTTTTGGTCTCAGATTCGATTGAAATTACCCTTATCTGACCAATTGGACCATCAGGAACTCAAGAAAACGCAGCAAAAAGAGCGTGGAACCAAGAGGAGAGAAACGGCGAGTAAAATAGCACCTGCTAAAAAATGTCGAAAACTCGGGTTCTCGTTTTTTGGCTGTAACTTTTGATGCGTCGATCGCAGCGTATTGGGACTGCGCCCAACCGATTTCTCTCGCAAAATTACGTCGGTATAGTGCAGAAAAGAATTTATTCGAGCACTCTTCAAAACCGCGAAAATTTTCGCCAAAAATGCAAAGGGGTTAGCCTTACTTTTTCTTCATTTTTCGAGCCGAAAACTTTTGGTCTCAGATTCGATTGAAATGACCCTTACCTGACCAATTGGACCATCAGGAACTCAGAAAACGCAGCAAAAAGAGCGTGGAACCAAGAGGAGAGAAACGGCGAGCAAAATAGCACCTGCTAAAAAATGTCGAAAACTCGGGTTCTCGTTTTTTGGCTGTAACTTTTGATGCGTCGATCGCAGCGTATCGGGCCTGCGCCTAATCGATTTCTCTCGCAAAATTACGTCGGTATAGTGCAGGAAAGATTATATTCCAGCCCTTCACAAAGAGCCGAAAATTTTCGTCAAAAATGCAAAGGGGTTAGCCTTACCATTGGATAAAGAATATAACGACAGTTGCCCTCGTGGGCTCAGATCTGACAACCGAAAATTGCTGCGTGAGATATTCCAACGATAGAGTTAAGAACTTATCGCAGAACATCAGAGAGTTTTCGATTTCGACGTGATGCTGGCTGCATTCACCTTCTCAGTAACACAGTCTTCGCAATGATAAGCCCAAGCCAGTACTTGGCCTGAGTGTACTTACCGACTTGTCGGTGATACAAAAAATTAATAATGCGAATAAATATCTTTCAAAATTCGTAGCAAAACAGTGATTTATTTAAAGTATAGGTACCCGAGAGAAGAATGTACACATAGATCATGAATACAAATAGATCATATGCAATAATGATGCAGAGACCAAAAAGTATAAATGTATATGCGGTCCATGTACGACATCGATATATACGATGCATTCATGATTAATCAGTGATGCAAACTATAAATTTTATAATTTTGTAGGAAACATACTAGATTATCTACTATAATCGGCTATAATATGACAATAAAAGAATTGTTAGTTTCGATGTGGGATTCAATTCGATACGCAGTCTATATATCCCGTAACATTAATATTCAGAATTAGGAGTAGGAATAGGAGTGGTATCAGGAGTAGGAATAGGTATAGAAGTAGGATAAGGAGTAGGTTCAAGAGTGAGAGTAGGAATAGGAGTAGGATCAGGAGTTGGAGTAAGATCGTAGTATAAATAGGAGTAAGATTGAAGTAGAAGTAGGAGTATGAGTAGAAGTAGGAGTATAGGAGGAGGGTAGGGTAGGGTAGGGTAGGGTAGGGTACTCCAACCTACTCCTACTCCTACTCCTACTACCCCTATTTCTACTCCTACTCCTACTCTTACTACTACTACTTCTATTGCTACTCTTAGTTCTACTTCTACTTCTATTTTTACTGCTACTCCTACCACAACTCCTAACACTCCTACTCCTACTCCTACTCCTACTTCAAGTTCCAACACTCCCGACTCCTACTCCTACACTTACTCCTACTTCTACTTGGTCCTCATCCCCTGCCTTCTTCTAGTCCTCCAGCCGCGTACTATGACCGACAACCACGTCAGCCACCTCCGACCACCTTCAACCAGCGCCAACCACCTCCAGCGACCACCAATAACCACCTTGGGTTATACCTGGAATAGTAATAAATATTATCAGTATAAGAACACATCAAAAATTATGTATAAGGATTAATACAATTAATCAGGTAATTAATAATAAAATAAATTTTAGTAGCGCAATTATAGCTACTGAACTTGTGATTGCGCGAAAAATGAATTGAAATAAGTTATTGTAAACATGACAAGTTTGAAAAATTTTAAATAAAACAAAACGATAATTGTCAATCAATGTTATAACAATGTTAAACTCACCGAGCACAAATCCTTATCCTCCTCGTCCATCTTGTTCTCCTCGTCATTCTCGTCCTCCTCCTCGTCCACCTTTGACCACCTCCAACCACCGCTAACCACCTCCAACAACCACCGCTAACCTCCACGGGTTAGACCTTGAATAGTGATAAATATTGTCAATATAAGAACACATCAAAAATATTGTGTAAGAATTAATATAATTAATATATTAATTAATAATGCAATAAATTTTATTAGCGCATTGATAGCTACTGAATTTGTGCTTGCGGGAGAAATGAATTGAAATAATTTGTTGTAAACATGAGAAGTTTGAAAAATTTTCAATATAATATAATGATGATTGTCATTAAATATCATAAAAATTTTAAACTCACCGAGCACAAATCCTCGTCCTCATCGTCCACCAACGACCACCTCCAGCCACTGCCAACCACCTCCAGTGACCACCGCTAAACACCTCGGGTTATACCTGGAATAGTAATAAATATTATCAGTATAAGAACACATCAAAAATATTGTGTAAGGATCAATATGAATCATTAATTAATTGATAATAAAATAAATTTTATTAGCGCAATTATAGCTACTGAATTTGTGCTTGCTCAAAAAATGAATTGAAATAATTTATTGTAAACATGACAAGCTCAAAAAATTATAGATAAAATATGTCTACAATTGCCATGAAATATTACAAAAATGTTTTACTCACCGAGCACAAATCCTCGTCCTCCTCGTCCACCTTGCTCTCCTCTTCTTGCTCGTCCTCCTCCTTGTCCACCTCCGACCACCTCCAACCACCGCTCACCACCTCGGGTTATACCTTCAATAGTAATAAATAATTTCAGTATAAGAATACATCAAAAATATTATGTAAGGATTAATATTATTAATTAATTAATAATTAATATAATTAATTTTATTAGCGCATTTATAGCTACTGAATATGAGATTGCGCCAAAAATGAATTGAAATAATTTATTGTAAACATGACAAGTTTAAAAAATTTGAGATAAAATATAATTACAATGGTCATTAAATATTATAAAAATATTTCACTCACTATGCAGAAATCCTCGTCCTCCTCCTCCTCGTTCCCCTCATGTCCTGGAAGTCGAGTTTTACCAGGTAGTGGACCTTGAGCTCAGAAACTTCGGAGCACTTGTTCCTGAAGTCGAGTTTCACCAGGTAGCGGACCTGGAGCGCTGGAACCACGGAGCGCTCGTTCTGGATGTCTAGTTTCACCAGGTAGCGGACCTGGAGCGCAGGAAATACGAAGCGCTTGTCCCTAAAGTCGAGTCTCATCAGGTAGCGGACCTGGAGCGCAGAAACAACGAGCGCTTGTTCTGGAAGTCGAGTTTCACTAGGTAGCGGACTTGCAGCGCAGAAGCCACAGAGCGCTTGTTCTGGAAGTCGAGTTTCACCAGGTAGCGGACCTGGAGCGCAGGAACCACGAACGCTTGTTCTGGAAGTCGAGTTTCACCAGGTAGCGGACCTGGAGCGCAAAAACCACAGAGCGCTTGTTCTGGAAGTCGAGTTTCACCAGGTAGCGGACCTAGAGCGCCGGAACCATGGAGCGCTTGTCCAGGAAGTCAAGTTCCTGCAGGTAGTGGACCTTGAGCGCAGAAACTACGGAGCGCTTCTCCTGGAAGTCGAGTCTCACCAGGTAGCGGACCTAGAGCGTAAAAACTATGTAGCGCTTGTCCTGGAACTCGAGTTGCACCAGGAAGCGGACCCGGAGCGCAGGATCCAGGAGGTAGAGAACCCGACACTCGAAATCTGCGGAGCGCGATTCTCATACGTCCGCTCTACTGCGCGTTTGTTTCCAGACTGAGGAATTCGGCCAACTGGTTTTAGATCGATGACGTCAGGAGAAAAAAATTTTGGGTGACGTCACTTTCTGAACATCCGAAGATTCGAACATCCAAACTTTGGTTTCGAACTTTCATACTATGTATGATGTATGATTATGTATGTTGTATGATTATGTATGTTGTATGATGTATGATGTATGATGGTATGATATGATGTATAATGATTTTAGTTTTTACCCTTCAGACAAGAAAGCTAGGCCCTTTGATGGTCAGCCGTTGACTCAAGATATATTCTTCAGTTAACGGGTCCGCTAATAACGCTGCCGTTCTGCGAGAGTTGGATGATAAAAATTTTTGCTCGTACCTTTCTGATGTCTGTTAAAATACACTTGAAGTTTTAAGAAGCTTCGTTCTATCTCTTCCTATCAAAAAATAATCGCCGACAATCACCTTTTGAGGTCTTTAAATCAGGACATTGCATTAAATACTGTCTCATATACGGAGCATCCATTTCATCTCGATCAAAATTAGCGCATCCGTGATGTATTACAGTTACTCTGAATTTTTTTCCACACGAACACTTTTCGAAAAACAATTCTTCTTCTCTACCCAACGTAGATACTTTACTTGCGACTAGCTGAAACAGCGTTACGATTCTATGCCTACGAAAATTCAACATCGAGAGAGCAAATGAAAAGTTGTTGGAATAATTATGAACAATAATGTTATAGAATACATGGTGGAGCTGGGGGACCAAGAGGACGAAGGTGGTCGGTGGTAGTCGGAGGTGGTTGGACGTATTCGGAAATGGTAGGAGGTGTTTGGAGGTGGTTGGAAGTGATCGGCGGTTGTCGAGAAGGACAAGGACGACGAGGACGACGAGGATGGTGCAGGGTGGGAGCGAAGGAGGAGGACGTCGACGAGGTAGACGAAGAGGACGAAGGTGGCCGGTGGTGGGAGGAGGTGGTTGACCATCGTTGGAGGTGCTTGGCGGTTGTTGCGGTGGTCGGCGGTGGACGCAGTTACCCGTCTACTCCCGGGGATGATCGAGGTGATCGATATTTGTAAGTCGCAGTCGACAAGTAGTCTTACGTACTCACTTTGTATGCACTCAATCTGAAGCTTCCATACCGACACTACTTTGGCTGCTACGAATGTCGGTGCGAGCCCGTTGGGTAAAATCGATAGAGCAGAACCCCCCTACGCTCCCAGGCCCACCTGGGCCCACTTGCCCGACGAAGACAGGTCACAAAAATTTACCTAGGGGTAGGTATCGGTCTTTATACTCTTCAGACAACGTGTTGTGACAGTTAATAAAAAAACCTGAAAATCTTTCGAAATTGACTGCAATTAATCAATTTAATCTGGTTACACATCAGCGGGCTAATTATAATCCGGAATTATAATTCAAAAGCTCAACGCATGCATGGGTATAATAGTACACGTATAATTTATATCCACATGCCTGGTATGAAGTACCTGGTGGCCTTTTGGTGAATTGTGGACAGAGCGCCGTTGTCTCGCCCAGAGGGGCAAGGGGGTGTTAATTTAAAAAGGACTGAGGATAAAATAAGCTGAACCGAAAACGAGCTCACCCTTCGATGCGTGAACGCTGTTCAGCCGAAAGGTTTATTTACCAATGATTGATGGTTGGTGTCCCGACGTTTGAAATATGACGCTACCTAACGGTGATTTCTATGGGAATATGTATTTTGTCGATTTGTTATATTTTCAACTGTCTATTACGGAAACGCCAGTGTTCCATTGTCGGCTGGTTCCATGCGTCAAATACTGCTTGCTGCAAGCTGTTGAATTCTAGTAGAGTGAAAATTTTAATCGAATTAAAATTGCATAACTATTGTGATTATTATTTTTCAAACAATAGTTTTTGAAAAAGTATCGCGCTACAGCAAAATGATTGAAAACTTGCCGGTTCGATGATAATTAAACACTCATTCATATATTTATACGTTAACTGAATATACAGATACACCGTGAGTTTTTCTACCAACGATACAATCCGTGCGCCTGAGGTAAGCAACCGAGGTTACGCCTGATGTTCAGGTTGAGCACCGTATCCCGCCACTCTATTATCGCGATGAATAACTGAATTTGATGACAGTTCTGCTCTTAACTGCTACATTATTGCCTTGGTTAATTGTTCGAATTTAATTTTTCAGCATTTTCGACATTTCCTATCATACAGGTTATTCTGACAAATAATATTTAACATTTTGGATGACTGTAGTGTGATACGGTGCTCAACCTAAACACCAGCTGTACTCTGGTTGCCTGCCTCAGGCGCATGGATCGTTTCGCCGTTACAAAAACTCATGGTACAGCATGTTACACGTAAAGGGAAATCTTACAGACATTCAACTATCGAGATGTAAAACGAAGCCTATGTTTTCTTTTTTACGTTACTTTGGTTTAATGCCGCGCTTGTTACTTTTTCAGTATTTTATAATGTTGCTACTTAATTTAATATACAATCACCAGTCAGGTTTCATAGATAGCTGATTTTTCTTGCCTCGTGTCCCGCAGTCGTCACAGTATTTGTATGCCACTTGTCTTTCGTCGATTCCAATTCAGGTACAAACATTGGTAATTGTGCTATTGAAAGGCAAATTCATGGGAATATTAATATTGTTACAAAGGGTGAAATCACCCGTTTTGTCCCCTATTAAATGATCTAGTAGTCATCATAGATAAAAGACGTTTATAAACCTCTTATGTCTTTAAAAAGAATAAGGTTGCTGCGTCAACCGATATTATTGTAAAAACAGTCAGTCTCTAGACTTTAAAAAGAGAGCTTGTGTTAAAATACATCTATTTTCTGTCTAATATTCCTTGTTCGTGAGACTTCTTTGGCTCGGCGTTCACTTAAATCGCACAGAGAACTCTTTGATTCTCTTAGATCTTTCGTAATTTCCCCCCCGTTGTAACATTGGTGTCAGAAGCGGGATCTCTTCTGTGCCATTTGAGTGGATTTTGAGTGTAAAGAAGTATACAAAACAATAATGCAACAAACTCCTACGTCGAGAGCATCACGCGCGGAGCGACGAGCTGCCGGACGCGTTTCATCGTGCCAGCGTTCTCCTGAACCAGCGTTTCCACCCATTTCTCGTCGTTCGGAAGCTGAGGTTCAGCCCCAGCCCCAATTAGCTCTCTTGGCAGAGCTCATCCAGGGAAACCAAGATTTGCTGATGCGTCAGATTCAGCAGCAGGAACAACATCAACAGCAGCAGCAACAGCATCAGCAGCAGCAGCAACAACATCAACAACTGCTACAACAGCAGCAACAAGAACAGCAGAATCTTCTGCACGAACTCCTCTCGCAACAGCGTCAACAACAAGAAATCGTGTCTCAGGCGCTGATCGGGATCCTGCAAGGTTTGCAGAAGCTTCAGGAGCGGCCGCAGGAATTCCCGATACGCCCAGTTCCATCCCCAGGTAGAAGGACTTCTCTTCCTTCAGTCCCGGTCCCGGCAAGGAGGACCTCCATTCATTCAATTCCGGATCAATCAAGGTCTGACGCTATTTATGGGGGAGGCGAAATTCCCCCTGTTGCTAAAAATTTTCCACCTGTTCATGTCTCGCGACAAGCTCAGGTTAGCTCTTTTCCGCGATGCCACGATGTTCCGTCACGTGATATTTCGGAAGTAGTTGAGCCTCCTGTCGCGTCGTCTCATCCTAGCGTAGATATTCAGGCAGAGTTCCTGGCCTTTTTAAAATCGCGCGGAACTGTCAATGTTCTCCCTCCGCAGACTCAGAGCTCGTTCGGACTCAATCAGGTCTCTGTTCCTCCCGCGAGTATTGTAGAGTTGCCCTCGAAACAATCGAATTTGAAGCCCGGTTCGTATGACGGTTCGTCTGCTTGGAGTCTATACGAACGTCAGTTTAACATGATTAGTAAGGTTAATGGTTGGAATCCGTCCCAGAAAGCAGCTAATTTGACAGCCTCTTTGTCCGGTCCGGCTTTGGTAGTTCTTGGATCGCTTTCAGATTCGGATTCTGAAAATTTCGACAGCATTTGTGCGGCTCTTAAACTCCGGTTTGGCGAAGAACATCTTTCCAAACTTTATTTTACTCAGTTTGAAAATAGACGTCAAGGGCCCAAGGAAGATTTAGCCTCTCTCGGAAATGACATCGAACGTCTCGCTCGACATTCTCTTACTGATTGTGCAGAAAAAGCTAGAGATCAGATAGCTCGGGCGAAATTCATTAATGCGATTCGGAATCCGGAGCTTCGGTATCATCTGAGGCTCGCAGCTCCAACTTCTCTACATGAAGCAATTATTAAAGGCTTAGAATTAGAAGCCATAAACGAGGCGGATTTAGGTTCGCGTCAACTTCATCGTTTGAGCCAAGCTGAACCTTCAGAAAATTCTTCGTCCCGTCCTTCAGTCAATCAGCCTAGCTCAGATTCTCTTCCAGGAAGGAAAAATAGTGGTTTCTCTCGTTACAATAGATCAAACTCCAATCGGCCTGTCTCAGAGTGCCAGTTTTGCGGCGCAAGAGGACATATCGCGAAGAATTGTTTTAAACTCGACCGTCAGTTGAAGACTGCGGAAGATTCGTGGCGCAAAAATGCCTCCAAGAGGGCTCCCTCTAATCCGGTTTGGGCAGCACAACCTTCTGTTCCTCAGAATTCGGGAAACTAGCTACCGATGTTTCGAAAGGGCGGATATCATCGGTTTCTTCCAAGTTCCTTAGCCCTATTGCTTCACAGTTCGTGGTTAGAGGCCTGCGACGTACCGGCCTATATGCTAAAGGTTCCGTTAACGGACTAAGTTGTTTGTGGGTGATAGATACTGGAGCCGAAATTTCCGTTGTTCGTCCTGATATGATTTCGTCTCTTGCTTCAATTATTCCTTCTGTGTCTATTCGCACTGCTACCGGAGCAACTACCCCTGTAGTAGGTAAGATGGTCGTGCAGGTAACAGTAGCAGATTGTGTTCAATCCCCACATGAAGTTCTAGTAGCTGATATAGAAGATGAAGGCATTTTAGGCGTAGATTTTCTTTCCGCTCACAACTGCGTCATTTCTACCGGGGATTCGACTCTCTGTTCTGGTTACCGTAAAATCAACCTCGAAACGTCTAGGTTTATTAACTCTTCTGAACAGAAAGAAACCCTCTCGTCTTTGCGCGTTTTAGAACATGTGTCGGACTCTTTAGTCGTTCCTTCTTATCTCACGGAACTCTTTACTAGGTCTTCTAAAGATTTAGATATCGCTCAGACTAACAGTCTCGTTTGCCTTTTTAACGATTTTAAAGAGACTTTTGCTAAAGACTCTGCCGACATCGGGAGATGTACCATAGCTAAGCATTCGATAGATGTAGGGAATAACGCTCCGATTAAACAGGCAGCTAGACGGCTTCCTTTAAATGGTCGCAGGGAAGTTGAAAAATTAGTAGAGGATATGAGAACAGCAGATGTTATTGAGCCGTCTTCTAGTCCGTGGGCTTCTCCCATTGTCTTAGTCAATAAAAAAGATGGTTCCAAGAGGTTTTGTATAGATTATAGGAAGTTGAACGAGATCACCAAGAAAGATGCATATCCGCTTCCTCAGATAGGAGATACCCTTGATTTAATTTCTGGTGCCCGTTGGTTCTCTACGATTGATTTACAGAGTGGTTATTGGCAAGTCGAAATGAATCCGTTAGACAAAGCGAAAACAGCTTTTGTCACAGGGTTAGGTGGACTTTGGCAATTTAAAGTTATGCCTTTTGGCCTTTGTAATGCACCAGCTACCTTCGAAAGAGCGATGGAATTCGCCCTTCAAGGTCTGACTGGCAAGATTTGTTTAGTTTATCTCGATGACATCATTGTGTTTGGTAAGACTTTTGATGAGGAATTGGAAAATCTTAAGCAGGTTTTTAGTCGTTTATTCCAAGCTGGTCTAAAAATGAGTCCCAAAAAATGTCATTTTTTCAAAAAGGAAGTATCTTTTCTCGGACACGTCGTTTCAGCGGAAGGTGTTAAGACAGATCCTTCTAAAATAGAAAAGGTCTTGAATTGGCCTCGTCCCGATTCAAAAGCAAAGGTTCAAAGTTTCTTAGGACTTTGTACTTATTACAGACGTTTCGTTAAGGGCTTTGCTTCTATAGCGAGACCTCTCCATGCTCTTACAGGAATTAAAGTTGTTTTCGATTGGACTCCCGAATGCGAAGGAGCCTTTGTTCTTCTTAAAAAATTATTAACTTCGTCACCGATATTAGCTTATCCCATCACCGATTCTCAATTCATCGTAGATTCTGACGCTTCTCTCTGTGGTATAGGTGGGGTTTTATCTCAAATTCAGGATAACCAAGAGCGCGTTATTAGTTATTTCAGTCGGGTCTTGTCTAAACCGGAACGCAATTATTGTGTTACCCGTAGAGAATTATTGGCGATGGTAAAATCTATTTGCCATTTCCATCATTATCTTTATGGAAGGAAATTTTTGATTCGAACAGATAATGCTTCCTTAACTTGGCTTCTTTCGTTCAAATCACCTGAAGGCCAAGTAGCTCGATGGTTGGAGAGGTTAGGTCAATATGACTTCGAAATTAAACACCGTCCCGGAGTTCTGCATGGTAATGCTGATGCACTTTCTCGTCGTCCGTGCGGGGACGATTGCAAACAGTGCTCTCGTTTAAATAAACAGCTAGATTCCTCGCTTAACGTTCGTCAAATTTTTCTCGTTGAAAATAAAGAAGACTGGATCATCGCCCAGGGGAAAGATTCAGATCTCCTCCTAGTTCGGAATTGGAAATCCACAGGAGTCAGGCCTCAGTGGGAAGAAATATCTTCTATGAGTCAGTCTTTGAAAATTTACTGGGCGCAGTGGGACTCCTTGTTTCTCCTTGATCAGTTGCTTTATAGGAAATGGGAATCACCTGACTCCAGGTCGGTTCGTTGGCAGCTTCTGGTTCCTAGAGAAAAGATAACCGAGATTTTGTCAAGCTTTCATGATTCACCTGTCGGTGGCCATTTCGCTTCTAATAAGACTTTAGGTAGGATCAGAGAAAGGTATTTTTGGGCTCACTGCCGAGCTGACGTTGAAAATTGGTGTAGAACTTGCACGGTTTGTTTAGCCAAGAAGGGACCTCGTGAAAAAGGGAAGAGCTCTCTTCAAATATATAACGTAGGAGCTCCATTTGAAAGAGTCGCAATCGATATCCTAGGCCCTCTTCCTCTTTCTAGGTCAGGAAATCGGTATGCCCTGGTGATAGCAGATTATTTTACAAAGTGGTTAGAAGTAGTCCCAATTCCGAATCAAGAAGCTAGCACCGTTGCTCGAGCTTTCGTTCGAGAATTCGTCTGTCGTTACGGAGCTCCTCTTGAATTACACACAGATCAGGGTCGAAATTTTGAGTCGAATTTGATGAAGGAGTTCCTTCAAATTTTAGGGATTAGAAAAACTCGTACCACCGCTTTGCATCCGCAGTCTAATGGAATGGTAGAAAGATTGAATAGGACGCTTCTTCGTTATCTTTCTTCTTTCGTTGATCGGGATCAGAAAGATTGGGATGAGTGGATTCCCTTATTTCTTTTATCGTATCGCTCTGCAATTCACGACACTACCGGTTTTTCTCCAGCTATGATGTTGACAGGTCGGGATCTTCGACTTCCGTCAGATTTAGAAAAGGGTGTCAATCCTTCCGTGGCTTCGTCCCAGGTGTATTTTAATTCCGTTTTCCGTCAAAAATTGGACGAGGTTCATGAATTTGCTAGGGAAAGAATTCGTATGGTCTCCGATAAGACTAAGGATCGTTATGATATTAGAGCTAGAAATTTAAAATTTGAGAAGGGAGATTCAGTTTGGTTATTTCAACCTCGTCGGCAACAAGGGCGTTGTCCCAAACTCCAAAGCAATTGGGAAGGTCCTTATTTTATTGTTGACCGGATTAACGACGTTGTTTTTAGAATTAGACGTTCCCCTCGTTCGAAATCTAAAGTCGTTCATCTGGATCGTTTAGCTCCTTATCAGTCAAGAGCATCGTTTCAGTAGCTCTCTGAAGGTTAGAAAGTTCGTTGACAGGTTAAGGTTAGTTCGATGTTGTTCGATTCGAGAAATTTTGATACATCGATTTCTTTGGCTTGAAGAGTGTTTCGGTTCTGCGCTTGAATGAAGTAGTGAACGTTTGGTCGATCCTCTCTTATTTTTTCTAATCCATATGTCAGTTTTTGTGAGTACTTTTCAGGTTACTTGACACAGCCTTTTCCCATCCAATCTTTTCCCGATTCCTGAAGATGACTGGTGGTCTTATTTTGAAGAAGGATGCAGAAATGATTCAGATAAGATCGTTTCTTTTCTTTTGAATACATATTTCATTTATTTTATTCGTGTATTCTCCCGAATTCACTTAGTGAATTTGAATTGTCATACCATCACTCACATTTGTCCTTCCAAAACTCTAGGGTGAGCTGTTTCTTAAGAAGATTAGGATCAGTCACCCATCTATTCCCCTATTTCCTGTGAAAAGGAGTCTGTTTCTATCCTGTTTGGTCCTGGAATTTTTGGTTCTCGCCTCGATGTTTTCACCCGAACCTGTTTCGTTTGGACAATCCTTCATGAAGAGGATTGGATTTCTTTTCGACATCGATCTCGACCGTTGCTGTTAACTTCGAATTCATGAAGCCACATAACACTCAATAACACTAACCTTTATAAAACATGGCACATAAATTTTTGAGATTATTTAATGCTCAACTATCTGCTCAAGGTTTTCTGTGGTTTACCTTGAGACTGTGGGCAAATGCCAGATAGTAAAAAAGGGAGTTCTTAAATTTTTAGAGCCACAGCTCCAACTCACCTTCGAGCACTGACTGCTAGATCACATTTTTTTTGTAATTGTTTATCTTTTCCGAGTCGGGTCGACTCTTTTCCTCGAGGGGGAGTAATGTTACAAAGGGTGAAATCACCCGTTTTGTCCCCTATTAAATGATCTAGTAGTCATCATAGATAAAAGACGTTTATAAACCTCTTATGTCTTTAAAAAGAATAAGGTTGCTGCGTCAACCGATATTATTGTAAAAACAGTCAGTCTCTAGACTTTAAAAAGAGAGCTTGTGTTAAAATACATCTATTTTCTGTCTAATATTCCTTGTTCGTGAGACTTCTTTGGCTCGGCGTTCACTTAAATCGCACAGAGAACTCTTTGATTCTCTTAGATCTTTCGTAATTTCCCCCCCGTTGTAACAATATATTCTAATATTTTACGAAGTCAATAATACAAGATTGAAATAACACTGTATGAAAATACTAAGAAAGGTCAACATTAAAATTTGTTTTGCATTCCGTCGCACAGCTCCATCAGGCCGTGTGATTTAAATTTTATATTTATCAATATCAAACCGAAAATTTCAGAAATGGAATGATTCACCGATTCATCTTCGATTATTGAGATCAGCTGCGATAGTAATCGTAAGAAATCTTTGGTCTCACACAAGTGAGAGGTATAGCGGAATAAACAATATCGTTTTGCGCCTAGCGCTCCTATTACTGCGTTAAACTAAAAGTGCCGTACCGTGCATCGCCTGGCGGAGCTGTGCGACGGTATGCGATGGTACGCCAAAGCCAGGCAAAGCCGTTCCGATTCCGCGCTGTGCCGCAACAGTGGACGTTGGCTTTAAAAATATTGAACTACCAACGTGAAAATATTAAAAATGTTTTAAAAAGTTGGATAACTCGGATGAACAAGAGTACTTAAACGCCTCGTAATATGAAAGTACTTCAACTTTAGTTCAGTTTATCATTAGTTTAGTTTGAGTCAATATTATATTAATTTTGTGTACGGTTGTTTGCGGTTCCCTCATCGGGGTGTGTGTGTTATATTGTTCTTGTTGTTTTGCATTTTTATTTGTGTTCATATTTAGTGTTTTACATTTGCCATTCATTATTTGATTCCGAGAGGAACAGAGTCAACAGTGTCAGTGTGAATGAAAAAAAAAAAAAACCGTAACGCTGGCGCATTTTCATTTTTGCTAAAATCTTATGTGATCTTGAAAAAGGATAGAATCAACCCCCGCATTTTTTGTTCCGCCGTATTTTTTCTTGACAAAACGATTTCTATCACTTCCGACTAGGTCACAAAGTTCACATTCGACGGACACAGCCGTAAAGAACAAGAAAGAAACGCGGATAAATAAAGCAGGAATGAAAATGTTGCAATTTGGCGTTTTCCCTTCTACGGAACTCACCGCTATTTTCTTTGTTGTACGAGCTTTCTCTCTCAGTCGCCAAAGAAACGATGTCGCACATTCCAGTGGGGCCAATTCCACCGCGACAAAAGATCGTCGCATCATAGTTCAGCGTATCAATATCTATTACATACCATATATAGAAGTCGCTTTTGCTACTTTGGTAGTAAGTTTTCCACGTACGCGTCGATTAACTAATCAAAATGTAGTTTTTGTAGAATCTTATTCTTCAACAGTTAGCCCGGTCATTATAGTCAAGGAAAAATTAACTGCATTCGGAATAGTGTAACCGATACGGTGAAAATTTTCCATTTTTCAATCTCCTAAGACTTGAAGCACTTTATCCTTTCTCACCGCACCTTGCAGTTTTCTAGAAATATGAAATTCTAGTGTTTTATTTGTCATATAACATCACTGTTGCGAAATACCTGCGGGATAAATCCTCGCGGGATATGTGCAGGTGACATATAGATACAAGTAGAATGGAGCTGGTAGACTGGAAGGCGGATATATAGATGAGAAAAAACTTATATACAACAGACGGCGAGCTCAATACCAAGGGTATTGCTCAATCGCGATCCTAACTGTCCAACTACGCAGGACAAAGCGTCGACATTGTTCTCTTTTTATGGCCATATTCTCCTTTTATACCTATAACAGAAATCCATCAGATTGGCACTCAAAATCGAAGAATAGATGAGTACAAGAAACAATTCTTGGGGAAACAATTACGTTTGATGTATTTTTACTCTGTATGTACATTGTACAGTAATGTTCATTGATAGGTTCCCAGTGGCTCACTATTTTTTGTTTCAAATCAAGAATCAAAACGGGAACGAGTTTCCTCGGATATATGGTTTCTTTTCCAAGCAAATTTTAGATGCCAATAAGAGAGTAAAGTTCGTAACGTTAATGTAACGATTCACTTGTAGAAAAAAGCATTATTTTACAACTGTACGATCATCTCAAATTGAGTAATCTCTTTTCAAAAAGCAAATTGTATTCAGATTTTGGAAATAAAACTCCTTTAAAGGCGTTCTAAATTAAAACAATGATGTTAGTTTTAATATTTCGTTATATTAATGTTTACTAACTTCAATCTGGTGTTCCAATGACTAACGATGCAAGTGACAGGAGAAACTAACGATACTTTGGTCATAAACATATGAAATTTCTGTAGAAAGAAATTTTGTTTTAGTTTTAATCCCAAAAAAATAATAAGCCACTGGGAACCCATTAATGATCATATCACATACATCCAAATTGAAATGCGATTCCCGAAACACTGTAACATTTTTTTCATGTCCCTGACTTTCGGTGCATCGAGTTCGACTCAAGCCAACCCTGAGAACTCAACTTACGCATTTCGTAAATATGCACCGTTAACGGCTTTCAAGGGAATATCTGTATATAATATTATGGTGGCGATATATAGTTGCTATGAAAATTCTGAGTTTTACGACGCTTTCAGACCGAGATTTTATGAGACCCATAAGCCAAACACTTCCAATATCAACGAAGTTGACGATGCAGTGCATCGCAGCCCACCGTATATGCAGGGACAGTATACATCAAGTGTCCTAGCCTCGGAATCGTACCTAATCAAATACGGGTTGAATTTATGGGGGATTTTGCACTGCAATTTTCACTCTAAAGTTACGATCAAATGTATGCACGAGTAACTTGACTCAATCTTCAAAAATAAGGATTCATTTTTAAAGCCTTTGTAAAAAACACTTCCAATTACGTGTTACCTATTTTCCAAAAGGCCTTTCCTAGTCACGGCTGCAGTAAACCATTCAAACAAAAAAAAAAAGAGCAACTTGAATATATGAATTTTTGGATTCTTGTGTGGGTTAGCAGCTGCTTCAAGACGACGTCTCATTCTCAAGAGATCTTATTCTACAATTGACTTTCTCTACCTTCTAGATTGTCCATCTTTCTGTCGCCTGTGGGTGATGCGAAAGATTCGGATTCGAGCCAATTTCTTTCCTTCAGTCCTGATGGCTGTCCACTCTTCAAGCCATCTCCCCACATTTATCTTGTCCAATCCCACTTCGCTCTGCGGTAACCCAATCTTATCCATAGCCGTAGCCATATCCATTTCCATATCCAGATTATAGCTGTCCGTCTGCTTAGTTATTTCCATCGAACATTTCGTGTGAAAACTACATTTCGATAGGCGTTGACAGTAGCTTACCTCTTTCTAAGGTGATGCACCTCAAAAGCTTGGTGTAGAGTGATGTTCGCCGAAGTTTCCGAAATGTTTACTCACCGATTTTCATTGCTCTGTGATATATTGTACATTAAAATACATAGTAAAAAACATTAGACACGAATTTTTGTTCGTGCTGATTCAACCGATTAAAGGGTAGAAAATCACCCATACAGTTTGTCCTGAAAAATAGATTTTTCCATAGTCTTTGTTACTTAGACAATGCAATTTTCATACGAAACCAATTGGATGTAATTCACCATGAAACAACGACAATATATGGGTTGTTTTTACCTTCAGATGTTGTTTGGGGTGATTCTTATCCCTCCAACGGCCAAGTTATCATGTAAGCAAGAATTTTTTTTCGAGGTTCTACGACGTACACCTCGGATACTTTCTTTGTAGGCTTCGAGAGGATTTGGGAAAACGTGTGAATCCGGTCAACATTTCCCGGAAAAGATGAACTGATTTGGAATAGCGGGAGACGATAGTAATAGCGCATCTATAAAGTCCTCATTCCGTCGACGTTTCCAGCTGCCATTTTACAGGTTAATAGAATCTCCGACTATTTGACTTTCAAATTCACGTCTCCCCGCGGTCGTTCGAACAAATTACGCAATTGCAGATTGAATCGCTCGTTTTACTTCGAGCAATTCACATAAATTTAAGAAATCAGTTTGTTGTTGTTGAACTTGTCGTGAGGTAAAAATTGTGCGGAATAAGATGTAACTTTATAATCAAGCCTTCCAAAATAAAAGAAATAAAAAATTCCATTCACATGTCTAAACAACACTTGAGTATACAGGGGTAAGTCACTCGCTACCTTTTTGGTTGACGGATTGAAAGGCAGGAGAAAGGAAGGTATAGAAAAACCGAAAATCTTTGAGTAGAAACGACCGATGGCCCACTTCCGGCGGAAGTGAAGGCACAGAATCAGCCGAGTGTTCAAAGTCGCGGGGGTAACCGAGATCACAGACATTCCTTACGCTTGATCGGCCCTTGAATCGTTTCGCCCCGTCACTATTGCCACCCTTTGCACGCCTCCCTTTCACGCCAGGCCAATCACCTAGTGGATCAGATCAATAATTTACAAATCTCTTGCGAGGCCCAGAAAGCGTTACGTCCATTAGATGGATTTCCAGGATTTAATCTTCAGCTGAACAAACTCTAGAAATATCTGGCACGTGTCATATAAATTAAGCTTTGATAACTTCGGAAACTTATGATTTATATAGCTATGTTACGTACGTCGTGACTTCCGTGTCCCTTAGATTTCGAACCAGATTTGACCAACTACGTAACGTACTTACAGAAGCAGTTCAGCTCCAATTTTTCACTTTCATTCAAATTGGTTCGAAAAGCGACTGGATCGTTATTTGGATTTGGTGCCCTGAATACATCGCTGGGTATATAAGCTCCATACCCGACTACTATTTCCGACATCTCTCATATCCGATAGAAATGCTCTAGAGGGCGGAAGTTCACTTTTCCGGGCTATTGGGTAATCCTAGACTGACCACGGGCCGGCGAACAAGTTTTATAAAATTGAGGCGATGGTATAAGAGGCTGACCAATTTCACGAATAAAATCGACTTGCACTTTACTTTACTGTATACCTGCCTGTACGATGAATTCTTTTCAAGCTCAGATTTTATCGAAGTAGGAGCGTCGACTGTCTGTCTAATGGGTGCCGAACAATTTTCGACGTTCCAGAGCTTGTACAGTCGGCGACGTTGGTTATTCAAGCTTTAACAATACGATAGGAAGTGTGGTTGGCGTTCACCAAAATCTATCTGCTTTACTTAGGATCTGTGTATTAGCAATTGATTCGGCGATATTTCTCACAGTTCTATTTACATTCCAAAC
Organism: Neodiprion pinetum; assembly: GCF_021155775.2. Classification (NCBI taxonomy): domain Eukaryota; kingdom Metazoa; phylum Arthropoda; class Insecta; order Hymenoptera; family Diprionidae; genus Neodiprion; species Neodiprion pinetum. Next base: position 14,433,488 of record NC_060233.1, read on the forward strand.
GGTGGAATGAATCAATTCCGACATCTATTCAGTTTGCTATTCCCACTCGTATTTGCTCGCTTAACGAGCTTTCAGGTAACAAGACTGCCGAGCGTAAATCCTGGAGTTCTGACTTTATTGCACGATTTAAAAAAAAACGTGTCGTGCCAGCTTGAAGACTGAATATCTCAGTCCGACATTGAACGCCGAACCAACATCGACAACCGACAGTTTCATGAACAACGAAATCCAATCATATCGATAAATTAGTATCAAAGGTGGCTCGAAATACCTTGCAGACCTCAAAGTTTCCGCACCCGGTGGTAAATAGGTCGTTCGTCTTACGCCCCAAAAAGTCGTAGGATTATCCAGACGGCTTTTCCGCTGCTCTACTGAATTGATTTACAGCCTGAATATCGGCAGGCTACTTCTTAATATCCCAGACCCCCTTATGGTCGGCTTGACACAAATACCCGGATGTGTTTTTTACGGGTAAAATGTTCTCGCGAAGGGGTTCGTGGCTCGCAGGTTATTAATCCTTCACGGAACATATAAGGTTACGCGAACAACATGATTGTGTCCCGCTGTTGCGCCAGAAGGTGCTGACCGCGTTATGGCAAAAAGCCGAAAGTAATTTCATCCTTCAAAATCAGAAACGAATTCATTCAATGATCCTTCAATACTCACCAAAAGCGTCGAACGCAGTTTAAATTCAGCTAGCTTTTACCTTAATACGGATCACGTTCGAGATGAAACCTATTTGAACCGTCGCAGTTCTGCGCTGCGATACTCGTTGATCCATTAAACGAGACGTATCTGCCCCACTAAACTTCGCCATGGAACTGGCGTTAAATCAGGATTTAATGGGCAACCATGGGTATGTACCCCACTTGCTGCTGCTACGAGTGCCGGATATAAAATGCTTTGCGTGGACTGGGAGAAACAAATTGGACGTGGTCTGGAATACCTGCGAGCGGGAAGTGCCTGCAATAGAATTAAAACTGCCGGGAGAATCCACTCCGCCCTTTTTGCTCTGAAATTTATATCTACGTATATGTGTCGCTCACTTTTGAAAGTTGGAAATTGAAACCAGCTCCTAATTGCCGTGCATGTCGGTCTAAATAATTATTTCACTCGATGTATGATATACCGACGATGTGATGCTGCGACATCGTCGAGGAACTAAAGACGTGTTCTCACTATTGGGGTCATGCGTTCTGTGGAACATAGGAGCAGAGTCTTTTGAGAATAATGAGTACCAACCGTTGGGCGATGATAATTAATTACCTTCGACGTAATCAATAAACAATATAAGATATATCGTAGGCTTCAGATCCTGCCCACCGATTAGGTAAGAAGCTGCAGAAGCGGCGGTGAAGCTTCGCCGTAGCTCTGAGGAAGATAAATCATGAGGCTTGGAGAATGGGTCTAGCGAGCGAGTATAAACAACACCTGGTGTCTTCATAAATTATTATTTCGCACTGCTGCCGTCTCATAAACTGAGGAGAACAAAATCTTATCTGAACGCGGAAAGACCAATCTTCAACGCTCATCTTGCAAAAATTACTCATTGTACATTGCAAAACTCACGAAACCCACGTTATGTACTGCCATTAAGCCGAAACAGCTAACAACCTAGTCAGCATAACATGGCGTCAACTGATGTAGGTTTCAAAAGCATTTCTTATACCTTTTATAATTTCTGACCATGAGAAACCATCACAACATCGTATACAAGATTGAAACTTGCTACTTTCAACGTAGATTATACGTGTATAACGTTCGAAAACGGAAATGACCTGCACGTTTGGTTTATAGAAGCGTTTGCCATATCCGTGTACGTAGAATGATATTTAGCAACGTTGGGATCTGCAAATGCTGGAATACTCTGCAGGAGTTAGAAGGTGGCTGTCAGCACGCACCAGTTTTATGCGGTAATTGATATCATCACGCCTCGTTAGCATAATTACACGTTACCCTTAGCGTAGCACATACTCGTACCTGGTTTGCGGGGTTGCGCTAACGTCATAATCAGTATGGACTCACAGCATTTCCTGCTCGATAAATTCGGATGGTGCAATCTTCCCAAGCGTAAACTTTGTGTAAAAATGTTATTGCTTTGTCTTGGGATCGAAGAATTATTTACAATCACCTCCGTTTCCCAGGTGGTTACATTGATATTTTCCATCCTCTTCCTATAATGTACAGTGACCAATAGCTTAATGTACCTCACGACAAACGCAAGCTTTCGAATAAGTACTGAAAAAAGTGTCCCTTCACGTCGCACGACAAATGTTCTTTAAAACAGATTCATTTCACCTCCTACAGCAGTGAAGTCTGCTGACAGCCAAATCTTGTTGGATTTCTTCAAACTCCTTATTCTTCGTTTCCGGTATGAAGACAAATGCAAATAGGAAGGCCAGGAAGCAGGCAGCGGAAAATATATAGTACACAACGTATTCACCCACGGCATCTCCGATCACTTGATACAACTTGGCAACAACAAGACCAAAAACCCCGTCCGAAATGGTAACTATGGCACTGCCGATACTTTTAACATTATTCGGAAACAGCTGGCCGATGAGGGCATCAGGAATCGCGCCAAGCCCGAGCTGATAGACGAGCTGGAAAAGAATGATGGTGACGACCGGAAGCCAGTTTACCGATGTCACGTTAAAGCCGTTCCGATCGGCGATGAGGTAGCTCGCCAATACCGCCAAGGTGACGGATGCTCCCAATGTTGAGGTCATGAGCAACGGTCTGCATCCAACTTTTTCCACAGTGACGGTAGCAAGAGCACAGGATAAAAGTCCCATCACCAAGACTATCACAGTTGCCAAGTTTGTGTTGATACCGATATTCGCTGATTGGAAAAGTACCTCCAAATACGCCATGGTCGTGTAATTGCCGCTCATCAATTGGGCGATGATAAGGGACACGACGATACCGAGTGCCTTGCGATTGTTCGGACGTAACATTTCCCGAAATTTGGTCGTCCACTTTTGAGTGGCCGAGTTCTTCTCTATGCTCAGTATCACTGCTTCGAGTTCATTCTTTGCTTCTTGGTTGTCCGTTATTCCTTTGAAAAACGAGAGTGACTTAGCCGCCTCGACGTACCTCTTCTTCGAGGCCAGGAAGTAGGGAGTCTCGGGGAACCAGGCGAACAGACACAGAAAGAGAATCGGTATCAGGAAGAGAACTATGGAAAGGGTTCTTATCGCCACGAACGGTCCCAAACTGCAGGTGAAAACTGACCCGGTAAATACGTTCACTGCAATCAAAGTACCGAGGGCGCCCTTGATGTTGACGTCGGCGATCTCCGAGACGTACATGGGATTTGTCGTGTAGGAAATTCCGATCCCAGTCCCTAGGATCACGCGAGCGATGTACAGCTCTTCCACTTTAGTTGCAAATATATCGATCAGCCAGCCGACTCCGTATATCAAACTTGTCAATAGAAGTGTCCTTTTTCGGCCGAACGTATCGGCGCAGGCTGCTCCGATGAAGGGTCCAATCATCGAACCGATTCCTGTCAATGACACTATCCAAGAACTCTGGTCCGACGTAATAACGATGTGAGAATCCTTATCCATCAACCTAGAGAGATTGGTTGTCGCCCATCCGTAGACAGTCCCAGCGCAGACCATGCTCATGGTGGCTGTTGGCAGAAATGAAATATTCATTCAACAATTTGTTGCACCCAGATTTTGACATGATTGTATTGTGGAGTTTAAATAAATTTCGACCAGTCTCTTATCCCCACCCTTTCCGATTTGCTAATCAATTTTTATGTGAAAGTGCCTAAGCTTCGACGTACGAATGAATGTTTTCAGATTTTTCCTACACCTGATTCGGAAGTTATAATTTTTTCATAATCTCTATTTTCGGCCGTCGCTTGTTTGACAGGTGATTCCAGTACTTTGCTAAGACGTCACTTGGAGGAATGTCTGAGAGAAAATCTCTCGAATGGTGAACGGTTTTTCAAAAAACGTTTGTTTCATTTCGAAAAAAGTCAATACTTTAAGTGACAGAAAAAATTCAGACATTTTTTGATGTGACCCCCTGGTGACAGACTAGAATCAGCTGAAAGATAAGCATCCATCAAAACTAGGGATTTTGGAAAATTCATAACCCCTGAACTAAGTCTCAAAAAGAATTCAAAAGGGCAGTTTTAAAATTTGAAGGCGGTGAGTGTCACAGACTTGTCGAATTTTATTGGAATGCCCATTGTAAATGCTAATCAGCTGCTACATTAAGGGGTTACACAGGTTTCGAAGGTTGAAAAAAAGCATATTCAAACTTAAGGCATATGAAAGAACAATATTTGAACGATATTTGATAAAGTTTTCATCCAAAATTTTTGAAAATTCAGTTGTTCAAAACTGGTTTTTAGAGACCCAGTATTTTCGCGGTGGTGACGATAACTCATGCTAGCTTTATTTGACATCAAAAAATCAAATATTTTCAGTTAGTAGGTGATTATAGCTACTGAATGAACGAAGAATTTTTTAAATAATTGCAATTTGAATTTTTGCAGAAGTTTTTGCAAAAAAGTCCGATTTTCGGTACACCTTACACCATGTAAAATAAGTTGTGATCGAATAAAAAAAATCCTTTGTTCAATCATTAGCCAATACTATCTAGAAGAAGTGCAAAATTTCAATAAGGTCTGTGCACTAGTTTTTAAAAAAGTTTGGCCACCGATTTCAAAAATACAGTTTTGAGAAAAGAAGAAAGGTATTTCCGAAGGCTCTCTCTCCTAGACTTTTACTCCAATTGACTTAAAACTTAGGGAAAATATTCTTCACATGTTGTACTATTGGATAGAAAATAAAATTTAAAATAGATTTCTGAAATTTTTAAACCCATGTATCCCCTTAAAGATATTTCAAACTTCAACTCCGATATCACGAAGTAGTGTAACAAGTCAGACTTAGATTCGAATAAAGATTTGATTGATCAGTTGCAACTATATGAATATCATATCGTGAATAGCACAATTTGATTACACACAAAACACGATAACGATTTGGTAGACGCTAGACTAGCTGAAATTAACTTTTATGAAAGCTAATAAACTGAGCGATATGCCGAGAGTCTTGGTCGAATTGTGATGAATGAGTATCTATTAATGTCAGGCTCTAGTGTTCAGCCATTGCCTCACATCAATCATTCACTCGAAAAACACTAACCTGTAATTCCAGCTGCCCATTGCTTCCATTGCGTCCTTTTCCCCACAGTCGGTTTATTCATTATTTACTTAAAATCAGCCTGTAAGCCTCTTAAGTCGATATACTCGTTTTTCGAATGATGATATTGACCAGCATGCAAAGCGACTAGTATGCGTAGTATGATAAATGTGTTTGCGTACATCAAGCAGATTTCTACTGAAAAATAGTAATCAAACATTTTATTTATACATTTCGATGGTTTGTATGATAGTCTTGTGGGTACAAATTCCAGTCTTTCGAATAGTTAGAATGCAGAGTTGACAGTTGCCGAGGAAAGAGAGAGAGAGGACGTTGGAGAAAGTAAACCAATGTTCTCTATCTCCTCAGCGCTCACGGTAATTAAGAATCTGTTTCTTTGATCACGAAGCTACGACAAGTACCATCGGATGTGGCCTGTTCAATCCACTAGAAATGAGTTCAATTCCATTCAAGTGCGTGTAATAATGTACTTGGTAATTACCTCAGAATAAAGCAACAGCAAAAACAAATACAACTGCATTGTATACGAGCTCACCAGAATAGTTCGTGCGAGCGAAGCAGTCGCGCAGTTACTGATTAAATGCCGATGATCGTCAGCTGAGAACCACGAATAGATTGTTCGTATTTCAGTTATATCAGCGACGCCTGAGTTATTATTTTTATAACTTGTACCAAACTCCGTTATTCAGGCATACACTGTCAATGATAAGAATGCCTTGTGTGACATGTGCGTCTGTTTCTCTAGTTGCAAGCCAAGCTACGGAATTTCAATAAATGTTTTCGCGACGCGATGTCCGCTTGACAATATGTAAGTCACACCGTATTCCTTTCATTTGCATATCGAAAGATGATCGAGGGAGAAGGGAAGGGGGCGCGATCAGGTGTTAACGGAAAAATTATGCTAACGAACGAGTGGAGACGATTAGATGAGACAAAAAAATATCTGCACGGCTTCATGCATCAGTCTTTATTTCTTCGCTTAACACATCGAAGTTCACTATCGCCCAAGTCAATTTGTATCTGAGCAAATGTTTTGTTTTTAGTTTCTGGCACAAATGCGAGAACAAAGAAGAACGCGAGAAGGCAGGAGCCAGTAAAGAAGTAATAAACGACGTATATCCCGAGATGATCACCGATTACTTGATAAAGCTTGGAAATAGTGGATCCCAAAATACCGTCGGTGACAGTGATCGTGGCGCCCGCGATGCCCTTGACGTTTGTTGGGAAAAGTTCACCAATCAAAGAGTTCGTCAGAGTTCCCAAGCCTATTTGGTACGCAATTTGGAAGAGGATTACGTCCAGAATTGGGATCCAGTTGACAACCGAAATGTCGATCGAGGTCCGGGTTTCCAGGAGTATGTAAGTCGCAAGGATGCCCAGAGTCGTGGTTGTGCCCAGAGTCGAGGCAAACAGGAGTGGCCTTCTACCCGCCTTCTCCACCGTGTAGGTCGACAAGGTGCAAGAGACCAGGCTCACCGCCAAGACGATGCATGTCGCAAGGTCGGGGTCGAGGGCTATGTGAGCGTCCTTGAAGAGATCCTCCAAGTAGGAAGTAGTGGTGAAGGACCCACTCAGTTGTTGGGCGGCGATCAAACCGATGACGATGAAAAGAGCCCGGCGATTGTTGGGTAGACGCAGCTCTGATAGCTTTTCCCGAAAGCTCTGTCTGTCTATGTTCTCGTTTATGTTTCGTAAAATAAAGTCGAGCTCCTCCCTGACTTCCACCTCATCCTGGATGCCCTTGAAAAATTTGATGGCTGCCATAGCCTCCGAGTATCTTCCCTTCGCTGCCAGGTGATATGGGCTCTCCGGAAACCAGATGAATGTTGCCAAAAATAAAATCGGGACCGAAAGAAGTATCATTGTCAGGACCTGTATGGACGCCCAGTATCCGACTACACAGGCGAATAATGAACCTGTGAACACGTTCGTGGCTATCAAGGTTCCAAGAGCACCGCGAATGTTTATGTCGGCAACCTCGGAAACGTACATCGGGTTTACCGTGTACGAAACGCCGACTCCGATGCCAAGGATCAGCCTAGCCACGTAGTACGTTGTCACGCTTCGGGCAAAGATCACGGTTACCCAGCCAATAATAAAGTAAAGAACAGATATCAGCAGAGTCTTTTTCCGGCCGATACTATCAGCCATAGCAGCTCCGATGAACGGTCCTATCATTGACCCCACTACAGTCAAAGACAGAAGCCAGCCTCCTTCGTCAGTCGTAAAATGCACCTGAGCTTCGGGACTTGTAAGACGGGAAATGCATGTAGTGTACCACCCGTAGACAGTGCCAGCGGAGATCATCGACATCGTTGCTGTAAACGTAAACTGATATAGAATTTAATTCGTGGTGAGAGCTGATGAAATCAAGTCGCGTAGTTCGGTTCAAGTTTTAGGGTGTGATTAGTTATTGAAATGGATCTATAAGTCGAACTTGGATGGCTCAATTTTTGATTTTGAAACTGTACATAATCCAGCACACTTACCAGTGATGCTGCCCATCCATTGCTTCCACTGAGTTCTCCCGTTTGGGTCGGTTTTGTGCTGGCAAGAACCAGTTATCTCCGTCCTATCGACCTTAAGAAGAAAAGTTTTATTCTACTATAGGTCAGATAAGCATAGTTTAAAAAATTCTATGATGCTGCAATCGGATCTCGACGACCTTTTTTAATCAAGTATCGCAGTGTGACAATCGCCACAATTCGTCTCATCGGGTTTTGAATGAACATCACGATATACAATTAGCATTGATATAATAGCCCGAGGAGCCGTAAGATACAGCATATAAAACATATGATACATCACAATATCATCCATTCTTGAAAACAAGAGGATCGGGTTTCAAGTTCGGATCAATTTCACAGGTCGAGTTTGAACGTTAGTTCCATACTATGAGATGCACAAATTTAATAGAAACGCGTGAGTAATTAGATCTTGTTTAAATGAGATTGACATTACCATATCGTGTATCAACCGAACAGTCAATGAATTGCGTTAAACAATTGAAACGATAAACGTGAATGGAAAAACGGCGACGCGAACTGCGGACGAAGAAAATGGAACGTGAAAATAGCGCGCGTGTCGTTAAATCACTGGGAAGCTTAGACGACTCGAAACGCCGGATGATTCTACTCGAAGAGCTAGCTGTTGTTTTTCGCCCCTTCGGCGTCTTTCCCGTCCTCTCACAACTCTTCGTTTCTTGGGATTCTCCTCGGCCTGGTAGGTTCACCAAAATAATCTCCGACTTCTCGCGCGCATGTTCCTTGCAACGACGTCCCGATATACACGCACGGAACACTCGACGAACAGGCGGGTCAGTCACCTCTGGGATATTTTTTTAATTCTTACATATTGACAGCGGTTGACAAGTTCGATTTTTGTGTCAAACCAATATTCAAATATTTCAAGATTCGTGCAGCTAATCGCAGTTGAAAATTTCCTGTATCGTTAGCACAATTTTTAACCGGTAAACACGCGGAACACTGATATCAAAAATGACTTCAACCATATACCCAACTCATCTCACGTTGAATTCGAAGGAATGACAACCACTGCCCAACTGGCACAATCATATCAATAAGCCAAAGTGCTTTCGGATTGGCGCGAAAAGTTGACACAACGCTCGACTACGTCTCTCCGATAGCGAGCTTCGTCCGGAGATCCACGTGTGCAGGGTCATCGTCAGATATTCCGTAGTTCGCGAACAGAATGAATATTCAAGGATAAGTTCGAAGAGATGATAGAAACACAACTTACCAAGTTCGATGCAGCCGCCTTGTCGTTATCCATTGTTGCGACTCTTGCACACTATTTTACCAACATCATTCGGTTTAGTGGTACAAATGTTCGCAGTTGATCGTCACGACATGAGATAACAGACTGTTCGTATTAATGATGTTTAGATAACGGATTTGGACCATACTCACGAGTTGTTACAAGTCTTGGTTAGACATCAAGCACTGCACTGCTTCAAATGATCATACTTAATTGGTTATAGTGCAACGGATACATAATTTATGCTGTAATCTCATATTTATACAAGAACAGAGCAGAATTATCGTTGGGCGAGTTAGCCGACGCACTTGTAAGCAGCCCTACCGTGGCGATAACGAACATACACTTATCAGCGTCAATGTCACTACGCATGTCATGTGATACGTGAGCATGTGAGAGTCGTAAGGTGTTACGATTTGACATAAACATACAGCAGGAGCATGGATCGGTTTGTGACCTCTTGCAAAAGTCGTTTTTCGATTTACGGAGTTGATTCGGTTTCAATTACGCTGGCGTAAAGCCAGGATAGTATGTTGTATTTTATAGAAAAGGTGAGAATTTTCACTTGTGCCTATTTGCTCAGACAGTCAGGATAATTAAAAATAAATTTATGCTACCTTTCCAGGAAACAAAGCTAGGTTCAATCAAATCGGCTTCACGTAACAGACTATGAATGGTACGTCTTTACCGCATTAATAAAACTGATTCTGGTTTCAAGATATGTATTGTTACATCGTGAGTCAGCTGGCGTTATCATGCTCATTCCGACACTAATTGGATAATGATTCGCATTCGACAAGCATCAGTACTGAATTTCGTTGATTGACACTTTGTTGGAATCGACACTAATATTTTTAAAAGGAATAGGTTATGACGATCGGACGGCCAGAAACCTCAGTAAGGCTGGGATCTGGAGTTTCTCGATTTTACCGTAACTTGGCTGCCTTTTTTGTCGTGAGATCGGCCAGTTTCCCTGCGACACCAGGTGGCTATTTTCGGTACTTTTAACAACATGTGTGTTACTTGGTTGGAAAGCACAGGATTTTTTGCGCTCACGCTCAGCCGAACTACGAGAAAGATAGATGTTTATTTTGCTGTGTATTTTGAGTTTGGGGATTGGGATTTTAATACAGAAGACCCTGTGAAATAATTAAATAAGATTTGCATTATACAAAGCAATAAGTTACATAAATCCTTACAGACAATTGATCGTCTTATATTTATATAATAATAACCACATATTTATCATTTATACAATCGTTTAAAGTGAACTTAGTGATTAGCTTATTGAACGTTATCATCGTCTACGACGGTTGAATTGATTATACATCTCTAAATCATGTCGTAGAAAATGAAAATATTACAGGATTCCACAGTTTGGCTGATTGGCATTAAGTATTTAAGCCTCCTGACGCAGACGTCGTATGCCAGCACGCTGGTCAAATTGTGTAAAACATAAAACGATTGTTATGAGCCCGTGTGGGTATAAAATACTTCCAAGTAAGTGTGAGATGACGAGTTGTCGAAATAATTGGAAGACATTTGGCAATTCTGACATTTAACAGCGTTATAGCAACACACGCGTACAAAAACGAGAGGAACAAAAGTCTTCGATGCAAGCAATACAACACTCGATTTCCTTGATTTAACACACTTCGATAAGGATAGTGTGGTATGATCAGTGTTACAGACTTTTAGATTCTACATGTTGGAGTACAGCTCAGGTAATCGTAAACGTATTTCAGCTTGCTTTTTTATTTACTTAGTTTTTTGTTTGATTTTATTATTCACTAAGAATAGTAAAAATAACGCTCTAATAGTTGCATTCATCACTTCTGTCTTCGCAATCACACAGCAATAGTACATAATCAATTCTATACGGTCTCTAATTAATACATGTTACTTTATATTTCGCCAAAGTTGAGAATGCGACATACCGTTATATTCTTTTGAGACAGTTTCTCATCATTCCATTTGCATTCTTGATAACCGCCTCTGTGGTGAGGACCTCGTCTAATCGTTCATGCAAATCTTGTTCGTCCCGATCGTACTTCTATTTCTCTTCCTCATTGATCAGCTTCAGTTTACATTTTGTAATTATCGCTTTTTTAATTGCGTTGAAAACTCGTTCAATCACTGAAAAATACATCAGCTTAATAGATATTACTTGAAAGAAGAGTTTTTCATTCAGTTAGAAATAGGCGACAAGTTCACTTCGAATAAACAACACTGCCTTGCCACTGACCTGTCGCTGTTATCGGTTGTCGCCTCCTCGCTGCAGTCAAGGTCTAATTCACCTTGAATTGCGCTTTGGAGGTCGTCGATCCTTTGAAGAGCCAGACGCAAATCGTCGCGGGCAACTTTGGTCTCAGCCTCGGCTGCTTCCAAAGTCTTTTCAAGGTCGCGTCGAGCTCTCATGGTCTCGTGTTCCCGGGCAACGGCGGAACTTGCCTCATCGCGGGATTCCCTGAGGGAGCGTTGCAGCCTCCTCGCCGCGTCCTGCGCCGTTTGTTCCTTCGTGCGTAGAAGAGCTGCTTCGGTCTGCAGTTTATCCACGTTTTCCTTTAGTCTGGCGATCTGGGTCTGCAAAAGGAAAGAGATGAGCATTCATAACGCAGATGGACCACGAGTAGTTTTCGCTGTAGATGAAAATGAACCCTGACCTCCAATCGTGCTCTGGTAGTTTGCTCCAACTCCAGCTTACTTTCAAGCTCCTTTGTGCGGAACTCTAACCTTCGAGTTGCTAGGCTGTTTGCTGTTGGGTCACCAAGCTGTTCCACGGACTCGAGACGCTGCGAAAGTTCAGTTAGTTGATCTTTGAGTGACGATCTTTCGGCTTCTAAGGCTACCACTTGCGCCTGAGAATCTTGGAGTTGCGCCTGCTCGGCGGAAACCTGTTGCACCACTGCTCGATACTTCTTCAGAACCTGAGGATACACCGATATTATTAAATACGTAAAGAGGACCCTGGAAGCATGATTTATGACTTGAAAAGAACCTTGAACCAAATCCTATGGGAGTTGAGCCCCGTTTCTACAATATTGTAATGCATACTAGTGGGTAGTGTATGGTGTGTATATTATTAATACGCATTAAATTTCTTTTTTATTTGAAACTGGAATATTGTGTACATTCTCTAACGGCCATTTGCTACCTGGATTATGCTAAACACCAAGAAAAATATCTGAAGCCACCAACTGAACACATAAAAAGAATTTTTGTGATGTTTGACACCTCCCATGAAGCGCCCGTTTCTGATGAACTTTAATTAACTACATCTTATAACGGACCCATGTTCGTACGTTAAAATATTTTCTTCTTATACTCGGCTAGTACCATACACTGCTATATAAACCATTTGTGTACATCAGAGGCCCAGTTTCGGACAATGTTCAAGGAAAGGGACTACAAAGATGTTTACCAACCTCTGCCAGTTCTTCCTCGTTTTCCTCCAACTGAGAGCGTAACTCCGCTCGTTCCCTAGAGGCAACATTAGCTCGCTCGTCAGCTTCCGAGCGAAGGCGAGATGCTTCTTCAAGAGCAGCTTGGGTTTCGTTAAGTTCAAGTTCCAACGCCTGTTTTGCCTTGATGGCAACCGCCCGAGCGCATTCAGCGTCTTCCAGCTGATTTTTCAGCTGTCGAAGCGCAGCCTTGCCAGCAGAATCGCCTTTGGTTCGTTCCAACATGGTCTGCGCGTCACGTAGCAGCGCCCTTGTCCTTTTCAGGTCCCTCTTCAGTCTACATTAGAAGAATAGAAAATGATCGGTTAGTTATTTGAGCCGCAGAAGTTTTTAACTTCAACAGCAATCCTCAAATGGATGAAAATTGAACCGACCTTTGCATGTTTTCAGCGTCTGTAGCGCGGTCTGTTCTATCCTGTTCTTCGAAAGCTACCAACCGACGTTCCAGGTCGTGTTTTTCTCGAAGAAGAATAGTCCGCTCTTCGTGTTCCGTCTCCAGTTGTGCCTCGAGAGCTTTGAGTTTTTTATGCGCATTGCCGCGCACTTCTTCCAGCTCCTCATCTCTCTGCTGCATTTCCTTCCGCATTTCTTTTCTCTGCTGTTCAATACTCATTTCTAGTCTCAGTTTTGCTTGTTCCAAAAGTTGTACTTGTCCAGCAAAGTCGTCCAACTCCTCTTCTTGGTCCTTAGTCTTCTTTTCCAGTTCGTGTTTCGCCTTTTTCAGCTGAGCAACTTCCTCCTCGGTCTTTCCGCCGAAAGTCAGATCCTCCAACTCCTGTGTAAGACTGTGCAGTCGTTCCTCTTTCAGTTCAATCTCTAGCCTGGCGTCCTGTTATCACAACATGTACTTGTAATATGGTAAAATTTACGAGATTTCGATGTCCTAAACTATTGTTTCTGAAAGTTGACTTACACTCAAGTTTTGTTCAATGGTGAATTTCTCAGCAATCGCCAGTTCTTTTTCCCTGGTAATTCGTTCTCGTAGTGTTTTCTCTTGTCTGAGATCATCCATCAGATTTTGTGTCTCAGAATCAAATCTGGTAAAGAAAAACAAACGTTACACTGACATGGTGCACGTTACGGATACTGGTAATACCTTCGAGGCAAAAGTGATATATTTCTCTTATCGAAAGCTGGATTCAATCCAGTAACTAATAACGAACAGACACAGACCATCACGAATGCCAATGTAATTATTTACCGGTAGTGACGGTACTGTGGCGCTTGGATGAAAGCCAAACACTTGTTAGATCTGATGAATTGAGAAACTGACCAATGTAAATCATGCACATAATGGAAATAATCAACTCTGCCGTAAAACGAAATTGCAGAGTGTTCCATTTCTAAATTTACTATCGGAGCTTTCGAAAGACTACCTACTATGTATAGAACGGAAAACGTTTCCACTCACTTGCGTTGTTTCTTTTCCAAAAGATTATTTCTCGCCGTTTGTTCCTCGAGCAGCAAACGCAAGTCGTGCATTTCTCCGTTCAGCTTTTGCACTCGGCGTTTCCATTGACCAACGACCTGTCGTTGTTCCTCAACCTCTTCGTAGGCATCCGCCAACTAAAGAAGATTATGATGAAGATTTTAGTTTAGTATTTTTAAATTGAAATATATTTCAAGTGGTACGCTGTAGTGTCTGATTCCAAGACGTGGTATAGGTGCTGGTAAAAATAACCGTACCGCAAGGGAGTGGTACCTGATTTTTAATAACAACTATGACGCTCACCTTCTTCTCGAGTTGTTTCTTGAGGCCAACCAGCTGCTCGAGGTCGTCTTCGTGTTGCTGAGCCATCTTCCGCTTGGTAAATTCAAGTTCCCTGACGGCATGTTCGTACCTCTGCTTGTAGACACCTCCTTCGTCGCCGTCCTCACCGTCGGATGCAACCCCGTTAAGATCGGCAGCTCTTGCGTACAACAGTTCCATTTCCAGTCGCTCGGTTGTCTGCTGGAGGTTTTTATTCTCCTGGGTAACATCCTGGAGCTCACGTTCCAGCCTGAGACGCTCCGATGTCTCGGCGTCGATTCGTTCGGCAGCAAGGGTCGAGGTCGAGTGTTCCTCGGCGAAGTCAGCGGTGATTTCGCTCAACTGGAAAAGAAAATGGACAGAGACCATTCGGTTAAATATCACTATCGTAGAACTCGGCCAATTCCCCTAAGCTCTCGCGAGTTCTTAAAAAGTAATTTATGCTTTATTCGCTACCTCGTCACCGTCGCATTCCGACAGCGTTCTGTCCTCAGACAATCGAGACAGAGTACCCGAGGGACTTTTCGCGACGCTGTTGCTTCTACTGAAGTACTGAAAACCCTTTATCATGATATTGGTCGCACTGCGGCTTCGGCCTAAGGGACGATGCTTGTCGTTGTGAGGTAGGCTGGTCAAGGATCCAAACTCCGTCGCTTCATCCTTGTGCCCCAAGCTCTTCCACTCGTCCATCACGTGATCCGTCCGCTGAAGGAACTCCGAAATCCTTGAGGACAGGAAAGAAGAAGCGGTGGCGGGCTCTAGATGTGCAGCGGTTGGTCGAAAGGATTGGCGAACCTTCTGCTTCTCGATGCCCAGGACAAAATTGAGACTGGCATCGAAAACGACCGGCGCCTGTTCCTTGTCTTGCAGTTCGTCGAGTTTCATGGGCATAGACTCCTGGGGGAACGTTCTTCTGGGAATCGGTGACGTTCCCGAATGAGAACTGACCGAGCCAACGGACGGTGACCTTGTTGACCGGGAAAGAACCGGAGTAATTGATCTGCAGCTTTTCGAACCGATTGATAAGCATGGTGATGGGCTTCTGCTGATAATTTTTGTTGATGCGTTTGGTTTTATTATAGCAATTTTGTTCAACGGTCTTTGCTGAAACGAATTTGGAGGAAGGGGCGGCCTTCGCGAATGATTACCGACGATCCCAGCAGCGAGATCACTAGTCATCGACTTTCTGATTGGCATCTGTTGTCTCCTCGCTGCATTGTGGCCGCACCCATTTTCCACGAAACACGAACCCATCGGCGATGGTATGGGTCCAGCATACATAGTAGGCGCTAGAGGCATTTCTAAATCTCTCAATTGGAGATTTTTTATTCAAAGAGAAAGCCGAGGAGTGCCCGTCGGCCGCATCATGCCCGTATAGGTCTGACAGATGTGTCGAGACGTCCGACCGTTGTTTCAAGTACTTTTTGTCACGTACTATGATACAAGACAAGATGGTGCATTGTCCGCGTAATTGTAAGACCTCTGTGTAAGCCTATTGTTGAGAATTTCCTGTCACTCGCACTGACTACATCGTCGCACTGTTACAACGATGTTGTAAAACAATTTCTCTGAATGAAACGTCGCATGAATCAACACTTCCTTTGCTTTAAACCTTACATCCAACATGTACTATTCACTCCGTCTTGTTCTATGTAATTCGCACTCGTCACGCATTAGCTAGGGTGCGATATTGAAACGGAGAACGAACTGGTTACGTTACGTGATACTGAATTCTTTGAGCTGGTCCGATTCGCAGATTTTAGATGAACTTCGGTTGCGTAATACTGACATTCGGTAACCGGGATACTTTTGAATAGCTCGAAGAACCGGCCGAGCGAAGAGGTGGATTGCAACTGCCGTTTGCCTTCGACCCCCAGAGGTGTACTGTTAGCAAAACGTTCGTGGAAACGGAGGTGGTGGAGGAGGTGGTCACCTCTGAGTTATTCTGAGAAAAGGCAGACGGAATTGGCCATTGGCCAACTAGTGGCTGTCCCTCTTCTCCGGGGTGGAAGGGTTGGAGAAGATGCATTTAAGCAAAACACGATTGAGGAGAGAGAATCGAGTTGACGACGCGTAGCAATCAGCAGAGATCGCTGATTAATTAGGAGTTTGTTCCTATTTTACAGAATCGCTAGCAATCAAAGAATATTAACTGCCGGTATCCGCGCACGTATTTTTCTACATTTCACTTCGAGGAAAAAACGTTCTGCTAGACGCTTATTACATTTCTTGTCGAATAACAACCATCGAGAAAATTCGGCCCAACAAATTAGCATTTCGAATCTGGGACTCAGGAGCCAGGAATATTCTTACACGCTTGTCGAATCTGTTTACTGATGCGCATACGGCCTCAATCGGTTGCTGCAACGGCTCATCAAAGGAGTGAGAAACATGATCGTAAACTCTAATTCGCTTCTGAAAATAAGGATACTTTCCTGTTTCTAAAGGATGGGTGTCAAATTATACTTGAGAAACATCAACCGAACCTGACATCCCTTTGAAGCTCACCTTCAAGGGGTTCCTTTCATTTATGATGAAGCATCCGACAGTCTTGATTACGTAAGCTATCGGGAAGTAAGCTCATTTCACGAGTTTAATAATATGAACTGAATCATTAGGGGTCAGGCAGAAGATCCTCTATCGTCCATCTATTCGTTCATCCGGCTGCAACTCGAGGTCTCTTGTTCTTATTGAATCTGTCCACTGCCAATCCAACGTCCAATGGTTTATGTGCAGCAGGTGTGCGAATCCCATGAGCCGTCACCTTTTACTAACAGGAGACAGCGAGACGAGGTCGACGAACTAGTCGTTCAATTCCGGGTACTCTTGTCCTCTTCTCAGGATAGACCGATGTTTTTGTTCATTTTCAGCCCTTTTTTGGTTACTCTTTTGAGGAGGTAAAGAGTTTAGCCGATTCATCCTCCACGTGGATGTTCCTCGAGAATGGAATTCGACGTTTTCCAAGTATCCGATTAACCATCCAACCAATCTTATCATCGCGGAGAACGTCGTCTTCAACTGACAATAGCAAGCCGTCTGAAGTAGACCTTATAAAAGTTACGGACGGTTTGTATCCATTTACTATTCGTCGTATAAAAGCTTTTTCCGTCTCTTTTGCACTCTTGCGATCTCGTACATTCGTATTCAAAGCCACAAATAAGATCCACGTAATTAAATGCTCGTTTGATTGCTAAGTGCAAACCTGTCTTCACCGGGTAGACTCGTCACATTATGAAACACGCAAAGAATTTCGTTCTCATCTGATCCTCACATGCAATCCTACAGATTTGGCAACTTACGTATTCGGCACTAGAAAACATCCAGATCATTGTCGAAATACCAAATGGCAAAAAAAAAAAAAAAAAAATGCGCGATATGCGTATCGACGGGTTAATAATATACGAAAAAACTCTCGGTATTTTATTATTCCAACTCTCACATGAACGTTAACTGAACGTCGGACACTTCGAACCTCACGACTGACGATCGGGAGACCGTCCAAGAATTCCGTGCATTGTGATTCCAGCATCTATTCACGCCTTCAATTACACGGATTCAAAAGATTTAATTGGAACGCACAAAAGCCTCGCTACGTGTCGGCTAATTCAAGTTTATTATAACAGGTTTTGACTATAGATTGTCGTCAACCTACTTATATACTGATAAAAAATGATACATATGTAGGTACGTATTTTTCTTTAGACTCACCTTATTTTCCAATTTGTCGTTGTCGTGCTTCAGGTGATTTCGCTCTTGTTCCAGCCTTTCAACCTTGGCCCTCAGTACCTCGAGTTCTTCCTGCAAACCAATCAAATTGATGTGAGCAAAGCAGTTTCTACCTCCCAAATCTTTACGGGGTAATTTGGCATTCAAATACAGTTTTAAATATGTAAACGTGAAAACTACAGTTACTACAGAACGTTTGAAGAACCAACGACTCACCGTTCTTGCCTTGAGCTGATCTTCGGTGCGGTGAACATTGAGGAGTGGTGCTACTTTAACGTAGAGACGCCACCAGGGCCATTCTCGTACAGACATCAACTTCCTCACGTTTCTTTGTATACACCGCACTGCCATGTCTTGCAACTGTTACATAAAAGTGTTTTACATTTGCAACAAGATTTCCAATAGTCGGAAAAAGTTGACGTTAATCATTTTTATGGTTCTTGATCATGGTATTCGGCATAATTGCAAAGTCAGTTAACGGCTTCGACGCTTACCTTCAAGGTGTTGAGCTTACGACGTGCAAGATATCCGCGGCATCTTGCTTGCAGCAAAATTACGTGACCGGTTAACTTCTCATCCCTCTGAGACTCGAGTTGTTCCAACGCTCCAGAGCGGAAAAATATCTGTCAACGGAAATGGACACGCGTCCAATTTAACTAGATAGCGACACTTCGCTTGATGCGAGATAAAAGCGATACAGTTACAACGTGTGGCTTGATATTATTATGCCAGTATTCTTATTTATACCAACGTGTTAATATACCTGCTGCATGAATACAAAGGCATCCCTTATGATTATTTACATTTAAATGAATGCTGAGCAATAAACGAAACAACAACGGATGAGCATTGGGAGGAAATCAAGGCCCTAACTTGTTGAAAATTTCATTGCAAATTATAATAATACTCGCTGTCCACGGTCAACGGCCGAGGGAAATCTTGGCAAAAGTTAAAGTTGACTGTAAACAAGATGAATGCGGTGTGATCTGTCAACGAATTTGGCGGTCAGAAGGATCGAGCGATCCAAACTTCTGTTAGCATGATTTAAAAGAATAAAATTAATTCAATAGCTCGTTATCTGAAAATATCAAGATCAGCGTGAGGAGGAAAAAGAAGAGAAGGAAGGTAAGAAAATGAGAAAGATTAGCTTGACTGCGCGTGAATTAATTCCACAACCAAGCGCCCACTACCTGAGTACGGTAGCGTGTAGTTTTAATGGTGACCTGTTGTCTTTCGGCCAACGGTATAATCGGCGAGGCAGGCGACATCTTTTTCGTAGCCGCAGTCTTCCAGCTTTCGCTCTCGCTGGAGCTCCTTGGGCTTTGCGACTTTGCATCTTCCCAGCTTTCGATGCTGCTAGCCCCGCTGGATATGGACAAACTTTTTCTAGCCGATTTCTTTTCCGCGGTGGGAATGAAGCGCTGTACTATCGGGGTGGCGTTAAAAACCTCGATGGTTCTTTCGAGGCTGGTGTCTAGGTCCTGGATAATACCCTTTAAGAAATCTTCGCTCTTGTTGAATTTCTTCAATTCTTCGTTGCGGTCCTTCCACTCCGCGTCGTTCTCGTTGCTCATGTGGCCGCTGTCTTCGGAACAATTGTCGTCGGACATGTATCCGTTTTTGTCCTTCTTCGACATGTCCTTGTTGTTCTCATCAGCGGCTGGGCTAGCTGCGACAGACCCTTCTTTATTCCATTCGTTGGGAACAATGATATCCTTTGCCCCAGGTGACTGCTGAACAACTTCAGTGGTATTTTTACAGTTGAAGAAGTTTACGAGGTGCTCGATGTCCTTCACCCTCTTCGCGCCATTTACTCTCTTCGCTTCAAGGAGCGCATCCGTTGCCACGGGTACCGGAGGTGGTTTCTTCGACAAGTTCACGGTGTTCGTGTTGATTCTTGGTTTCGGTGACGGTTTGTTTTTTGTCATCGGAGATTCCGACTTTTCTTGTGACTTTTTAATCTGGTTCTCCCAGTTCCGGCGTATTTCCTGGATGTTTGTCTCTGGCTCGCCACGACGAAGAAGACTCTCGTGACTTTTCGCGAAACCACGGCTTCTCTCCAATGTTTCTTGACTACGAGACAAATTCTCCTTGCTCCGTGCAAGCTCTTCTCTGCTTCTGTTCAAGTTATCACGACTTCGCGAGAGGACCTGCTTACTCTTAGCAAGATTCGCCCGGCAAGTTTCTAGGTCTATCTTCAAATCTCTCTTGACGCTTTTCGAGCTTTTGTTATCATTGTCCTCGTCTAGCTCAGCCATCAACTGTTTGACACGTTTTTCCAGGTCCACGGAATCGTGAACCTCTAACGGTACGGATTTGGTGCGCAGCAGTTCCTTCTTCGCCGGGACATTTTTGTCTTTCGGAGTTTGCTCCTTGAGACTGTCGATCCTCTCCAACGACGCACCTTGGCCCTTGAGATTTTCGTAAATGGGTAAATTTTTCGTTGGGCTTGGCAAGTTCGTCCGGCAGTTCTGATAAATTGGGTCGACTCGCTTGACCGCGGCATCTTGACAGTTCTGGTAAATGTGCTCGTCAACGGATCGGTCCAGCTCGTCGCAGTCTTCGACCTTCTTGGATGTACTGACCTCTGCGTTACGATCTACTCGCGATAGATCGACCAGAGAACAATTGGCCGCAGTTGGTGTGCTAAGATGTTGCGTGAATAGTGGTATTCGGCTGGGTCGCAGTCCCGACACGGATTTCGCTCTGGACATTTTCCCCGAGCCAGCGGCGCACGGAACGCTCCACAGGCTGGTGGTGCGATTCAGGATTCCCCTGTTTTCGTTTTTCCCAGCACTTCCAATTGCATTGCTTTTGTTTCCTTCATGGATGCTATGTCTGTTTTTCGAAGGTGTATTTTGCTGCTGGGTAGAGTCTACAGGAACGTTCCACAGGCTGGTGGATCGGTTGAGACCTTTTCTTTGAAGAGCGTCCGGCTTTTTCGGAAGTAAACCTTTCTTCAAAAGTGCTCTGTCCTCCAGTATGGTGCACGAATTTTCCTTCTCTTTTTTGTTGGTCTTATTTTTCGGCTCGCTCTTCATCGGGCTCAGGGACAGGCTGCTTCGACTCAGTCTGCTCAGACTTGGACGCGGTTTTCCAGATACGTTTGAGCGTACCGCCGGAACTGGATTACCGGCTGAATTGTTTGTTGCCAAACCGGTGTCGCTTCCCGATATTTGTATCACGGTCACGTTTGGCGCGGCCGACTTCGCCGATGAAGTCGAGCAACGCGCACTTTTGTTTGTAACGGCACCTGCAGGTGATGATCTATTGTTCGGAGGCCCGTTGATACTATGCCGCTTACTCGCCGTGTTACCAACGCCATTTTTATCCTGTCGTTGTGTTTGCGAATTCGTTACGGCTAATGAAACCTGCTTCGCAATGTTCGACGTGCTTCTGGCTTTAGCGAGACGCTGAGGTCCAGATGGAGACCAATTTGGATTGTTGTAGAATTTCTGAAGACCGACACCATTCGTCGACTTTGGTATGCAAACGCCCTTCGCCGAAGCCATGATTACCGTTACACTCAATCACACACGATGAACACAGAGAGTTTTTCTTTCAAAGATTCTGGTAATCAGATCGAATTTCGTGGACTATTCACCGGCCACTATCATCGGACACTCATTCGATACTTAAGCTTGCATCGAGCTAAGCCAGCGTCGTTGCACGCTGATTCCACGATTTATCAAAGGTCTACGACTTTCCTCTCAAACAACAAACGTCCACTGAATGAGACGCTTCGCGGTCAAGCTTGTGTGTTGCCTGAATATAATACATCAGCAGCACTCCGGACGAGTGTTGGTTAGATAACGTCAAGTCACGGAAACCTCTTGTAAGCAGCTAGCTTTATCTAGTCTACAATTGGACCCTCGTATAGGACGGTCAACAAGTTGCAGAGCCGATGCTCCAGGGTGTTTTCAATGGTACGAAGACGTGACTATCGATTTTGATGGATCCACATTAACACACCGGAAAACAACCGCAACCAACCTTCACTGTTAATGATCTAATACTTCAATCTATGAAGGAATCTATAAGACGGTTGATTGAAACTCAGTGGCTAACGTGAGTCGATCGTTTACCGTTACAGCCGGCTGGCTTATTGCCTGACTTGATATTGAGGTTGTTATTACACTATTTTCAATAACAGTCTTAATACCGCTTTTCACAATCGCGATTAATGACACGTGGACACAGTTTGATCGTTACTTCCGTAACGTCGCGACAGTTCAAGACTGTTGGGGGCCGGCAAGTTTTCAACTGTAACTCATTTTTTTGAAATCCATAATCAATCTTCGGCCGGGATTCTATCACTGTGACAAACTGGCATGGCGGTCGAAGCAGCAGAGGATCCGCGACATTGCAGCTCGCGGCACCAACTCGGACTGAGTCCAGGAAGAGCGCTCTTGGATCTCGGATACCGAGAGCTAGTCAGTCAGGTGCGCCCCCCTGTCTTTCATGCACCTTCCCCACCTCGCGCACCTGGCCAAAGCAGAACCAACACAATTGGTAACTTCTCGTCCACGCGACCGGTTACTCCGACTCTGCCGTAGCTGTCTCCAGCCGCAGTTCCATGGCTCCGTCCTCCAAGAAAGCCACTGATTTCTAGCCAAGTCGGAGGAGGTCAAGATCCATTCGAAGGCGATGTCGATAAATCCTTGCTAATTAACTAATTGGTGCAAAATTCGGCACGTATGAAAAATTCCCAATATTGCGATTAGAAAAGTTACTCATCATTTTCACCGATTGCTTAAACTTGTCAGGTTTCCATTATATCATTCCGTTCTTGGATCGTAATGACCATTTACAGTGAGGCGACAATGTGGAAAAAATTATCTCAAGTCTAGTCTAGGATCTAGACGAAGGGAAGCGGAAGTGAAGTCGGAATAGAGACTGCAGAAGATGTAAGAAGATGAGAAAAAGTTATACTGGCTTGTGGTGAAGGCGGGGGAAACGGGACGGAAAGAGAGAGAAAGAGAGAGAAGAAAGAGATTGATTAAGGGATAGAGAAGTAAAAGAGGAAATAGAATAAAATCTCTGCCTCATAAGAATCACCAGCAGATGGTAAGCGTGTAACCCTGCGCAATGCGATTCCATCGCAGTAATTATATAGGTAAACAAGGTTTGCTTATATTATATGGATACAGATATGGAATGTAAATTTGAACAAAGCGACATTATTCATTAAACGGCGGTAGTGATAATAAAATTAAAAGATATGAAAATGGCCACGCAGACAATTACGTGGCTGTTTTTTCTTCTTCTCTTCATCTCGACACGAAGGCGTATAGAAATATACCGCGTGAAGGAGGAGGAGGAGGAGGAGCCCCCCCCCCCCCAGTGAAAGTGGTCACAAGGTGCGGCCAAGACATTGAAATATATCCCAAGTGGAACAGTTTTATTGCATGTGGTTCCAACCGTTGGGTAGGTATATATTTTATGTGAGTATGCGGGTATGAGCAAAGCATCTCTCGTTATTTGGCTGCTCTCTCTTCCTCGATCGCGCCAAGATCGCGAGATATAAATTTCGAATCGGTGCGCGAGGCAATCCATGAGAACAGTTTTTTTTTTTTTGGGGGGGGGGGGGGGCGCGATGAGGAAAAAAACAGTTTTATACTGTGATTCGATTGGTCAATTTCAAAACGTGTTTACATTCGCTCGATATCACACTCGGTAATGACGACATCACAGCACTTTGGTTGTGAAACGAGTAAATGGTGTGAAAAGAAGTTCGAGTAACATTCTGTAATAAATTGATGGATTATTGTTCCTCAGAAATACGCATCACTATCTTCTCACAGGCAATTGTACGGAGGTCAGAAAAGAAATATGGCAGTACATAATATATTTGAAACTTCGACAGAATGTCACAATTGTTGCCACAAGTGTTGTGCGTAATGTGTCGTTTGAATACGTAAGTACATACAAGCGGAGTATAAGATCGGCATGCAAAGCTCGCTAAATTCATCGTTTAAACCGGTTTCAAGTAACCGGCAAAAAGCTAATAGCATCTTATTACATCGAATGTATAGATGCGCGATTGAGGTAACTGCGGATTGAAGAGAGAAAAAACGACAAGTAGGCGTAAGAATTCAAGTATATAGTATCTAGTATCAAGTCGGTAGACTTTCGGAGAAACTGATCGAATCACTTCACTCTCGATATTGGAAGCGACGGATCTTTTAATATTGAATCGTCGACTTAGGCACTGTAAAAAATGTGAGCTTCAGTGATTGGAAATTTTTATGGTCAATTCAGAGATAAAATGATCGGTCGAAATTTTGAAACTCGTTTGAACTTCTTCACCCTCTATTCCTTTATCTTTTAGGTCTCATTTGAACCCTCCAGATCCTTATAGCTCTGCAGTTTGACTTAATAGATCCCCGAATCTGCGGAATTCAAGAAAAGAAAACCTAAAGAATTAATTTAAGTCTAATACAGAAATATTGTAACTAAGGCTTCCGATGGTCAAATAAGTCCCAATTTCGGCTCTCATTAGAATCTGAAACATCGGAATCGATACTTTTGGCGTAGTTTTGATATTTAAATGAGGTTTTGTTAGCTCGTTATTTCTCTATTTAAGAACGTTTCATATAACATAAGCCTCGATAACCTTGAAATTTTCTTAATATCCTAAATCTCGTCTCGGGTATCAGATAGTTTCAGATTTATACCTGCGAAATTATAAGTCCGTTAGAGAGGTCTGCACCAAAATTTTGTCACAGAGTGGAGAGTGAGTTTACTGTAGAAAGAAATCGATTTGGTTTTTGGCACGAACTTTGCAGAGAGCACGGTAAATGCCAAATTTACAAAAAAACGATATCGTAGCTGCCTTCGCGATATGAAAATGGTCATCTTCTCTCCTCGGAGGGAAAAATCTCTTTCTCTTCGACGTCGTAGCGTCGCCTGGTGTGGGTAACATTCTCTTCGGCGAACGTGAGCCTGCTGAGCAAACAGGCGAGGGTCGCGGACTGCTGTAGGTACTGGTACTAATCCAAAGACGGGGGTTTTGCCTGCGTTAAACTCCGGGTTCTTTGGCTCGGAACCTGCTCGAGATGTCGAGGATTGCAGCACCTGCTTGCCTACCTGGTTCGGCACCGGTTGTCCCGATTCCGCTCCATGCGCTGCCCTGCAGCATCTCAACGTTGTTCGAGTGAAGACCCGACGCTGCCGACTATTTATATAACCCACGCCTGAATCCAGCCTCAGCTTGTTGCGCAAGAAAGCGAACGCCTGCCTTCCGAGAGCAAGCGATGACTTATAATGACATTCTCAGATGTCTGCAATAATTCGTATTGTACGCTCCTCATAAATATATAATTCTTAGTAGAATTCGAAACTTGTGCTATAGATGGGCATAGGTATAGTTATACATAATCAATTAAATATCAGCAATCTAGACGTGACACCGAATGATTGTTAACCTCGATTATCCGATATTAGTGCCGATGAATGGTCAGTGTAAATGGAATGTTCTTCGACATGATCGTAAAGATGTATTTAACCTTGGAGAAGAGGAAAATATATGAAATCATAGTTCGTGGAGTTTCAATAGATATGTAATACACATCTAACACTTAACTTTCAGTAATGATGTACTGGCATAACACCGTTCAATGAAAAAATTTGTACTGATTCGGATTTTAGTAATGAAATTCTGAGATGTTGAATTATATAGTAACAAATAAGCCTCGAGGAATCAATAGGTTCTGTAATATACGACTGTGCTTTAATAGGTTTTCAGGAACTATTAATAGACGACTTCCGTTTCGTACAGTGTTGGCACGATTACGTACAGAGCTATGAAGATTCACGCGGTTACGAAATGAAGCGGTGAATTAAAACTGCCTAAGGAACAAAGAGGAAGAAACTGGAGAGTAGCATAAGGAAAATGTGACAGATGTCACGAGTAAAGCGGAAGACAGAAGTAGATGACTTACAGGAAAGTGTCGTGAGTAGCATAGCTAATAATTTTAGTCGTTAGCAGGGTCTTCCAAGAGATGGATAAACATGATTGAGAAACAGCTCGTCGTTGGAGACATTTAGACTGCAGTCCACACGATAAGACATAAAATGAAGAAATGAAAACGGTTATCGTAAAGAGAAATTGTCGGTTATAGTACAGAATTTAATCATAAAGGTATCGAAGTTTTTCCTCAGCATGAATCGTTACGGTAACGTAACTAATTGCAACCTTGTAGAATATAAACATCGCTCGAGAGTACCAGAGATATATGTACGGAGTTTTACTGGCAACAAATTGGGCAAATTTTTTACCGCCCCAAATTTGACAGGGTAATCAGGCCGTTTCAACGAGCGGTAATTAGCGACCTGCATGACGAAACAGCGAACACCGAAGAGTCGATAGCAGACCTGGAATGAATATCAGCACTCGTAGTTTTCTCGAGGAAAACTGATTGGCAAGTGAACCAGTAAATCATTCTACTTCGAGTGGGGTGGTTTTTGTCGTTTTTTTTTTTTTTAAAACATAACTCGATATTTCCGATTTGATTCTCACTTCTTTGCCGTACAGAAAACATGACAAGTATTGCGGTATTTGTTCATAATGTCAGTAATTCGAGAGCTGGATGAATCTAAAATTTGTAAAAATATGTTAAAAATTGGAACCATGCCCATCTTCAAACCTTTGTATGTGGTTCTATTGATGTTAAAGATTTGAACTTTAGCTAGTTTTAAAGTGCTTGAAGTGCGTGTTCACGTAATATTTGTCAAGATCAATACCAATGAAGAATTTCATTTATTATGAACAATTACAATTAAAAAATTTTGAAAAAACGTGAGCATATTCGTAGATCAATTTTCTACTAAACTGTGAAGTTAAGAAATGCAACTACGACATGGAGTTGATGGTTGTTTTGAATTATTTTACATCAGTGTTCCATTTTGAAACTTTACAACATAGTGTAGGATATTGACTAATGAATATGCTCATACTTTTGAAAATAAAATCAACTTTTTGGCCCCTGCTAGCAGTAACAAATATTGGATGAGAATGCACTTCAAGAATTTTGAAACTATACGCCATGAAGTATGAGAGGAACTAAAAGTATAACGGTTTGAAAAGGGCACGTTTCTAGTTTGCTGCGTATTTTCAAAAATTTCAATGTCACCCAACCTTCTAATTATTGATATATGAGGGACCAATACCGAAATAAATTTCTCGTTTTACCGCGCACACAACCCCGAAATAAAGTTACGATATTCTTGATAAGTGTGATGCTTCAAAGGTACCCGTTTCAAGTGAAACGACTTCATAATCCTGGAGCAAAGAAGAATCGATCAAGTTGTCGATGGACGCTTGACCCTAGCGACCTCTTCTCGCTCTGATAAATTCCCGACGCTATCTACGAAGACCCGCGACACCCTGGAGAGACTCTCGAGGCGCCAACAAGCCTCGGGAATCACGTTTTGCTTCGCCGCTCCGCGGTATCTATCATCCAGAAAGTACTCTGTACTTTGCTTGCAAGACCAACCCAGATACAGGAAACCTCCCAGAGATGCAATTACATACCCCAGCGTTTGTCCGCCGCTTCTACTAAGAATCAGCTCCCAGCCGATCGCCCGACCCTGAGGATTCTTTATTACCACTGTAGCACAAATCACAGGTCTTATTTTCATACGCTATTCGCTAAATTCGTACTTTGTAGGCAAAAACAGAGATGCGGTTCCACTGACGATTCTACTATTGGATTCGCAGTTGCGAACGCCTCGGTTTTCGGGAGTTCGTCGCGCGAACAACTGGAACTTGATAACAAAAATTATCATTTAAGACACAAGGATACTAACAATAAGACGAATCCAGAATTTTTGAATTTCATGAACGTATTACGACAACCGCGAACCCATTTTTCTTGTTCTCAAAGTGTTCTCACGACATGGCGACAAGCAGAATCAGTAAAGGATGGGTTTTGATGATTGGAAAAGAGGCAAAGATACACGCGATCGTGTTTCGAAGTATAATCACTGGGTTTCTTATTGGTCCGTAACTTTTTCGACGGAAGAGCGAATGATTTAGCTGACAAGTCGGGTGGAAAGAGGTCAGGAGAGTAGGGCCGCAATCAAGTCACCGGGCAAAACCATGCAATTTATTGCCATGGTGGTCTGACGGTTTTTGCAACAACGAAACACGGTGATTTAAAACCCCTGTCGAGGTCGAGGATGCGGCTCGCTTAGAAACTTTGTTCACGGCGAGCTGCGGACGTCTGATAAATTAGAGATGCGAGTTTGCGAGTCGATGCAATGAGGAGCAAATTTCTTTCACAGGCAAGTCAGTCGAATCTGAAACTGACCGACCCCCTCCTCGACTCTCGGCAAAAAAAATTCCGACCACATACAGTCTCGATAATTGGAAACTAAGGATACAAACTTCGTTATTCGGATCGAGACAAAAATGTATCGAGCATCGGCCTCAAGCTTGATTTACGATTAGTAGGAAGTTTCCATCGTATAATATAAGATTGACGGCTCACCTATGAAATCACAGTACATGTACAGAGTAGCTAACGGTCGTGTGGTGTAACGCGCATGCGCTAGAACTCTAGAACAAAAGGAGTTATCTTGTCAGGATAACCAACCATCATAAGTTTAGATAGGAGGTCACCGCGATGTATATAACCTCAAAGAGTTTGACAGTTCTGCAAAAATATTGAGGGCATCTGTAATAGATAAAACATTTTTGCTGTAGGTACTGTTTTTTAAGATCGAATGGGCGGATTAAGAATGTTTCTATTCGTAAAAATTATTAATCGGGAAACGAACGAAGTTGAGCACAACTGCCACCGACAGCTGTCAAAGTTTTTGAGGTTACATACATTATGGTAACCTGTCATCTAAACTTATGACAGTTTGTTAGCCTGACAAAACAATTGCTTCCGCTTTGGTATTTTAGCGCATGCGCGTTACACTATTCGACCGTTAGCTACTCACTCTGTATAATATAAGTACGAGGATTATAATTTCAGCAAACTCTTCGCGCAGTAATAGCATCGAATCACAAGCCGCGGTGAAAGATGTTAACCGTCCAGTAATGTAATGTAAATCTAGTTTCTATTTAATAACAGGCAAGAAAGCATTTGCTCACCGGGCAATTATTATACATCCATCTCATTAATTAGTCAGGCAGCGATTTTTCCTGAGCTCTAGCCTACTTGAGCATCAGCGATATGATTGCGTCGGTACGTCAGTCGAAAGAAGGTGAGGATGGTCAGATCCGAGAGAAGTGTTGAGAAATAATTTGAAACTCGACATTCCTGGAAAGGAGGACTGAAATATTTGTCGGTGTAAGTGCTCGACAAGTTTCAGGCATGCCCGACTAAAGATTGTCCGAATTCTACGGTTTGGTGCAAGCAGTCAAGCTTATCGCCGATACCTTATAATTCGAACGTTGCCGATGGAGAAGAAAAAGGATTTTTTTCTTTTCTCGACCACCGAAACACTTGGAGATTTCATTAACGACCGTAAATTATTTTCGATACTTCTAACACTATTTGGAAGCGCTTTACACCAGACACGGTCCACTTCCTGCGGGTACTCGTTTTGCTCTCGTTTGGGTTTTGTCACCTCGTCCAGACCGAGATAAAGGCTTCAAGTCGCCCCGTCACGGTACGCCAAGTTTTGGTCTACTTTGTTCAAAGATGGATCTCTTCTTGGTACCAAATGTACCGACGCTCAATCTCTTTTTTTACATCACTGATTCTACACTCACTGCAAGCATGTCTTCAACTCAGCCGATGGAATGTCACTTCCTGCGCCGGAAATAAGCTGCGCAAAGTGATGAATCTTGACAGTGCAAGAAGCTGAAAAGCAATTTGACTTGAAACACGATGACATATATATATATATATATAATTTTGATATGTCGTAGTACTACATACTAATTGCGGAACATGAAAATCCTCAATTCGAGATATGAATTAAACCCTTGTCAAAAAATTTGTAGGAGTTCCTGTAGGCAAAAAACAAGTATGACTCAATCTGTTTTTTGCGCCAAAAAGAAATAAAAAAGGTCGGAGTGTATCCTGATATTCTTAGAGTGCGAAGAAAATGTGATCATATATTTAAATCGGTGTTAATATTATGATGATTGGTGGAAAATCTCGTGCAGTGAGGTACATAATAGTCACTGAGTGATGTAAAGAAGCTCTGTATAAACCAAACGATGTAAGTAATTGATTAGAAAGTTGAAATGCCCTGCAGTTAAACGTCCAGCAGTCGTGAAGAACGAGTTTTAAAACGTTAATCGCAGAATTTCTGTATTGATTTTAAAATGATTTTTTTGCCATAGAATACATTACAGTATAATCAATATAATTAGATATGGAATTTCGAGAAAGTGCGGCAAATATCGGTTTTATGTTATACCCGCCTGTCGCACAGCATGATTTTACTGGTAGAACTGGTTTTTTCGAAAGTTTGTTTCGGAAAATTTTTCACCGTAACGTGAATATCTGGTAACTTAAAGTCCCAGAAACCTATATTCATTGTTTATCCACCAATCGTCACTTCCCCAAGACGCACGTGGTCCAGCTCTAAAACTACCTACCGATGTCTTTTCTGCGCAGAGTAAACGCAGCCAATGATAGTTCACACATCTGAGAAGCGCCCCGTGTTTGTTCAGCTGCAATTTACGCTGTTCTTTCGTAATCACGGTAACCGCAACTGCACACCGAACGCATATATAACTCACTCATTGAATGTATACAAAACTCTTTTAACCGTTACTCACGGTTAAACCTGATTTTCAATAGTCTCCGCCTTTGAATACAAGAAGAACACTCGTCTTCTTCACGAAATGATATTATACTGGAATGAAAATATGGCAATAATTACTCAAGTAAAATTAGCCAATTGCCTGGCGATTTGCGGATTGTAAACCTGTAGCTTTTTATCTATGTATAATGAAACAAGTAACGGTTCAAGGTTGAACCTTGTTTTATTGCACAGCCGAATCACCTCGAATTACGTAAATATTTCACGAATTCCAAGCGACCGTGACGTTCGAATTTTCCAACGTTACAATAGTTCTTTAAACGTAGAGTATCAAGGTGTGTAATAGAAAATTGGGACACGTACTTGAAGAGTTCTGCATTTGCGAAAATAAATTTCATATGCAAAGGATTCATTTTTGAGGTTGACAATAAAGCGTCAAAGCGACGTCGAGAAGACTGTGAAAATGAGAAAGTAAGAAACTCGGTACCTTTTGAGCGCAGATACAGATGAGTTCATTTGCATGTACAGCGTAAAGCACACGAGGCTGGCCAAAGACTACACAAAAGGTGATTTAACGCAGGCGGAAGAATTTCCTCCGAAACGTGCTACATCGTGTAGTACCAAGAGTTACTTTCAGAATTTAAGAAACACCTCGGAGGAGCATAATAAATAGGTATTTTCGAAATCCCAAACGTTGCTAGTGGAGACGAAAGATCGTCGGTACTTGAAGATCGACACAAAAATATCTCGGGAACAAATTCCGTTTTGCACCAGCACGACGGAGGCGTCGAACCGTGAACATCCGATCACGTGAATAAACGCTGAATGCATTTTGAAGGATCGAGCAGTCGAGTGAGGAAATTATTCGTTTTTTATAATTAATTGATCTTACGTATTGCCGGATACTGGATACTGCTAGACGACTCTTTAATCTCGAGAAGATCGTTACGTTAGATTCACAATAAATGGGCCGTTTTCCCTTCGCCGGATTATCTCACCAATCTTGAGGAAAAAATGTTTTAAAACAGTTTTACGACGAGATGATCGTACATCGACTATTTACCAAATTGTTAGCGATGTGAGTTATGAATATCTCTTTCAGAATACATATAAAAATGGAAAATAATGAAATTATAACAAAAAAATCTTAGATAACGATGCTTCAACTTCAAATTGCTTCAAAATGGTTAAAAAATCTCGTGGATTTTCAGTTACTAACATATTTGAATAAAACGAGCCATCGTACAGTGAAATTTAACGAATCTATTAGATTCATTGTCATTTCGAAGCGTTTTGAAATATACCACCGATGTTTAAGCTATTTTTTTTTTTCATTATTCCAGTTTTCTCTATTTTTGTATCTTTGACGAGATCACGAATATCTTGTAATAAAATGAATAGAAAGTATCGATTTTTTGCCAACTAACTTCCTAAAGAAGGTTTCACACCACCATCGAAAATGAAGCAAAAATTCCCGAAAAACTCTCAGTGATTAATTTTAGTGAAAACAAGTTGAAGTTTAAGTTTCATGAATCGTAAGAAGTCCACTCAGGAGTAAATCCAATTGAAAACTAACTCTGTCACAGTTCAAAATCTCTTGATTATAAAAATACACGTAGTATTGAAAGTTTCACAACTTCAACACAAGTTCGCTGTAATTTTTGTCGGTAGTTTTTCACGCCATTTTTTAGTGATCGAGTTTGAGTCATTGACCTATTACTTGAATTGATTTTCAGAATCAAAAACATTGACTCCTTGGTTGGAGACATCTTTTGGCGTGTTAAGATTGAGGTTTTCTTTCTAACCGATCGAGTTAGAAGAGCAAGCGTATTTCATGGGTGAAGAATCTCCTGAAATACATTGACGGAACGCCCCAGAATTCTACCTTCTGAACCTGACCTACGTCCACTAGTACTGACAATTAATTAGGCGAGTAATTGAAGTTTATAGATTGAAATGGCTGGCACCAAATATGATTCAAATAATAAATATGACGTTCAATCGAATCGAATTGACTATAAGGAGAGTAAGAAACGGTTTTATAACTCAACGTGTCCGACAAGAGTTATTCACCTCAGGCAAGAAAACATTTTAAACTCAAGGCACGTTCGCTTGGCCGCGTCCGCTTATCATTTATGGCGTCTAAGATCGGCTAAGAACGCGATTGAATTCCAATTTGAATAACTCGGATCGCTTGATTTGCAACGATCGTAATTATCGATCCGATCAGAACAATCGTCATTTTCGCACTATATGCAATAAGTATTTAGCTGTTGGCGAATCGACAAGACGTTTTTACCGAGTTAAAAAAAATTCGTTAATCGATCCATCCATTAGTTCGGATTTGCACTATACGCTTGTTAATCGGGCCAACTTTTTTTTCATGGTCAACGTGAAAATTTTCTACATGACAATTTGTTGTGTAAATGACTATAAACGCAGAGAAGTTTTTTAACGAGGTTAATTTCAAAGGAATCGGATAATCGATGACGCGATGACCGAGCAGCTAAGACGTTTCCCGTTTGCTTTTCGAGGAGGTCAAACATTCTCTTTGATGGAATAGAGGTCATCGCCTGCATGATATTGCAGGTTGGTATATGGGTGTACCTTTCTCCTGAGGTGCTGCCAGGCACCTGTTATTCAAACTATCCCCAGAGGCCCGGCTTTTATCGCACTCGACCTGACGCGACCCCAAACCGGAAGAATCGAGAAAGCGACGAGGATTCTGCAACGCGCCGCGGTGTTAAATGAAACGTTTTGCACGGCGCTGAATCACATTCTCAACGACAACTAAGTTGACTGTTTCAATTGCGAGCTCTGTGATTAATCGATTGATTAATTGGAGAAACAACGAGTAGACAGGTGAAAAACTTCGTGAATTTTGGGACTTTATATCCCAACAAGAAATTATTCAATTCGATCACGGTTTCTTGTATACGAAAGTATATAGATCTGGCTTTGCGTAAATTTTTTTTTTTTTTCATTAGAATTTCATTAGTTCCAGAGATACGAATCCCCATAATTAACTCACTGTTTCGGCCATTTACTCATAGATGTAACTCCTAGATCGACAGGATCGATGATTCGAATAATTTTAAAAACGATTAGGTAATTGAAAGTATCGAATTAATCGATTATTGGAAACTTGAACTGCCTAGTAAATTCGTCGACCGATAAAGTAACTGACAAGACGATTAAAAGACTCATCGATTAGTTGAACTACCCTAGTTTCAGCACTTCGAGAAATGATTCGAACGAATAAACGAGCCGACTCTGACTCCTCGAACATAAATTTCGGAAGCCTGTAATAAATTTTCAAACGTCGACTCGAACAAAGCCGATTATCCGAATCTTGGACAGTGTAGGTATAGAAATCATCTATCACCTAGTCATAGCTGAGGAAAGCTGGGACACTGTTGGGTACGAATTGGCGTGATTACCGTCATCGTGAAAGCATTGCCAGCTGGACGAAATCCAGGCGGAAGTTCCGAAGACGCACGTTTACACTCTTAACGCTCATCATCCGCATCTTTCGATTCCTAAGATTTATGTAATTGCAAGTTTCAAGTTATGTTAAATTATGCAAAGCGTACGCGCGAGTAGATGAGAGGTTCGCCTGCCGATGCAGTCGCAGACACTTCAAAGTGTCGCGAACCCGGTTTCTCTTCCAATCCGTGACCCGAACACTTACGTTCCATTAATATAATTGAAAATTAGCATCTAATTAAAGCTGTTTCTTCACTGTCGCGGTTTTGCCTCTTTCCAAGAGTAATTTGTAACAAAAATGAAGTGTGTGTGTGTATAATGCGTCGCTGCATAATATTCATAGGCTACGAAAATTATTGGCATGTATATCATTACAGAGCTCAGTTTCTAGGCGTTTGATCGGTACAGAATTATTAATATTCAGAAGATGGATGCTTAGCTGTAAAATGATCGATGACGATTTTGGCCGAGATTTGTAAACAACGTTAAATCAAACTAGACGAACGGTTACAAAGTTCTCGAGAATTCCGGATGTCGTGAAACCGCTTCATGCCAGGTCAGGATCAAGTGATTTTACTCCATTACTTTTACGTTATCCATGACTGCAGTTGGTGAAGAGATGATGAAATTACAATTCGCGGTCATTGTCCGAGTAACGCGTAGAGTTATACCGTGTTTCCGCAAAGGCGACAATACGGGTCGAGAAAAGACGATAAAAGTGGGATGGTGAGCATTGTTTATCTGGGTTAATGCAATGTAGGTTCAATCGAGTCATGGAGTGTCCTTTTCTTTTCCAACCATCCTGACGAGCTTAACATTTCTGAGCTAATGGATTGCGCACAATCAGTTCGTAAAAGTGATCAAGTCCTGTTTCGATTTGTCGCCCTTGCACTGTGCCAGCTTATGAATGACAAACACTAATCAAACACTCCTTCGAAATGAAGCATTGCTTACGAGTGCCGACGACTGATGATCAGACTTGAAAGTCACTGGTTTCGAGATATCGATGAAAGCCTTAACGATACTTGGTAAAATGCTTTCTGAACTCGTTTTGGCGTTAGGATTCCGCTTGGCTAGACCTGAATGGGCTGGGCAGGATTAGATTGCGGTATCCTGGATAGTGACAAAGCGATCACCGCGACCCAGTCTCGATGATATACGGAAAGCCTGTTTGTAGCGGAAATACCAGAATTGGCAAGACGTGGATGACACAGTTGCGAGACTAGCACGCGCTTCGCGTTAGTGCAGACCGACGTTGAATGTTAACGCGGTTCTAAAAACGAGAGAAACGCAAATTTTTATTTATTTTTACCACGCGCCATCAGCGTCACTGAGGACAACGCCAACCACATCATTGCTAATCGGGAGAAAGGAAGATACGATCCAGGTAATAAGAGCGATCAACATTGCGGAAGAAACGTGTCACCTTCCATGTCGCGAATTTTGACAGGTGAAGAGTATTTCAATTCCAAATTTATCTACCTTCGCCAAGTCAGTTTCGCTAAATATGCACCACAATGTGAAGTAAAGGTCGTTCTACATACTTTCGAATAAAACAAATCTCAAGAAAATTGAATGATTGGTTGTCGGAACTTGAGTTCTCGAAATATATCCGCTTTTCAGCAATGCATTTGTATTCATTCCCTGAGGTGATCGTAAATTGTAAGATGTTTTATCTGTAAAACGACAGAGCGGTTAAAATTTTTTACTCTTTAGATAGTATAGGTTGCAAAGTTTTATACTGAATAACTTTACCAACAGTACCCATCAGAACTCATCGACTCGTTGACTCGAAGTGTTGACAATTGATAGAGAGATCGATCGATATTAGATAACCGTAAAAGGATTCTGAGTCGTTGCTATAGAGCATTCTATAACTGTACGGCCTGTAGAAGGTGACGATTTCTATCGCGTTCCAATTAACCAAGTTACGAACTTTCGACCGTTTATGTCAGACGCATGCTTGATCCCAACAAATCACCGATCAAAAATAATAATTAATGATTCATTTTTTCGAATCGCATCGTGTACTGTGACATTGGTTCAGGAATTGTTGATTGACTGTTGAATTTTAGTATCCCAAACGGAAAAAGTGCCAACCGCCAAATCGGACAAGAGCTCGATAAAAGTCGGTCTTGGTATTG
The DNA here is from genome assembly GCF_021155775.2 of Neodiprion pinetum. Classification (NCBI taxonomy): domain Eukaryota; kingdom Metazoa; phylum Arthropoda; class Insecta; order Hymenoptera; family Diprionidae; genus Neodiprion; species Neodiprion pinetum. Next base: position 14,469,753 of record NC_060233.1, read on the forward strand.
CGATTACTTATATATAATACAGCGCAGGGCACGAATTTTGGAAATTGGAACTGTCAGCCCAATTACCGACTATACATGACTGCAAAAGCACCGAGAGACTAAAAAGTGCTGGAATCGTTGCGTAGCTGCGGCTTTCACATGGCCCACATAGTAAAGACGCGAGCACTGCATCATTTTATGCGGAAAGTCGATTACGAGCGCACGCTTATTCCGTACATAAAGTTCGCTGGAGGAACGAATGATGAGATCAAAGTTTATGTCTGCCAAAACGACGCTACGTAAACAAAAGCTACCGATATAAATTAATTTTTCAATCTTTGACCTCAATTTTTAGAATTGTAAAACAAATTTGGTGATCAGTCAGGTCTCAAGTACCTAGACGGTTGATTTTGTCTGTCAAATAATTTTGCAAACGGGTACGAATTTTACGTACCGTTAATTTATTTACATCCTCTTTTTCAGCGTAATGTGTGACTGCCCGTTGAATGTATATGGCGGCTATTGAGAGGAGTTGAATTGAATTATTCGATGCTGAGAATATCGTTGTGCTTAACAGAGTCGACGATAATAATTCTTTAGCTTCCTTAGACGTAAAAGCGAGCTAGACGTGAGGTGGAAAATTCGCTTCATCGTAGTTGTTTGAATAAATCTCGACCGGCAATGGTACAAATAATAAGGGTCGGCTAGTTTTTCTCTGATTCGTAATACGGTTTAACGACTTTTATCTTCATCCTGAAATAAGCTTAGGAATTGCTCGAGGAGTTGGAATCTTTTGTATACACGCGACAGACATGGGCGACTGATTACGAGCAGTCCGTACTTCTGGATTATTGCCAGGATGTCGTAGATTTACGTCTTCACTCTTGCAGAGGTATCCTATATAACCCGCAATAAGATCCTTGGAGCATGATATCCAGCCCTCGCGATGCTGACCAGAACTCGTTTGATTCTACGCCGCCGCCTCGGAGGTTCGCAACATAATCCTTTTGCCCTTGTCAATGAAAACTTGTAATATTTGACAGCAAAATGACTCGACCAGTTTTTTTCATCGAAATATTACACGGGCAATTTAACATCAGGTAAATTCACCTATATTTATGCAATTCTGTATATATGGTATCAAAATCCGCCTGCATTTATGCAGTTCTGGGTACATGCTTCCAGAATCCGCCTGCATTTATGCAATTTTGGGTACATGCTGCGAAAATCCGCCTGCATTTATGCAATTCCGGATACATTTATTGAAAATCCGCCTGCGCTTATGCAATTTAGGGTATATTTCAGCGATCAGCGTTTGATTCATGATCCACGATGAGAGAGAGTAAAGATTTAGCCAATCATGAACAATGAGACAACCGACGATTGGTGAATTGTACCGTGAATTGCATAAATACAGGGAGATTCAATTAAACTGTAGTCCGATTTACATCATACTCGACGGATCTACCCCGTGTTGAATTGTTCATCTAACATTTCCACGAAAGAATTTGGTAATAGGTTATCAAACACACGCATACATATTTTAACTAAAATCGGTTACAAAATAGATGCGATGAAGATACACGCCGCTGCCGTGGCTGGCATTTTCCATCGTAACGTACGTATTGAACAAGTACACGTAACTAATGTGTATTGAACGACCTACAATAGCTAAATTTAATCCATGCTATAGCTCAAGGCAGACCATCTCCGACCGAAACCAACGGTGCAGCGGTGAATCCGTCCGTATTGTACTTAAATCTCGTTACACGTTTAAAATCAGATTTGAAAATACAAAAAATGTCTGATCACGATCTCTCCTGTTACAGGGGCATGAATTGGATCGCCTTGGTATAACCGACGTCAAGGATCGAAGAAGGTAAGTTCAGGGATTCTCGGTATTACGCAGGTGGCTTTATTCTCGAAGGGACTGGAGTACTTCCTACGACGATATGCGTACCTTGTAAGTACCAGCAGCCATAAGACGTTGAACCGTACGACGCTGCGGGGGAAAGTTACCTAGAAAGAAAGGTGGCAGCGGGTTTCAGGTGCATGTATATACATACATATATACATACATGTATACAGATTTTTTCATCTACTTGCACGCAGCGTTACGGAGAATTAGGAAAATTAAAGTTGAAAATAAACTAACGATAGCAAACGTACCAAAACAAAAAAACATCAAAAAAGAACACATCACCGCGAGGCTTGTGAAATGAAAGTGGAGCGTAGAGTTCTCCAACCTTCGCCCGCAATACAACTTGTAAGGATCAAGTGTATCGATCGCTGTTATACCTATCGGTAATCGATTCGTCTCGAATTATTGCCAGGCTTGAAATTCCGTAGAGCAATTTTAAGAATCTAACCTCCTGATCTTGTCCATCTACCTTTTTCTAATTTTTGTTTTCAACTATCGAATTCAAAGCAATTGCGCAAGTAAACACTACGAAAATAACTCACTTGTTGTTAGAAAATAACGGCAGTTTTTTGTTTTTTAGATAAACAGAACACATGTGGCACTTAATTTACTTATTTAAGGTGTAGCTGGTGAGTAATGTTGAGTACGGAATTCCGCGGGGCGGTCATTTGTTCGACATTGTTGACCCGAGGCTTAATCCGCACTAGAGATCTCACGGTTTTCAGCGAGTCCAGATTCCAGAGTATAATAACATTATCCGAAACGGAATTGGGCGGTACCGCTGCATTCCTTTTCAACACCGGCATATTTTCATTCATCAAGTTCGCTTATACCATCAACAAATAGTGTCACGCTTTCCGCTCTAGTAATTCGATTACAGTTGCCGATTTGAGAATAACACCTTGGAATCAGTGCCAGGTGTGAAGCTACGACGAGAATGATTATTCATTCCAAATTTAAAATGGAAACTAAGTTCCGAATCCGAGAATACATCGAGAAGTTGCGTATTCTGGCAAACAAGTTAAAGTACGTAGTTATCGGAGGTCAAAGAACCAGGATGGACGAAACACTATCTAGGAAAATCAAGATTGATCGATTCGGTTTTGGTTGCGCAATATCACGCGGAATACCGATGTTTGTATAATACGAATGAAATCGCGTTTTACAATATGCAGAATGGATCGTACGGATCTACCTCATGTTTATTCTTTTTCACATCGATAGCAACAGCCATTTGCTCCACGGTGGGCGAGAAAGAAGCAAGTAAAAAAGTAAGGCGGCTTGCGAAGATGCGGAGGCGAACACGTTTCTCGACCAACTCGTATACGTATAGGTGTATAATACACTCTGACTACCGTGTGGGATGCAGGTAAGCTGCAGGCAAGCATTCATGGCGAACGGGTCACCGGCAACACTGTTACTCTACACAACCTCTGCAGTAGGCATGTTTAAAATCGTAGAATTTATTCGGCAAGACAAAATGAGAGTGAAAATTAAATACAGAGATATGAAGTGGCTACTATATTACAGGAGGTAGATGGCCCAAACATGAGAGAAACTGTCCTTCTCAGCAGGAATGTGAAATATTATAATTATTGGTCACGGAGAATCGGGGCGAAAGAAGAAAGTAACCTTCTATCTCCTTTCGTTATCTTCTGTCCTCGCTTTTGTCAATGGGTGAACTTGTTCAACAAGGGATTTTGCCAGAAATTTTTATTCTTTTGCGCGAATTGCGACAAATTATCAAATTATCTGCGCTATGTACTCGCATACTTTATTTTTTATTCTTAATTCAACGAAATCAGTTTAGTGATTTGTTTCGTACATCAACCCATGTGATTTAAAAGTCTAGTATAGCGAAGTGGCTGAACACGTTTTTCAACGGCATAAAGCTATATTTCATAGGTCAATGAATTATATCAAAGACCGCGGTGGTAAAGAATTTTATGAAAGTTTGAAAGATGTGATAAATTTACCGGAACATCGTTCAGGCATGAACAACTTTTTGTCAAAATTTCAGCCAAATCAGTCCATTGGTTTGTTTGATGCAAACATACAGGCGTGCGTTCATTTTAAAAAGATACTGGCAAACGATTTTTTAGGCGACAAAAATAACATGATTCCAATGCGATTTAACAATTAGACAAAGAAAAAAGAAACAAAGTAAACTAGTACGTTTTCCTGTATGTCGTGAGGAAAACTCGAGGTCTTTTATTAAAATCTGACAATGTATTGCTTCAAGTTCAATTTGAAAATTCCTAGGAATAATGATCGAGTCGATCTGTTGGCTTGCCGAGTTTTTCGACCACTTTTTCCCCCTTCAAATGAAAAATGTTCCTACGTGTGAACGCGCGCTGCATCGATAAGAATTGACGGAACGTTGGTTAGAATCCTGGATCTATTAGAGGATCATCGTTTCCAACTAACCCAAAGACGTGAGGCAGACGATAGACGTGACATCCTCTGTTTAACACGCTTCACGATTGCATTCCATAACGAACTCGGTGTTTACGAGTCAAGAATAAACGTCACCTTCATGTTGCGTTCATCTAGTATACAGTACACATACACCTTATACCCAGCTTGCTATGGCGCAAACATTCTTGTTCCATGAATTGGCGTGTCATTCTTTTCTCATCGATTGCCGCTCAACACGAATCACCATTCACTCGACGATCACATACTTCTTTCTTCTTCTCAAAGTACCATTGAGTTTCAAACTCATAAAACATCTCGACTGTTCACTTTCGCCTGCTATTTACTAGGTTTAACGAAACTATTCGAAGACATCGAAGGCTTTCACTGTGAAAAATTATGGTGTTAAATCTGACCGAAATTGATTGGTGTAAACTGTTTTGTAAAACAATTTCTTGTGATTGATTCGGAAATTTAATACCGGATAGTGTAAGATTGACACTAAATTATAGTCCATGAAAGACTGCACACCACATTTTAGGCACGTTCGTAAAACGGTGTGCCCATTGTATTTTTCGTCGAGTAAAAAATCGCCTCGAAAAAAAGTCGTGCATATATGTGTGTGCATATTGTAAGCAGAATTATTTTACTCCTTATTCCGGAAAAACGGCTTTATCGATTAACGATTGATGCGAGATGATCCATGAATCTTTGACCGATCTTGGTCAAATTTCAAATGAAAATTTTTTTAACTTACCAATAATTACTTCGAGTGACCTTAATTACAGAAAAATGCCTAAAAATTATTGTTATTTCTGCATAAAAAATTCTTACTACATCCGGTTACATATATTTTGAATTCTGAACTAACGGCCAAATCGATTCGACCGAAATTTGATATGTTTTTCAACTATCCGATTGAAGATACGAGTCATTCATTACAAAATAACAATAATTCACAGAATTTTTTCACGACTTCACCTAGAATTTTTATAAAACGACCTTTGATTCATAATTTATTATACTCACTGTTATTTATTAAGATACAATTCATTCGAAAACACATCACTCGATTATCGAAAATGTCCGTCATCTAGTTTTGCCTATTGCAAAAAAGTTAGCAATAACTTTTTTTTAGTTTATTCGTACAGTTCTTACTTACACCGTGTGCCTTTATCTTCAATAAATAATTTCTCATATTCGATATAACGCATTAAATTTCTGTGTATAATACGTGTATCCATATCGCATCGCGAATCGAGTTATTTGTGATTTCACCGCGATGCTTGCGAATAATATTACAATTATGCAACATAGCTTTAATGCACAGGCACTCTTTCACGAAAGCGTCGTCGGATTTCAAGCCACGCGTTGATGGCCGTCTCTTAACGGTACATATAAGAGATCCCGACGCCGCAGCCTCGTCGAGATTTATTTTATGAGAGGAAGAATGCCTGCCCGCAGTATCGCGCAATTTTTATGTCCCTCCGGCACGCGGCGCATCAACTTAAGATCCTAGACGATCGTGTCTTACGTAAATCCGTGCATGCATACCTTTACTGCATACCCACGCATTGGCCGAGGAACAATCGCATCTTATTCATTTTCACGACGATGTACACCGATAGATATTGCACGTGAACTATACTTTCGATGGTTAATTATGTATAGATTTTACAGGGTGTGCGGCAGATCCGGAAAACCGGGAATTGCCGGAGAATTTTGTCTATAATGAAAAGTCAGGCAATAAACAGGGAATTATGATGGACCATAGGGAAAATAGCACATTATGTAACAAGGGAATAAAGTCGACTTTTACGTATATATAGGATGTAAGTACATATAGGACTTTATTTCCGACTCAACTCTGGCCGCAGTATTGATTTGAAAATTGGGACTTTTGAATTGAGCTCGTATATCCCGCTGATTAGGATTTACGGGAAATACGATCTCATATTTCCCGCAAATGCGTTTTAGGGAAAAATATGCCACTTTCGTCCCGCTTTTGGAAGTCAAAAAAGTTAACATTATGGTTGAGTTAGGAACAAAACGGTGTTTTTCGTAAATTGTTTTCAAACTTCAGCTATGCTTCATAATTTCGGTTAAGCTAACTTTTGGAAATGGCATTGTTCAATTTCTAATTGTTTATGTGAAACTAAGCAATACCGTGTGTTTTTTAGATTTAAATTTATATATTCAAGGTGCATAACTTCTGGAGTTTCTTGTCATAAAAGCTGCCCAACATTACCTAAGTTTCCTATGAAAAAGTCAGAGAATTTTGTATGAGTAAAATTGACAACACCCTGTTTTACCATTCTGTCTGAGAACGTGATCTATTATAGTAACTTCTAGAACTGTCGTTGTTACAGGTTTGTAATCGAAATTGTGGTTTGATGGGCAGAGGAAAGATTGTAGAAAGAATGGAACGGTAAGGGATCTGAAAGTCGAATTTTCAAAAAAGATTAAAATGTAGAAGGTCGGACTATAGAAAAATCAAAACACAGAATCGTCGGATCGAATAAGAATATTTGGTTTTCTGTACTTAGCCTTTCTACATTTTAAAATTATCCAAGATAGATGTTCCCGTTTTTTAAAATTTCCATATTGTGACCCGTCTATTTCCTTATCTTTCTACGTTATTTTCTACCACCCGAAATCCATGACGTAAAAAAACCGTTCTTTCGATTCAAAGAAATGTTACTTATTGATTGAGCGAAAAAGTTGTCCGAACAATAACTTGTATCGTCAAGGGGATTCGTATTTATTTTGTATTAATAAAATATTTAATTGCCATATTTGATCACCATATTTGGTCATATTTATAGACAGCAATCCCGACTTGAAAGAATCTTCAAGTTTCAACGTAATTGACAGTAAGGTTTCCCAGCAGATTTTAAATTATCATGTACTTGATTATATGATTATACCTCATCAGATCTTGACGATTATTTGAAAGAATGATTCCGAGATAATGCCTAACCATTGGAAACATTGAGAACTGGTTCTTGGCGATTTTGCAGCTGCTTGAATAGCTCTTGGTGGAAAGTTATTATAGCTCGATGAGAAAGATGCGACTTCTGTTTTACTCCTTCGCTCGGACTCGAGTCTGGTCGCTACTTTCGTTCACTTATCGGTCGCATTTTGCTTCGGCTGCAACGTCGACGACCGGTCTGTAGCACCGAATTGAATGCCGTTATGTGTATAGGAACCAGTTTTTCATATCTTTTTCTTTTCTTTTTTTCTTTTCTTCTTTCGCTCTTTCCCTCTCTCTCTCCAATATTACTTTTACACGTCTGCCGCAGCGAAAGAAGAATGAAAAACTAAAAAATAAAAAATTACATCGCGACACAGCTCCGGAATAATTCATTCGGAAACCAATTGAAAGTTACCCGATAGATTATTACGAAAATGGAAGAAGATCATCGAAACGGATTCGAATTCGAGAACTGATGCAACAAGACTGGTCAAGCTTTTCGTTGAAAATAACGGTCGACCCACGTATAATATTATTTTATACGTTCAAAATAAGAGCAACAAGGATGACGGTAATAGCGGTAACAGATTATGTATTATTATTGTTGTTGTTGTCATTATTAATATTAATATTACTATATATTATTATTACACACTTGAGAAAAGATAGACTGGCGGAGATAATCGACGAATAGAATAAACTACGGTGGTAATTTTATGGCATTAAAGTAGAAAGAAGAATACAAATAAAAATGATAGACCGGCGCCAGACGGTGGCGATAAAAGTTTAACAACCCGAAGAGGAGTCAGGTGCTTACAGGGTCATTAGGCATTCGTTGTGTTTCAATCCCTCCGTCGTTCAATCACCGGTGTGATAAACTATGACGTTCGATTTGTATGACGATTTATAGAACAGATTTTTTGGCAGCTGGAAAAATTAAACGTTGATAACGGATTGTGTTATAAAAAAAAAAAAAAAAAAAAAAAAAGAAAGGAAATTGACGCTTGATCCACATACGTTTGGATAAGACAGTTTTCAATCAAATTGAATAATTGATTATAGTGACATGATAAGTCCCCAAAGTTAACCCACTTTTTCAGCCGTCTACTCGTATATAATACACACCCTTAAATTTATACTTTCTGTTCTCTCAAATAAAATTATACCCATAGCGTGAAAGTTATGGTGCGGTCGTTTATTCGATTGATCGAGGATCCTCAATTGACGGTCGTAAAGACGGCGTGAGGTGTTGAAAAATTTCGAGAGGCTATCGCGGGCTGACAATAACGAACAAATTCGCGACTTTCTATACCTCCGGGGTAAAAGAAAACGAAGCCAAAGAAAATACTCATTCCCTCCATGCCCTTGGACTACTTTCTTGAAATAATTAAACAGGTCTGAAAAAATATATTTTATTTCAGCTGCATGGGATGTTTTTGGTAAATTTTATGTTTTTGAGTCTGCTGAATCCAAAAATAACACCCATTTCCCTCCATCACGTACAGTTTTTTTTTTTTTTTTTTTTTTTAAATACATGTTTGCATAAAAAAAAATGACAATAATGAAAAAACCACCATTTCATTGCAAGGAACTAGACAGTATTTCTTAGAAATATTAAACAAACAATTTCTTCGTGAAATGTACTTAACATTCCGTGTTCATTCTTTTTCCCTATGAAGCCTTTTCTTCTTCTCTTTGATACTTCTCCGAACACGCTTGTTTTCCTGAATTTCCTTCCCTTATTTTCCCTCCATTCCATTTATATTCTCTTTATATCTATTCTTGTGTCTCACTCTAATACATATTAAATGAAAGTAAGAAATCACTTTTGCATGGAATTTTTAGAATCAAGAATAGGATAACAGATTTCAAGTTAAACGGGTGTCTCACTCTAAATGAAACTACAAACACGAGTTCAAGAAAAAACCTAACGTGATGGAATTATTTTTAGTATTCCTCCCGATTTCAGTGAGTAAAAATTTACAAGAAACAGTATAAAAAAAAAAAAAACCTGTGCAGTTTATCGGTTGCAGACCTGGGTTATCTTCCGATCTAGACGGTTCTTCAACGGACTTGACACCACAGAAAGTTGGAATGATCGATTTTTCGCAATTAAAATGCCGCTGGTAGATCTAGGTTTGTTAGATATTTATGTTGCAGCTGTGTGTAGTGTATTTTGATAAGGCTGTACTGGAATTTCATAAAAATCATTCACCATTAATTGCCCGTTGCATTGGCGCGTTTCGCTGCTCGAGGGCATAAACGATTAAAGCCTTGCATCTGGGTTGCACGAGATGCCAATTTCCGCAATGGTCTTTACATTCGATAATACACAGCCTGAATCTGTGAAAAAACTGAACGAAAATTCTTCGTTCTACACTTGCGCAGTCGATCAAAAATTGGATATTTTTTTAACGGCGTATTTGAATCGCGTTACGTTATCAGAATGAAAGTATTAAAGTTGTTAAGTACAATTTTTCATCGTCTCGCACGTCATTACGAGCAGTTTGTTTCATGTCAGTGAAAGCAGCAGTCATACAGAAGTAACGCGTCTGAGTCCCGAGGCAATTCTCGACTTTTTCGCGACATAGCCGCTAGAGCCCGAGAATCGTAATATAGCAATACAAATATATGGGAAACAAATGTAAGAAATTTATATTCCTACATAACAACGATAGGATGTATCCAAAGTCAACGAATATCCGTTTGCCAAATATCAAATCGATCAGCCCACGCAATACCAAAAATAACTTGAAGCACATCGTAAAGAAAGTCTCGTTCCTGGCTAAGTTTCAATATATTTACTTTCTCCGTAAACGATGGCAGAAAATATTTCGCACGAAAACGTTTCAATCGATCGGATCCATTAAACTAAAAACATACAGACGACGGGACAAGCTGATGTACTTGATGCTTACATGAAACCTTTCGATTTCCACTTTAAACTTGACCGTCAAAGTTACTAGTTTAGTCATAAATTTTCGGAGCATTGGTTCAAACTTTCGCAACGCAATTTTTACAATACATCGTGGAATGATGGAAGGAAATTACGAAGTTCAAAGCTTTATTGTACCTAAGTAATTGTAAGATTAAGTGCTCATCCGTTGAAAGGGCTGAGAATCGGCTATAAAATTCTTAACCGTATAGGTAAAAAGCCATGTCGCTATTTGCAAGCAGACGGAAAAGCGAATGCGCAATAAGATTTCTTCAAAGAACTCACCTGACTCTGACCGACGCGATAAGATGCGGGATCAATGTCGACGGAAAGGAGCATGTCCTCAACTTCGCGGCGTTCATCGGCGACAGGACTTCCGGGACGAACGTGATTGTCGGTGGCGAGCAATCCGAAACGTCGATGAAACTCCCCGAGTGGCATGTGCTTCGGGAAACCAACTTTGTGTAACCTAATTGCCTCGATAATCTCACTTCCTCGAATCTGAAGGACAAGAAAATCGAAATTTCATTAACGTGACGATGGTATAAAGTAATGATCAAAAGGATGGCAAGTTAAATACATCAAGCAAAACTTGAATCTAATGAATGGGACATTAATACGGAATTGACTAGGTTTTAACATCACCGTTTATAAATTTATTGACACTTTTTAGATGACGGCTGTAAAGTTTCTAAAGCACTCGATTTATTAAAAAACAATTTCCTTCGTTAAATCTCTTTCGCGTAGTAAATTAACAAAAAAAAAAAAAAAGCGGTAATTTCAGGGTTTAAAAATTCAAAACTCGAAAGTGACTGCATGAAAAGAAAAGGTGAGGTCAAAATCTGATAGATTTGACATGAAAGTGCCCCAATTTTAAAATACACTCGACACTATTTATGACAGTTCACTTGAAGTACGGAAAAAGTAATTCTATTTTCAGACTTCGGATTTATTACTTGAGATCGAAGTAGCGGGACGTTAATGATGCTGTCTTCTCCTTGGTTTGATCTCACGGAAAGAAGACTCTTGTTGTCGGTACATCCTGCGTTGTGTTGCGGAAGTAAGCAGTGAACAAATTTGACACGTGTTCGTCTCAGAGTTTCGATGAGTCCATCCTGAAAGTAAAACCGGAATAACTGTAGTAATATTGATATAATTTATTGAACTCAGGTCAGGTCAAGAATCAAAGATGAACTATGTTTCGGGCTTTGGAAAACCTTGAGCATAATGTTTTATTACATGCCCGAAGTAAATTCAAGCAATTCACAACATACAAGTCTTTTCGGTAAAACTTTTTCCTCAATTGAATCATCAATTCGTACTAATTTTGCGGAAAACTGTGAAAAAAGTTTTGGTAAAATGAGTAACTTGATATAAGCTCTTTTATGCTTTCGTGCAAATGTACGTTCGGAATTTTAAGCACATGTTTTATTACCGATTTTTACTGTCGAAGAAGGTTAAAAACGCGATTATTTTCGTGTTAACCATTTGCGACACAGCATCTGATATATGAGACACCTTTTTCGAGTCAGTTATTCAAAAATTACATTCAATTTTTAGGATATCGCTGTCATTTTTTATTTATTTTTTTTTGCATAACTGGACTTCTAAGATGTCAATGTTGATGTTTTAAGAGGGTTTATGATGATTTTGCGAATATAGTGAGCGCTATAAATAACGAAAGTGTTGAAAATTTCTTTTTTCACAGACTAAATGTTATTGTGGGAACATTACGGAGACTAGAAAAATGGGACTTGGTAGTCTTGGGTTTTTGGGATCGGTAAAAACGAATCCGACGTCAAAATTTCAAAATTCAATATAGCGGATCCAATATGGCGGACTGAAAATATAAAAGTTCATCCGATTCGCTTGAAATTCGTTACTCGAGGGGGTTTCGGAGTCGCTGAAAACGAATTTTCCATCCATTCCGATCACTTTCTCATTTTCAGTCCCCCATTTTGAATTTTGAAAATTTCTCATAATCTGAACCCATTATTCAAATCAGCACCCTCAAGAACCCTTATATACCCCAGTTTCAAGGAATTTGACCTTAAAAAAAAAAAAAAAAACGACTGCTTCAGAGTGTTAAACTCAATTTATCGATAATAATGGAACAGGTGTACCGTCACCTGGGAAAACTTACCACGGTGAATTTGACTTGGAGACAAACGTTCTTTCGCTTGACCGCAGTGAATGTCCTTCGGATGCTCGAAGCTCGCCTCAAGGTCTGCGAACCTTCGAGTCCGTGTACCGAACCGCTCAAAGCACCCGAGACGCCGGCACCGCGAGCACAAACGAACAGCCTGTTCACATCCTCTCTGCAATCGGCAAAATGCGATGATATTAATGAAAAAGGGTTTGCCGATAGAACGGCGAAATTTAAAGAAATTTCGAAAAGTACGGCGCTTCACCTCTGGCTCTCTTGGAGAACGCTGATGGCGCTTCTAGCCACCGGATTTTCACGAGTAGCTCGCAGCCAACCAGTTGCCGTATAAAGCACTGGATTGGTGCCCTGCAGATGATGAAGAACAAACTGATTATTGCCCGGTGCTTTTCTCAACAGCATTTGATGATCTGTAAGCAGAGATTTGGACGAATATTTGAGATCACCAGGTACATTGGGTGGATGAAACTTTCATTGAGCTACCTCTGTCTCCGTAGTGAGAGAAGAATCTGTCCAGAAATGCTTCGTCGCTGCCTCCCGGGCACGATGCTTCCTCGTCCAAGAGCCATAATAAGCCCCGACGTTCCGTCTGACGATTGCTACTGAGATCACTTTGACTAGCTCTCAACATGGCCGCACCTTGCGAACTGCGATCCAAAAGCGAAACTAAAGCCTGCGGCGAACCGACGCCCCCGAATCCATAATCATCCTCGTGGTCTATGTCGATGCCCTCCTGAGCGTATCTGATTGTCAGGTTAAATTAAACGTTAGATGAAAAACTCGAAACACAACGCGTCTCTTTCATGTTAGACACAACGCTCAAGGGGGTTAGTTAGCTTTGATAGCCATACAACAGGCGTTTTTAAAACATTACTTCTGAAGTTATGAATAACGATAGACACTTGATTTTTTTAAACTAGAATTGGCCATTTATCAACTTTATTTACGTTTGAGAAAAGGTCGTTCAGCTTGAGTAACCAACAAGTTATTAACAATGACGTGGAGCGTTGCGAGCGGAAATCAAGTGTCTATTGTTATTCGTGACTTCAGGGATAATGTTTCAAAAACGGCCTGTTTTATGGCTCTCAAGAGTAACTAATCCCCTGAAAGGCTTCGCACGAGTAGACGGCTGAGAAAGCGGTTTATTTTCAAAATTTATACTTCGACACAATTAATTATTCAATTCGATTGGGGTTGGTTTTATTTAGAAGTACGTAGATCAAGCTTTACTTGCATGTTTTTTTCACTAAATTTAATTAATAGAAAGCAACTTGCTCAGCAATAACGTCAACCATTTCACTTAGAGACACGTTTTATGGGATTCACGATGACTCGGAAATGAGTCATGCAATTCACTCGGAATTTGAAAACAGTACTTCGGATAGTTCATCTTTTTTTTCTTACTATACCATTTTCTTGCTTCTAATAACAACCGCTTGAAGTTGAGATGCAATTTTTCGTCCAAAATTGATGCTGAATCCGCATACTTCTGAATACAACAAATCCCAATCGAATTGAATAATTGGTTACCGAGTTATAAATTTCCAAAAACCACCCACTGTTCAGCTGTTTCTCTCGTAAAGAGTCTCTTAAATATAAAGTTACACATGGTACAAGAAATTATCGCACTATCAATAGAAAATTGAGTGGAGCACTCCCATCAAGAGTGGTAATCTGTGTCAAATTCATAATTGCCTGTCACCTGTCTTTCGGAGCAACAAGAGTGGAATGATGGAAGAGGAGCTGAAGTCTTTCCTGCAGATAATTATGACACAAGTCTTCAAATGTCGCTCCTGTCTGACGGCCGCACGACGCTGGATTTTGAAACCCAGGCGCGTCGCAGAGCAGCAGTGATGAAACAGTGTGTACAGGCGCTGATATCGATCTGAAAATTGATAAATGATCATCAAATGATTTTCCTTCCGCGGCACAACATTTCGACCGAAGAAAAAAAAATTCTCACCTGTTGATCAGCGCGGCGACGCAGTGGAATACCTCGGAATACAACCCAACCAGCAATCCTTCCAGGGCCTCCACACCCGTGATGTCCTTGCTATGTTCAGGACTCGGTGTTTTCATGGTTGTCCTCGAGTTGTTCGGCGTGCCACCACCACTGTTGGAAGAGAATACGATTCTGCTCAATTCCTCGACCGAAGTTCCGAGCAGGGTGGCAGCCCTTTCGGCACATTCGACCCTCCCGAATTGCCAGCGACTCTGAGAGCTTGTTCCAGTCTTAACGGCACCTGCACAACTCAAGTGGTAAATTCCAGCCAGGACAAGCCATATGACTTTTTCCTCCGTCTCCGATACTCCGAGTATTTTGAAGGCGGCTACTATCCGGTTGAATTCAACCATTGCGCGTTGCTTGTCTTCGTGCTTTTGAAGAGGCGTTATAAACGGATTATTTTCAGCCACGAGATTCGTCAGGTGAAGCTCCTTCCGCAACGGGCCTTCCGCACCAGCTAAAAGCCTGTACACTGCGTGAAATGTCGGATCTCCGTCAGCGCGACGTCCGATTCTCGACTTTTCCAGAAGCAGAACCTGAAAATAATTGTTTTCGGGTTATCAATTTACCAATAGTAACACATGCTCATGCGACACTTGGAATGAAGTCAAAATTGAAATCTCTTCTTGTCTGGGAGAAGTTGCAATTTGGTTAGCCAGTAATGCACTCTCATTGAATATTAATAAAACAGTCTTCGTGACTTTTGGTGTATAGGTATAAAGTTAGTGTCCATAATAACATCGAAATTAAGATGAATAATATATTTCTAAATGGAACAGTATCCTGTAAATATTTGGAATAATTATAGATTGCCATCTGAGATGGGATTGACTTATACATTTTGTAAGCTAATAAAGATGCTAGATCGAAAAACTATGTTAACCATTTATTATGCTTTATTCCATAGTGCAGCTTTATGTGGGATAGCTACTGTTAAAAAAGAAATTTATCATAGGAATAGTTTTACAACAGCGATGGTGTAGTTCAAAAAACTTGATAATGATCTGAAATCATTGAACTTCAGGGAAAATAGTATAAAAGAGAAACTGGGAAATTGGTTTATTGATATAAGGAAATACTATAATTTTGTTAAATATTATTTAGCCATCTATTTTGGTAAAAAAAAAATTTCTACGGCCAACCTACACACAGGTGTTTAATCACCTCTATAGGATATAATAATAGAATATTCCTCATACTCAACATTGTATTATCTGGCTTTAAATAAATAAATAATACACTTCTATACCGGAAAATGTGCATTTATATTAATTTTCTTCACTTACTTGTAAGGATGAGGATGCGATTTGGCCAGACTGATCGAAATCCAAGCTAAACAGTTGAGTGAACCTTGTCGCATTTGAGTTCATGTGAGTCCTGCTGTTGCCAAATGCTTCGAGTACGGTGAAAACCGCGTTGAGCTTTTCAATGGTCAAAATCTGAAAGGAAATTGCATAAATAAGTCGTGGGACTAATTGATCCGTAGACTCCCGTAATTGCTAAAAGTAGCCTTTCTCAATCCAGCATCGCTAGTGAAATGTAAGTAATAAAAGCATCGGATATTCTGACCGAATTGTACGAGTTTCTATCAACTAGTGATGAAATATACCGTAACTCAAATTATATACTGTCCAGTAGGTTTAAGCATACAATCTCTGTAGCCCATAACCGACATCTCGTCTAGTAGGTTATGCATAAATCATCCGTTCGCACGTATCATTCACTCTCAAAATTCATGAGCATAAAACGGGTGTATCTGTCAGCTAGATAAATGAATTCTGACCTTATTTACAGTTCCCGCGGCCAAGACGAGGTAGTGTAAGGCGTGCTTGAAATTTGTGGTTTTTCCAGCACCGCTACGACCGAGCAAGACAAGGGAATGATCTCTTCGAGTCGCCAACATCCCTCTGTAAGCTGACTGCGCCATGGCGTAAATGTGTGGAGGCATGTCTTCGCTTTTGCATCCTCTGAACATGTGAACCACCTGCAGCGTAAGGAAAAAGAGTAAAAAATCATTTAAGCGCACGGTTTGGTCATTCGTATTATAATTGTTGCTGTTGTTTCCTGTGGACGTTATCGTTACCAAGTACAAGTCATTCCTTTGAAACCATTCGCGATCCAAGGTCGCGGGAAAAAGTAAATCATATTAAAACTCAGGCTCACCTTCTCAGAATAAATAGCCAGAGGTGCGACTGGATTGATTACGATCATGCTCTCGCCAGCATAAGTGTGAATCAAATTGCTTGCGTATCTTTGTCTGAGGGTATGCAGCACCGATGATTCGTTCAAAAATCGCAGCTGCGATAATTCTTCAGCCTTGTTAAACTGCGGTGGATTTGCCTGCAAGGAATAGAAACGATACATTTTATTTCATAGTCGATTTAACCGATTCTTTCAGTACTAGATTCCGTTTTTCATGCTTTTAACAACTCATCCGATTGTTATAAAGCCCAGACGTGACACGCATCGATCGTGATGTTCGCTCACTCACGAAGCACAATACAAGCAAGAGAAATACTGTAATTCAATTATGCGTGAAGTACTGATTGTGTTAGCGAGACACTCTAATTTGTTCGAAGCGACGATGTTTAATTTAATCTTTCTATCATACATGTTACAGAACCAATCCCAGCGTAAAACGTGTCTACGTTACAAACCCTGACGCGAATCCAGTACGTCATTTTCAGTAACACTAACAACAGTCGTCAACTTTATAAAATATAATTGATTAAGTCGAGAAGAATTAAATTGGTCGCACAGCTATCTTGGCCCAACTCGGCAACTATTGTGTTGACTGATTCTCAAACGCTGAGGAGGGCAAACTGACACGGACAATAATATTATCGATACTTCGCGGCCGACGAATACAGTGATAAATTTACTGTACGTAAAATCTGAACCCTTGGAAATGGAACGAATCTCAGACAAGGTTGGTAAAATAGATCATATAATCCATTCACAATGGTGTTGACTAAATCAGAAGTACAAAAGTTAGTCATATTGTCCGGAGCTGCCAACCATTCACCTTTTCAACATCTTCTTCGTCAACCAGGACCTCATCGCCGGAAGGAAGAAGACGTACGCGAAGTTTTCCAGTGTCGGGATCCGCGATGCCGCATCTCGTTGCTGCGGAAAAACCGCTCCGGTGCAGAAGCCAAACTCTTTCCGCAGCCAGCCATGCTTGTTCCTGAGCCAAATGTTCCTCTGATCGTGCCTGTGAAATGAAAATACACATATTTATCAGTATAACAAATAAATACTTATTCTACTTGTTCTTCATTAGTCAGGGAATCGCAAAATGTGAAGGAGTAAAAAAATTACTGTAGAGTCGTTTTGTTCTATTCTTCGCAAGTAGGCAATACCATTCAAATTGCAAACACAGGTGATAATTTTTGTTGTTCAATGACATTCGTACCATTTCACTGTTTTCGGCGTTTCTTTCGAAGTATACCCGGATGGATTTGTCATACCTCCGAGATTTAGGGGGAAACGCAAAACCGACGATATGTAAAAAAACGTAGAGACAAAGAGCAACAAGGAAGAGCATTTTCAACCGAGTTCATCACCGCGCGAGTTCACGTATGAGATTGTGCCGTTGGTTCGATCGCTCGTGTCCCATAGGAGTGCAAGATGGGTTGGGTATTTGCTACGTTTCATGGGTGTTAATCTTCACACTGCGTCTTCCTCATCCTCGAACGCGCCCGGCATCGAAAGTGTGACTTATGGAAATCATCAGCCCGACTTACGGTAACAAGAAAGTCAGCAGTCATGTCTTTTACTGTCACAGTGAATACCCACGCGACACAATGCGTGATACAATCAGCTCGCGATGTCATAAAGACGGCTCAGCTAGGATTAGAAATAGTTGTAATGGTATCATTCTCATGAATCTTGAAGTTTCTAACGGTCCTGCAACTTTTCTAAACTTTTCGACGACTAGATTTACTTTGTATGCATCCGGGGATGTCTCACAGTTACAGTACTAAACAAAAAAAAAAACGTCGACCCTATTCCAAAATCCCATTTCTCATCATACGTATAAGTAAGGTCATAGTCGAAATTGTACGAATGGACTTGACATCTCACAGGATCTGACTTACCTGACCATGGTTTAAAAACCTGATAAGGTACTGCCATAGGACCGGGTTGTTGAAAAATACTTGTACAGAAACAGTCAATTTTTGGAATCCTGGAAACTTGCTACTTAGGAGCAGTTCACTTCAAAGGGATACTTGACCGATGGTAACCTCAGTCTATGAACAGTGGCTCTTCGTGCATAGACATGAAAACACTCGACATCTCTTATATATAGGCGTATGCACACACACGTGGTACAGCCCAGGCTCTGCTCCAGTATATGTTCATCAACGTCGGTTATGTTTATTTCCTCAGACTATGCGCATCTCGAGTAGGCAGCGCGATGCATGTAGCTCAGTGAACCTTATTCTCATTGAAAACGGCGCAGCCCTAATTATAACGCTACTCGCTTTGCCGCAAGTCATGCAGACCATATGAGTTGCACGTGTTGGCTGAGATCTGGCTGTGGCAAGGGAGGAGTCTGTTCCAGTGGTTAGAATATTGATTGAAAACAGGGAAGACGTGTGACCAGGAAGTTGGTTTTACTAGCAAATGATTACACTGGTCAACAATGGTTTTGTTGCCCTTGATATTTGAGAGGTCTCAGGAAGATTTGATGTCAACGACCCTAGAAAAAAGCGTAGTTTTTCAAAACTGATCCTTGTTATTTATTTTATCGACATTTTCACATATCACTCTAAAAGGCGATATTTAGATGACAAATTCGATTCTTTTTAAAAATATCTTAAGTTTATCAAAAAAATACTATCAATGACTTTAGTTATACTTAATTTATTCAGACAAAAGTGAAAGAAATATAGAAAATATAGTAATTCTCAGAAAGTTCTCTAATGAAGGTTTTCCTTTATAAGGTTTATGGGAACTATGCCTTTGTAGAGTCCAGTAGTAATCTGCCATCATGTGACAATCCCACCGACCCTGATATCGTTCCTCCATCGCTCTCAAATCCTGGTGAAAGCGTTAGCATCTACCTTCCGTCTTTGTTTGCAAAATGTTAGAACCCCCCACCCCTTACAATGCTATAATAACATAAAAACTAGAGCCAATCTAATATAATCATGATTTAATTATTAAATTCTACGGTTTCAAACACCAAAAATTCACGGAAAAAATCAGGGCAATAAACATCGTTTTTTTTTTTTTTTTTGACTTCTATTATAGTTGTATTGTTATTGAGAGCTAGGAATGTATTTTCCGGTTTTTTATACAGTAAAACTTCGATTATCCAAACCTCCGTTATCCGAACCCTCTGTTATCGGAACCAAGAGCCGAAAGATTGGAGTAAATAAACCGGTTGTTAGAATAAAAAAAAATCAGAGATGGTTCATTTACAATCTTACGTTAAAATAAAAGATATTTTGAGCAATTTCAGAAGCAAAAGTAATGAGAACGATGTAACGTGTGTTAAAGGAACACATTATGTTTGTAAAATTGACGTAAAAATATGTGCTTTATGTTTCTAATATTATTTATCATGCGGTATAGTTTTGTCTAATATTACTTTTCCATTATCCGAATTTCCGCTAATCTGAACTAGACCCGGTTCCAATTGATTCGTATAATCGAGGTTCGACTATATTAAAAATGTTTTTATGGTCGAATTGCAATGCACCAAAACACGAAATACTTTCTAAACCTGTCACAAGCTGTAGATTATCAGGCAATACTAGATAAGAATGCAGCTAGATTGGTTCATCTTAAGTGGGCGACTCCATTAGCTTAAAAATTCTCGAATTTCTCAAACCGCGTAAGATATGTTCTCTTGCCGTTGGATCGAAACGGGGATCATCACAAATCGAAAACCAGATATTATTTGAACCCGGTTGTCTTTCTACTTTCTATAAGGTACGATTATAGGATGACCGCAGCTTGCTATACTCGCATCGCGGACCAGGAAAGGTCTTGGAGGGCAATGATCGAAGTTATCCCACCAATTAATCCGACTAACAAGCCGAAGTGTAGATAATTTAATGAATCGTTCCCGTTATTGAGCTTCACTCCCCTTTGACATACCGTAAACGGTGGCAACCTGCTGGGGTCAAAAGTTCACGGTGTATTTAACTTTAAGCATACTCGATGGTTTCATTGCTATCTCATACAGATATCTCCTTTCAACCACGGTGATCTCTCGTAGTACCACCACGAGAAGCTGAAACGATCGACTTCCACGTTAAGACGAACAGTTGTGTTTATTGTTTGACTTGGCGCTTCTCTCGTTTTTCACCTTCTTTTTCAATGCGTGTGGTTAAAACTGGATACTGAACATGCGCATCCCTCGATTCCGGGGTGTTGTAAACAGTTAAGAAGCGACTCTGGTACTATAACAGCTTCTTTTAGATTTCCACGAAGTCACGCGCGTAGACCGGGTGTTATACTCAAGTTTCCCTTTCTACACAGCATTAATGACTCAAGAGTGTGCAATCACATGTACATTCATTTAGCTATTCACGCACACCGCGAGGTAATTGGAACAGGCTTGCATATTATGCGGCTGGTTTTCTTTTCCAAAGTAGTGCAATGTAGTCTGTGGTTTTGCATGTACCACTTCGAGGTGCAGTTTGTCAGCCGCACCGCGAATGCTTCTTACGAAATTTACAATCTTGAATATTGTACAAGGCGTGAAAAGACAGTACGGTTACATATGAAATTAACTCGAACCATTCAACACGACCACAAAGAGAAAAAACACGTACATATAACTGCCGAATAAGCGAAAGGTAAACTTTTGAAGAAGTATCCAGCGGATTTTCGTTCGCTAAGGATTCAGGCATCACGTTGATATGGATCATCACACGGGATATTGAATTTAATACCGACTGATTGTCCCCAACGAATCTCTTTGGGAAATTGATTGACAGCAGCAACTGAATAATGACTACATCATTGCGACTTGGGTGTTACTGGCGTGACAGGTTCACCTAGTAATTTGATATACTAGATGAGATTTACTACAGTAGTTACGTACAAATTGATGGCTCAATCTCATTTGTTGTAAAGAACTATGTAAAATCCGTTCATCAAACCGAACTAAGGAACGTTCTTTATCATCATCATCGCTTTCCATTGGTGCCGATGTAGGTACATTTAACTTCGAGAGCCTTAAAAAAGGGTGCCATTATGTGTTCACGAATCAAACTTGGATGGTACAAACGGGTCTTTCATAATGAAGAAGATACTCCATCACATCGTAAAATTAATTGTCTGAGCATGTGACGTTATATAGGTCGTGAACCAACAAAACGACGTATGCATACGCCGTGTACGTAACAAAATTCGATGCTGCGTACGATGGGTGCGTGGTTTTCATGTTTTACGACCGTCGGCACTGTCAGTTATGCAAAACAATGGCTGCAGCATTGGCAATCTCTCCATACGCGCTGTACGGAATCAAAAAATATACCTACATTTTGACCATATTCAGGGCACCAAAGGAACTCCACCTCTACTATGACGCAAAGACAACGATTTGGCAACCTTGCTCGGCTGTTTGCACATCCGTATTTGGCGCTATTGGCCAATTCGCGTACGTCTCTTTGGTATCCCCGACAAGTGTCGTATAAATCGAAATAACAGGGGGCGCGAATGCAACTCGACAGTTATCATATTCGTGCGTAAAGATCATAAAAGTTGAAAATGCTTTAAAGTAAATGATGGTGTCATAATTGACCAAAATTCGTCAGTTTTGAATACTGTTGAACAATTGTTGTGATCAATTGAGAAATTCAACATCAGATAGTGTCGAATTGACATGAGGGGAAGTGTTAGATTCAAATTAGAGAATGGAAGTCCAGAACCACACTTTTCTTACAATGTATTGGTAATGAAAACAACCACCGTGGACAGAGTGGCGCTAGTTGTACAATGTCAATACGACTGCTGTGTTTATATATGGGAGTATGATAAAAATTAGTATATTGTTAATAAGCAATCATCAGTGATTAAAGTGATTAATTCGTCACGTGTGGTGTAGGCGCATGTAAACACATTCGGTACGCGTTGACAGCTGTATACACAGAGCGGCCATTACTATTAGTTTGCGGATTGCCCGGTAGTGTCGCATCGCAATTTCAATCTCCCAATAAAACAGATAATTTTGATTGCGCCAATTGACGTCGGGCGGCTCTAAGATATTTCATTTTGCGCGGTACATCTGCACTGTTTGAGAAAAATATACATATAAGCTCTTGAAACGAGATGCTATGTCACGAAAAGTGAGAAAAACCTCACCACTCTACAAGGCTGAAGTTAGTAACGTTACCGTATCGCAACGTTGAAACAAAAAAATACTATTTCGCACCTTTAGAATAACTGAAGCAGTTGAATTTCGAAGTTCTGAGTTTCTTGACGGAGTATTAACGGTTTGCTAAATTTCAGGTAAGTTTAAGATTGTAAAATAACGATTGTTTTTTTAAAGATGCATCAATACAATAACGTTACAATCTCCGGCCTGATACCATTCTCCAATACTGCAAATTCGAAGTAGAAATGAGAGGGCCTCGGTCGAACCGATACAAATGGAAGATTGCACCGCGTGACGCATGTGAAGAAACACGATCTCCTGTGAGAAGCGGGGAAAGGATGAAGAAAACAATAATTACACCGAGAGGAGTTCAAAGCGAAATACGCATATTATGTGACCGTTTTTTTTTTACTCGCGGACTGAGATAAGAATATACATACGTCAGGCGTAGTAGGTTGAAGTTGGTCGGATTAAAAAAAGCCTTGAACATACGGAAATGATGCGGATTCTAGTACCTGGCGGAAAGCCATATGCGTGCAGCTGCTGAAGGATCGAATATCGGAGAGTTGGACAAATGGTAGAGGACAAATTACAATATCTCTTTGCCGGTATTCAGATTAAATCTCGTGTCTTTTGGACGGAGATAACGCAGACACAGGGAGGAAGAATATCTAATATATAACGTCAAGACTCTATTAATGCAAATGCTAACACTACAACAACACCTTGTTTAAATGTAGAATCCGAAGCCGGTGTCTGGTTGAAAATAAATTTCGCCTGCAACTGATGAACCGGAACTCTAGTGGCGGACAGACAGGATATGAGAATCAACCAAGAATTGGCCAAAAATTTTTGGGAAAAAAGTTCCATGACATTTCTAGATTCTCCAGGAACTAAAACGCAGTTTTTCCCACACATTATCCTAGTTCTAGTAAGTTACTAAATCCTAAACCGTTCAGCTTATTACTTCTACATTCGGTTTATATTGAATTCAAATTGAAAAGAAATTCTTACCTTCAAGTAAGGATAACGAGGAGAGTTGTAAATGCAGTTCGGTTAGAAGCATAAACGCGATCCGAGCGACGCAATTATATCGATAAAAAAACTACAATGAATAGGAAACGACACTTGGATCGGAGGTGGTCACCCACTGCCTTGATGTACAAAAAAAAAAAAATCAGTTTGAGCAAAAATTTTCTTCTCTGTAAAAGAAGTAAGGTTGTCGTCGAAAAAAATCGTTTGTAATTTCAATTTAAGAAAAGTGATATTCTTTGATTTTTTTCGTGACCAGAATATAAGTTTTCCGAGTGTGGGGCTTGCACCCTGGAAAATTAGATCCATTGTTAGTAAATCCGAGGACGTCGTATTTGGTGCAGACAACCGGATAAGGGATTCGATCTCGTAGACTTTGCGATAATATCACGATATCCCGGGGGATTTAATACTTCAGTAACGTAGAGAAAAGCCTTGACTATTATCGCAAGAATTCCTCCTACGTGTTTCGAAGTAGAAAACTGCGCCTACTTCTAACCGATCAGTCGCGGCTGCAGGTAAGAGGTTGTTAGATGGTTATTATTCAAATGTGAATAATTCAATATTGTGACTTGAAAGGAGTGTGGAAATAAAAAGGTAAATCCAGTTGTACTCGATATTAACCGGCAGCGATAATTCGTGCGAAGCTCGCCGATCTGAATAGCATCTTTGATTATATTCATACTTTAAGGTTTTGGTTGCCTCGCAAATCCAGGCCGACGTGGACGCGTGCTTAAATCATTACCATATTCGTACTACGCCGATCGTATCGAGACGGATTCTGTCACTGACACCTGAAATTCCCATACTACCACGGACCGCCTCGTGAATCCAGCTGTGAGATGTGACAGAAGCAAAGACCTTTCGATTGCCACACGATAGGTATTAACGGAGCTGACAAGATCTCCCTATACACGGCCTTGAACTGAAACCATTCCGGTTTACGATCGTAACTGCAAGGAGACTTGTGGTGTCTCTGATTCGAAACATGACGAGCTCTCGTCTTTTGACTTTATAGATTCATAGGCAGGTGCCTGATTTTTTCTGCTTGATGAACTGACGTACCTTTGTAGACACATTTGTTACCAGAATATAAGCGATGTTTGTTTATTCACCGTCTTTTCATTTCCACCTATCTTATATCGATCCGCGGCTTATGCAAATTTCGATTGTGTATCTAACACTTTGAATTGCAAACCGTGAATAACTGAAGTTTTGCACGTGTAGGTTCAAAACCGGATTTTATATTATTCGGTTAAAAAATAACAGCCGTCATGCTGCAAATCCTTAAACAGGATGGCTACTCGGTTTGGGTTTGAATATTTTCAGACTTTTAGCTTCTTTTCCGACCGAAATTATGCTTTTTCTGATTTCTTTCTTTGGAATATGCGTGACTAAAGCTCGTATCGAGCAAGGTTGATCGGAAACTAAATTCTTTGATAATACTGCAATTCGAGGCTGCATTACTGAAGAGTGAAATAAACCTGAGTAGCTATTCGAGAATACAGTATTATTGACGTTATGAATAAATTAATATGGCAGTCATCATATTCGTGTATTGTTGAAAATTTAAACATATCGAAATACCGCATTCTAAAATACTGTTTCTGTATTTTATAAAACTTTGAAAGTGAATAATTCAGTAATAAAAAAGCAGACTATCATAGTTGTAAATATAAAATTTTTGTTTTAAGTATAATTATTAATATCGTTAATAATACCATCGTTATTATCTCTGTATAATCGATAAATACCAATAATCGAGCGAAATGAAAAAACCTCGCAAAGGAAAGTTGCGAGCGATGAAAATTATCATCTTATAAGTTTAAATTATTAGCATTAATCAAAAATTGAAAGATTCATAATTACGTAATTTCCAAAAAAAAAAAAATAACAATAATTACTTTCTCAAATTCTCTAACAAATTCCCTGATTTTCCCCCAACATTTCCTGGTTTTCCAGGATAATTTTTCCAATTTTCTTTGCATCAAGTTATAAAAAAAATCCTAAAAACTTTCCCAACAGCTGTTCAAAAATTGACAAAAGTCAACTAAATATGTCCTGCCGCCGGCCCTGTGATTTCTCTAAACGTTTGAGATTGGCTGCTGGCGTCTCTGAGCCAACTTGAACTATAATGTGAAATTTATTATCTTACGGTTCGGGCAGTAGCAGCAACCTGCTTTTCTGCCTTCTGCAAGCTGGGCTGAGATTATAGCTGCGTCTCTTATTTGTATATGTAAATACGTCACTGCCGACGTCGGTGATTATTAATTAATCAAACCGACCCGATTGAGTTCCTACAACGTACCGCTATACCTATACGCGCAACGGCAGCCATTCCTCACCCCGAGGTTATATTTGATTTGATAAAAAAAAATAGACCGCGAATGGGCAAATCTGCGTACGAATCGATGCATATCCCCTCTCGGGTTGACGGTGATTGAATAAATAAGTCGATGCATAGAAATTGTCAAGACATCCGTGGATATGCGTTTTACCATTAACATTCATCAAGCCGCTTGTAATTACACGGAATGCAATTTGAAATTATCATTCAATACATCACGGACGGGGATATAATGCAATGAATACAACTAACGCAAGATTTGCAAATGCTACGTGATGCGGAATTTCCCTTATCTGATAAACTGATCGGTAGGCCTTGGGTTCAGGCCTATGATAGTTTCGCGAAACGGTATTTCCAATATTTGAATCAGAAATCTCGGAACAGGATTAGAATTACTCAGCGACTGTTTGCATACGAATAGTTGAGAGGATTTCATTACCAGAGCTGAATTATGTTGCATTTAAAAAGCACAGTGACGCCGTTTTCTGCAGATTAAGCAGCTGCGAAAGGTGGCAAATAACTATAACTCTCCTCACTTTAAGATTTTAAAATTTTTTTAACTGCACCGATAAATAATCACGTAATACGTGAATCTCGCAGCCAGAAGCGATAATTTCTGGGCTTAAATCGTCTCAAGATATTTTTGCCACCGATCGTCTTCGCTCGTACGCCGCTATCCGAAATATCTGCATTCGTTAAAAATAAAACCCGTTTCCAAAAAGCCATTAAGGAATCTGGTCAAACTGCCCAAAACAGGAATCATCATGACGACCGAAGCGTTTATTTCGACTAACTGAGCTGCTGTGGCTAAGAATTACACGAATTTTGAACAAGGCTGACTGAGAAAACGACGGGCCTGACAGAAATAATTTAATATTAAATAATATTGACACAAGAGAGAGGAAAAAAGGCATTTTGGGATACGGAACGTAGTTTAAACGTACGTGTCATAACTCTGCGGTCCGTGATATGAATTAAAAAATACGTTTCTATACTTTATCTTGACAAGAAGAGCCATAAAACAAGCTGGGTATTCGTAATCAGTGAAATCAAATAGCGCTTTCTGAATTAGTTCGATTAATCAAACCTCACCTATTTCTCAATTGAGCTCGCACAGCAATTAGCGAGATGAATTATATTCCCTGCTTAATATAAGCGAATCACGCGATCAAGAAACATGTTTTTACATACTCGCAGAGACGCGACGGATTTTCTTCACCTTGACTTCGCTTTTTTCCGATCTTAATATCGACGCAGTGCCAACAGTTAAAGGTAAGCGAATAACCGATGGAACTTACTCACGTGTGAATTTTTTCAATGTCTTGCTTAAAGAGGCGAAATCCTTACCTGAAACAGAAAATGTACAAACTCATTTATTATACGTTGCTCAACATATAATCGCAGATGATATAGCGTCTAAGAATTATGAACAGCACTAAAAATTCTTGTTCGTATTAACGAGAATCGTCTGAGGAAAACGTATTAATGAAAAAATATTTTTATATACCAAACTGTAAAACAATGAAAAAATTTACAAAGTTTCCGAAGAGCTGAATAAATCTTCAAACATTTCAAGATACGGTTAAGAAAATCTCAACAGCTGTTGGGATTTTTTTAAATCCGTACATAATACCTGCAAGCATAGGAATAAATCTGTTTGAAGACTAATAGAGAAAGAATTTGGCAATGCAAATTAATAGGCGATGATTTTTTCTTCGCCAAATTCAAAACCGGTATAACTTTGATCGAAGTTATGTCAAGTTATGTAACGATACGTACAGAATGTGAAAGCAGGATTGCGATTATGTCAGGCAAACAAAAGGTCGGCAGAAAAAAGCGTCAAATCATTTGCAATATACCAAATTTATTTGCCTACTCACGAGAGACTTATTGCATCAATAATCGAACAAAAAATATCAGCAGCCAAGATTATCAAGTTTTTGTTTTTGGAGGGTAGTTTTTATCGTATAGAAAAATCAACTTGCCACACGAGTTAAATTTAAGTAACCGAAATAACAACCTTTATTCGTGTTTCAGTGTAAACCTGAATACACAGTTAAAAGATGTAAGAAATACGATGTGATGTTTCGTTCTGCTGGTAATGATGATACGAGAAGAAGAACACACAGAAGAGACTGAGATGTTTTTTTTTTTTTTTTTTTTTTTATACTCCATCTCTGAATGGTAAAATGCAAATGTAGATTTAGCTTAAAACGGAGAATAAAAGGCAGAACAGTTATTGTAGATACAGTCGCGTTAGTTGAACCATCTGTTACACAACCAATATACAAATAAATGGAATTTCATTTTACTTGACTTGAGACATTTGTCTCTTTGACATTCCACGAATGTTATTCGATCCTACAGTCATTTTTTGATGGACTAAAATAACTTGCAGATGAAATATTTTCACCCGGCTGAAGTTACAGTTGCGCCAACATAACCAAACACTGGAACAAAAGCCATTGTTTTGTAATTTCAGTATGCCTTTGAAGGAATTCAGTTTCCCAAACATGAGTATCCCTTGTCTAGTTACGATTTACTCAATTTCAGACAACCCTACAGTTATGAAATAACGAATTTTCTGAAAATCGACCATTGAAATAACATTACGAAAAGAAACGCAGCATTGACAATTTTTATCGCAATTACGATCGTATTAAATAATTTCTTGTACCATATTTTCTTGTAATTTCACCAATATTCAAACCGTTATCGTAACGATGCCATTTCACTAGGATTTCCTAGTGACTCTGCAAGATTTTACTAGAATTTCCTAGTACCTATGCAAAATTTTACTAAAATTTCTCAGTGACTATGCAAGATTTTACTAGAATTTCCTAGTACCTATGCGAAATTTCATTAGAATTTCCTAGTGACTATGCAAAATTTGACTAGAATTTCTTAGTGACTACACAAAATTTGACTAGAATTTCTCAGTGACTATGCAAGATTTTACTAGAATTTCCTAGTACCTGTCCAAAATTTCACTAGAATTTCCTAGTGACTATGCAAGATTTGACTAGAATTTCTTAGTGACTACACAAAATTTGACTAGAATTTCTTAGTGACTACACAAAATTTGACTAGAATTTCCTAGTACCTATGCAAAATTTGACTAGAATTTCTCAGTGACTATGCAAGATTTTACTAGAATTTCCTAGTACCTGTCCAAAATTTCACTAGAATTTCCTAGTGACTATGCAAAATTTCACTAGAATTTCCTAGTGACTATACAAAATTTTACTAGATTTTCCTAAATTGCAAAATTTTACTACAACTTTCAAATAACTATGACAAATAATATTTTCCTCGGTGAAGCCAACTCCCTCGAAACGGTACCTTAAAAGTTTTCGGCGCCTTATTTTCGAGGAGATTGCTAAGGTGTTTCAGGTATGCTGGTTTCCCGCCGGTCCCTTTCCCGACCCGAGTGGCCTTCCTGGCTTGGGCAAGCTCCAGGAGTTCTTCCCACTCGACGACGTCGTACAAATTCCTTACAGGGCTGCTGCGCGTCCTCTTTACGACCTTGCGAAGTGACGGAGAAGTTTTCTTCGGCAAGGAGTTACTCCTTGCAACGGTTTTGTCACCGGTCCGTTGTTCGACTTCGGCAGTGATGCGATGCCACTTCCTCTCCTTGGGAGGGTTGATCACACTGTCGTCCCACCCGGCCTCCATCTTCTTGTACTTATTCGTCATTTCGATTCTACCCCGGAGCGTCTCGGCCCAGCTTTCTCTTTTCGAGCATAATTTCTTGCCGTGTTCATCGCCGTTTGACATTTTCCTCCCGGTCTTTACGCTCCTCTTCCCATCGTCCATCCCATCCAGCACCTGGTTTATCTTCTTTATCATGTGACTCGCATGGTCGACACTGTCAACCCCGTGTTCAGACGAGTTCAGGCTGTCGGTGTCGCTGTACTCCCAAGAACTTACGCTGTTCCTGCTCACCTTTCTGCTACCTCCGGACTCGCTGTGGCCGTTCAAACTCGACTTCGAGTCCTTCTTCTGCAACGACGATGATCTGCACCCTGGCCTCGGACTCGGCGAGGATATTATCGGCCCTCTCGAGTTGTTCTGCTTGGCTATGCCACTTCCGTGAGCCTTGCCCTTGCACGCCTTGTGGTGATGCATCTTGCTCGCTGGGTTCGGCGACATTGTGTCGCGGGAATGGCGCCTGGGGTTTGTCGCCATGCGTTTTGTTGGACTCTGGACTTCTCCTGCGATTGGCGAAACTCAACCGAGCACCTCTTCAGACCCTACATGACGTTTTCGTCTGGACACACTTTAACGCCAATTTCAATAAAACGCGAAATACTACCACACCGATCACTGATTGTGCAAGTTGGAGCGAGAGAATCGTTAAAGGATCTGTATTGAACGACTTATACCGTAAATTACCGAGTAACAATACGTCAGGTTTATACATGTAGTAAGGCAGAGATCGTTACTTGAATGCAATTAACGGTTTGTTTATCAGACGACGGCGTCGACGTCGCGACGAGACGTGCATAATAATAATTATGACAATAATATAATTAAATTTTACTCTTTCAAGTGTAAGGAGAATTCTGGAGCAGAGCCAAAGTGAACACTTCGAGAGGATTAGGCGGTTATATATTACAACGCGAATATTATACATTCACATGTTGGCGTCGGTCGCGTTTAGGCGCGGAGGAGCGTGACTGGCGCGAGTCGCTCAAGAACTGACTGACTTACTCAATCTGAGAGACGCGAGGCGTCGTCGTCTGCAGGCGTCTGCAGAGTCGCCTTGCTCAGGGAGAGAAACGGCAGTCACTCACTTCGAGCCAGTCGCACGTTCCTCCGACGATTACTTTATGCTCGTTGTTCCCTATCGTTTTTAGTTCGACACACCACACACACACACACATGCACACCCCGCGTACTATAGAAAGTAAGAGAGACGCCAGACTAAATGCCGCGAAAATTACTCCTTGTCATTGACGTGACAACGAATCACTTTTTACAACCGTCCGTATAGTTGAAAGCATGTTTACAGAGACGATCCGTAAACTTTTGTCCACCATTTTAGGATGAAAATTTTAATATCGCAGGTATTTGGATATATTTTAGTAATAAGTCAAGATATGGTAATCCTACTATTTTTAAACCTTTAGGTCTTACAGTTTATGAGAAACGTATTTATCAGTTGTCGAATTCAGAATTTACCATCATTGGAGAAACAATATGACCTAAGGTGATTTTTGTGTAAGAAAGTCTAATGCTTCCGAACATAAGATCTGTGGTTAGCTAGACCCTCAGGAATTTTCAGTCCTATATGAGCGAAGGACGGGAGAATAATTTTATTCAACATTTCTCTGGAAAAAATAGATACTTTGGAATCTATCTTGAGATTTTTAAAATCGAATGAAAGTAGGTTCACAGTTAAGCCGATGTCAATGTTTCAGGGATCCTTAGAATATATTTATGTCGATGTATTTGTAATCTTATTCTCATCCTAGTCTAAAAATTTTGGGATATACTCCAATATGCTCAATTTTCCATTTAAAAAAATAAAATCAACTTATTCTTCCCCCCTTGGCATACACTGCAGGACTGAGAATATCGGAAAAATGTGTTTTCTTGCAGAACCTAAAAGTTTATATGAAAATAGATTAACCAATCTGAAGAATCAGAAAAGGGATAAAAATTCAAAAAGGTTCAATTCGAGAACGCGATAAAATAATTAACCCATTTCTTGTAAACATTGGGGAATTTTCACATATTAATGTACACCAAAATTTATATACAAGATTCTGCGAGACGAATTTTTGACCTTAAAAAGATGGCTGAAAATCGGTGGATGGATCCAGGTGTAAAAAATAGTTTGATTTTGGCATGTGGAATGTTTTTTCATCAGCACAAGCGATCTTGTAACTAACCTTTACGACACAGGTTAGATTTTCGTTCAGTTTTTCAATAAAGATTACAGGATATTTTTTGATTTGACAATATCTAGAGTTATATTTGTTTTGTTACACCGTCTCATTAACGCCATCATATCTTTCGCAGGAAAGATCAAGTGGTACCGGATACGTATCCTGCCCGTCGCAGTGCGTTGAGTTTAAAAACAAATTTCCTGC
This sequence comes from Neodiprion pinetum, assembly GCF_021155775.2. NCBI lineage: Eukaryota > Metazoa > Arthropoda > Insecta > Hymenoptera > Diprionidae > Neodiprion > Neodiprion pinetum. Next base: position 14,501,961 of record NC_060233.1, read on the forward strand.
ACTTTCCGCTTTTCTTTCATCTTCGTCTTTTTACTTCCTTGTCAAGGTTTTCCGGACGAAGACGAAGAAAGAGAAGGACAAGAGATGAAGAGAGAGAGAGAGAGAGAGAAATTCGTGCCTCCATTTTCTTCCCCTGAACGAAATTAGACTTCAGGAATCATTTCTAATTGTAAGCAGCTCTAGGCTGGATGCCGGGACTGTGGCTATGACTCTAAGTAACGGACGCACGCGTCGTTGCAGACGAAATAACCGCTGAACCCTCTCCCAGTTTATCCAGGAAGCTGCTGCTGCTAGGCACAAGACGCAGGAAGAATTGTTACCCCTATTCTTAGCCGCTCCGTAAGACAGCACAAATCTCCGAGGCCGCTGAGGCTGGGAATCGCTGATGTGCCGCCACCATTGTCCCTTGCAATAGTCTCACCCCATTGGCGGGATTAAACGGATCTCGAAACCATCTCCGTTGAGTCAGGTCATGATCTGCTTTTCAACTCCTAATTCTAATTCAGTGTCACGCGTCAAGTTTCCTGGTGTTCGGGTGCTGCAATGGTCTCGATTCAGATAAACGAGTTCTGGATTATTACAGTACCTCTTCACTTGTACTACGGGTTCGCATGTCATGGATTGCGCGGTTGTCTGTCTTTGCATCTCATTGAGAGCTGACGATCATGCAGAGGGGCGGTCGGGAATTTATTAAATTTGTTCCACCACTTCGCACTGCGTGCGTGCCTTGAATTATCACATGGAACACAGCAGTGGCGCAGTACCTTTGCTTGGTAGGTGGGTACCAAAGACCACACGATAAGTAACACGCCCCAAAGTTGTGAAAGCCAACGGATCAGAGGCGGACAGCTTGCTCGTTGCCTTGTAGTTGAAAAACAAACAATTGTACTCTAGCGTGTAACACGACTGTAGGCATCGATATACTTTCTTGTATCAGCATGTTTGATGTAACGGAGATCTGAGGAGACTCGTTGCGGCAGAAACTCCAAGGAATTGGGTGAAATGAAAATTTTTTCTGATCGACGTCCGAATAGTCAGAATAAGGTGAAGTCACGGTGTGCTTTTATACTTTGAAAATTATTTACAGAGTGATGTTCGTGTACGTTATTACAAAGCACAGGTCTGCGGTCCGCACCGAAAAAAAAGGAAAAAGCGAAAGCTGAGATCGTCGATTTATCTGAGGCGAATCACGCGTTGTCGCCAAGGCCAAAACCAACCTCTTGTATACACGCATGATTGCCTTCGGGTTTCTGTAATGCGTGCCGTGCCGATGTGACCAACGAACAAGACACCAACACCCTATCAGTTCGGTCTTAACGATCGATTATAAAGATGCTGTGAACCTTCGGCGAAAACTCGTTGTGAACAACGCGTCTTCATTGACTGTAGCACCGAGTCAAATTATTATTGTCGTTGTGCGATCCTCTTGTTTTCACACTGTCATCATTATCAATTGGCAATTAAACGAGTACCCAAGCGAGTCTTCAACGAGGTTGAAACCTCTAATTATAGCGGAGCAACGAGTCGCCTGCACTGATGCAGGTCCGGCGATGACGGAATCGGAGAAATTAGTTCATCGCGATCGCGTGCAGTTTGTTTTCTGAACCAGTACTGGAGCTTTGATTACGGAAACCCGAATTGGAACAGAGAAAAGTTTGAAAGAAAACAGAGGGAAAGGTTTTAAAGAATGTTTATCCAAGCGGGCAGTCTCGGTAATTTTCTAAACTTTTCAGCTGTCGCGATTTCCCAATAATTTCAGACTGTTTTTTGGACCAGACATCGAGGGCAACGGCTGAATAAAATCAGGCACTATCCTAGAAGCAGCTGTAGATATTTTATTACAAGCTGGTGAGAGAGTTTTGAAAATTTATTATTTCCTTATTGGGTTTTACACTTTTACCGTATACTTTATACACATATAGTTGGATTGAGCAATTCTCAGACCATTTCGTATCTCATCAGCAGACTGCTTGGTGCATAAAAAAAATCGAGGGCAACGAACGACTCGAGTTCAGCAACTGTGAAAGCGGTTCTGTTAATATGTTCAACTGATTAAATAGTACCCATTATGAACAATTATACGACCGGTTACACTTCCTATTCCCGAATTCAGAGATTCCTGTTAGGCGAGGTGGAGTTTTGTTTAAGTGAAGGTATCTGGTTTTGCACACGTATACAAGAATTGCGCAACCCATTGTTCTTCGTCATAAACGATTCCCACTCATGCAGGACAATTGCGAAATACTGTAAAGATGCCGCAATGGCCTGTCGCCCACGATATTCACTTTCTTCAATGGTCTTGAACGCCAGCTATGCGATACACTCACGGAGCGATGTCGCTTATTCTACTGACCAAAGCACCCTACTGGCACCAGCATAAAATGGTTCAAGGATCAAGTAAGCCTTTCGTGCTCCTGCAGTCGCGGAGATTCTAATCGAAGAGAGAATTGTGAACGTCATTTGGTGCAGGTGGGCGTCAAGCTAAGCCATGTGCCTTCAGATCCAGATCGAGCTGTCGGCTTCAATTTTGCATTACAGAAGCAGCCTGCGGCTTAAGACTTGGTCAACCTTTCTCAGGTAGTCCATTCCAATTTTCATACAATTTACAAATTTTGTTGTATACTCGATATCACCGATAAACCGTTCATCGTTCAACGGATGTTGATGTCCAATAAACCGTCCAACTCATTAGAGAAATGCATATGAAGCTCTGATTGCGGTGGGTTATTTTTAACGCTCTTCGTTTTCGTATGGTCGAGCTGGTTCTCCCACGTGGATCAGCCAATTGAGTATAAAAAAAAATCGGCAGAGAAAATACGCGACAGTAAGCGTTTTGAAGAAAGCCTATGACGCACACGCTTTTTCTCGTCAAATTCGATGTTTTCATCAGCAGGATGGACTTCGAGGATGAAAGGAAAGTGATAAGCTCCTGTTTCAAAGAGCGTGAAGAGATTCGACCTATTGAACAGACGCTAACCGATAAGTGTTGTTAAGGTCTTGCTAAAAATTAACAAAAAGGATTCGACTAGAGCCCTTGAATGGCGTGTGGTAGACATGTATGTAACCGTGTAAGAGACGGTCGAGGCGAGGAACACGTGTCGTCGAGCTTCCGCAAGCCACGTTGCACGCTACAGTGAGCCATCTGTCATTCGGGTCGCTTTCCTACTTCTCATATGATGCCGAATGCATTACTTCGTGAGTCATGTATCCAGGGCAGAAATTACAACTCGAGAACGATGCATACTTCTACGGTTGGTTATACATACGCGTTTGCCGATACACCATAGGGGAAATAACTGGTTGAGTTGGGACTCGTGCACTTGGTGCAATTCCAAACAAGGTGAGCGAGAGCGTGCATCGGCCACTTATGATTCTACCCTTCCATACAGCGCATCTAAATAGCTGAAGAGTGCCAACTGCTCACAAAGAAATTCGATCTACAGTCAATGGAGAATGCAAAAAATGGGTAGTGCAAAATTGCTCGAGTCTCGAGGAGAGCAGTTGTTTTTTTCAATCAAACTCCCCGAGTCCAACCGCGTGAGTGATTCTGCACTTTAACGTTCGCTATTCACAGATATAAAAAGAAAGCAAAGAGAGGAGAGAAAAAGGTGGGCGCTGTGCAGTGGTCAGAGATCGATGTCGGGGACACAAGGACCAGCTGAAGCCATTGCACGTGGGACGCCATTCGAGCAGACAACTATGACGATGTCCTAGTAGTTCGAGTGGGCGAGGCTCTTTCTCGCTCCTAATTTGTCTCTCCGTTTTTATCTCTTTTTTCCCTCCGCTTCATTGAGTAGCCTACGGTACCGAAAAAATTTCCAACCATCGTTGAGTTTTATTTTTTATTTTATTTTTTGTTTTTATTCATTTATTTATTTCTTTTTTTCTTTTTTTTGCACCGCTGCCAGAGTGCACGGTCTAAAAATAATGGGCGGTTTCGCAAAGCCGCAGATCTGAACGTAAATTGATAATTTCCTAAACAGGAATTTCCAGCACAGCTAGTTTATTACAGACATTTTCAGCCGCGGTGGGTTTCGGTTCTTAGAAAATTTAACCTCCTAAGAATACAAGCGAATATGCTGATTACATCAGCGTACAATAATCCGTGATTTTGTTGCTAGCACGTCCGGGTATTATATGCTTATGTATCATTTACCTTGGCGATTAGTTTTTATAGCCACTCCCAGCATCTTTGCCGAGCTTGCGTATGCACCTCGTACAATTCGCGGGACGATATTTAATGAAGGAGCATGATGTGACACGCGTGTCACACTTTTCGAAAGTGAAAAAAGAAAAAAAAAACAACTCACAGGGTAATCCATCTCAGCTAGTTACGTGTATTATATGCGGACCCAATTTGACGGTTTGATTTATACAGTGACTGTTGAATCTATGCGGGCCATGTGGTAATATAATTAACGATCGGAGACGTTATCTGCTAACATAAATATACAAGCGATTCATAAACAACTTGTCAATTCCTACGGGCTAAACCGGGACTCGATGAACCCCGTATTATTTACGAAGCAGATCCAACCCACGTGACCTCCCGAAGAAAAGTAAAACCGGACCCGAAAAGGATCAATGTGAAGTTGGCGGGTGAATCGAAAGCTATTCTTACAGCATATATTTGATGATTCACGGATTAGCATCGGGGGCAGGTCGTACACTAAGTGGATCAACGACTTGACCTTCGACCGTATGAAGCGAATTGCAAAATTCAAATTCATAAAATGTTTAAAACTCGCCGTCTTTGAAATAAAATTCAATAATACGGAGAAATTTATACCAGTGTGTTTAGTCATGCGGATTGAACGATAGAATAAGGTATGAGGAACTGAATCGGTAGATAAACATGAAAACACTCATAACCAAAGAAGGCAACATGGCCGACACGGACGCATTACGTTTCCACATATAGAAGTAGCCAGTCGAACCTACTGTGCGCTGCTGCACGTGCGTGGCACTCCCCGCCTGCAGTATTTTTTACGCAATGTAACCCGTACGTAAATTCAACGAACAATATTATTCTCCGTGCGAACGTTGCCAAATATGAAACACGCGCAAGAACCGGAAGTACAATAAGACTCGTGCAATCTATGATCGAAGGAAAAAATGTGGGTGCATTTATTGCGGTACATCCGGGATATTGGGAAAATTAGTATCGACTTTGTGCTTTTTGATGTATTCACTTGTTCTCGGGTAAGAGAGCAAGCAAAAAAAAAAAAACGAAGGAAAAGTTTACGCTTTACAGTTCTAGGCTGGGATTAAGTTTCAACATTTACGAAAAGACCGGAAGCCGTACTGTGGCTGACCCACATACCTCCCCTGAACCATTCGATACCTGAACCGAAGGGGCGATCATGTGACGATAATCACATTACTTTATCTACAATCAGAATTCGTGTGACGATTATATACTTATAGGGATGCCGCAACGACTGTTTTTCTGTCGCGGAGTTAAAAAATAAAGAAAAACAGAGAAAATGTAAGTGACGTGTATTTGATGATAAGCACTTACCGACTGATGGTTCTTACTTCCATCAGTAGGTAAGATGATATTAACTTGTTCAACTGATCTTCAAATATCGATGAAGCACGATGAGTCTGAATTACCGACCGATGTAGAGAACGCAGCCGATAAAGAGTTCCGAGTTACGTTGGTTATTTCGAGTGCTGTTGGCACTCCATTCAACTTTCTACAACTCTTCGACAGAGCTATGCAAGAATTCTCGTCAGGCATTCTTCTGACGTAACGATAGTTTGTATCATTGCGTAAAATACTTGCACTATTAGTTTGCCACGGTAAACGAGAACTTTAAACTGCGAAGAAGGTATGCATTAGCTGCCGATAGTTAGTGAATTTAGTCCCCAGCGATACAATCATGATATTTCTAACACAGCGGACGCGCAATCGAATCCATGACTCATTGCCAGCGACTTATGATTTCTCTTTGACATTTATCACCGTCGAAATATTTTAATCTCGTGACGGTCGATTAGCTGCGTACCACGCGTAGTTTCGACGACATACCTACATATATTACCAAATCACTAATTCTGTATGCACGTATGCACATACGGACTCTTTACAAGATGCAGCTTGTCTGCAGCTAAGTAAATAAAGACTGAACTTGTTTGTTTGATATTCGTGTTACTGGAAGTCTGCGGGTTTGTTTCATTCAGTTAGAACTGAAGAGGGAAAATAATTCCGTTTGCGGTATTTGCCGTTTTAGAGTCACGCACGGCTCGAATCGTGACTCATGCCGTTGCCACCGACATAAATTCTTCTAAAGAGAAATTTACAGTTCGGTATAATTTAAGCTTCTAGGAACCATAAGCGCATACTCTTAAATACAGCAGCATGTAACCGATCCCAACTAATCAAGTACGTGCACCTGCAATGTCTTGGATCTGAATACTGTTCAAGCTTAGATACATCCAGGAATGTTAAACAACGATCAGTGTCAGTCAGTCACTCGATATATGACGTTCACAGGTACGACTTCCGCACAACGTACGGATATGGTTTCCTCCGGCTATACATATGAGACGCAGGAAACTCCGCAATCTGATTGCTAATCTTTAATTCGTGTATCAATTACTTACAAAGTTTTGCAAGCCTGTACGAAATTACACAAACGAAGTTAACCCAACTCGAACTTTCAGACTGAAGTACTTATAAAGACTTAAGACTGACTCGTGATGATCGGAGAGTACTTCATATTCACCTTACTTCATCGTCATCTGCTTTAAGTGATGTCCGCGGCATTTAGAAATGTAATATGCATAAACATATATGTTGTAGTCAAGCATTGTTGCCTCCCACAGAACAGTAAATTACGGGTTAAAATAAGCGTTCTAACTTTCTCTAACAAATCCGCGACTATTGTTATTCTGGCATTCACGATTTCTGTGACAGTTGAACGACCCAACTTAGATGAAAAATCTTCCTGACGTTGTAACAGAAATTTGACTGCCATACTATAGTTTAAAGGGTACTCCACTATATTTTCTACCACTATTAGATATTGGGGCGAAAACTCCCGGTGCGGACAAAAATTTAGTCAATCAGATTAACGTTAAAACCGGGTAGTCCAAATTTTTATATCGCCAAGTTTGAGGGGTGTCATTGAACCGAAGCAAAGCTAGTCCTCAATCCTCATTCTAAGGCTCACTGGATTCACTTGAAGGGTTTCTATTCCGAACGGCACGATGCCTGTTCTCTTTTATTTTCGTGATACCTCGGAGTACCTTTAATATCTTAGAAGCGAACTCAGCCAGTGGTTGGACGAACTTTCGAGTTCCTATCAAAAGGTCACGTGCTTCTCAAGAGGCGTTCTTTACTACGTCGCCAGACTTCGTGCCTAGTAAGTATCTCACTATAACCTGATCCAACCCGATTAAGATTATGCAAGTGGAACTGATCGGTCCGTTCTTAGGGGCACCGGTTCAACTTGATAGATCAGCATTTCAGGCAAAAATTAAAGTTCTTCCATGCTGCCATTTTAAAAATTCGATATCTTCGATCGAGGTTTAAATCTAAAATATACCTTATCTCAACTTTTTATATTAATTTCGAAATATTTGTCACCCTAAAATAAGACTAAGGTCGATACAAAATGTTGAACGGAGGATTGAGGAGAAAAAGTTGGCCGTGGAAAACTCACCGTATTCTGGTGAAATCGTAAACTCCCTGATCGTCGCAGCGTGCCACCCTGGATATTTGCTGGGGCGAGTACGACGTGAGTTCCATCGCTACCCCCTCGTCGTGACAGCTCGGATAATTCGGCGACAGGTTGCACCTGTAACAGACAATGAGAAATTTTGGGGCAGCTCTGACAATGAGTAATTGATCGATGCATGTACCAATAATCACTCGTGCTGGCGTTCATTCGTTTACGACTGTAAGCGAAATCGAGAATTTACTTTGAGTAATCGATTCAGAGGATTCAGGATCCTGTATCAAAAGCACCAATTTTCTCATGTTCGATGATCGCATGTGGTAAATTTTGCGATTATATGTCGTGATGGTAAAACAGATGTAGAATCACAATGATCGAGTGAAGGATGCGAGTTTCTCAAGATATCGTTAACAAAGAACTTTCCGTCAGAAGGTATCGTTGCGCAAACTTATGGTTGTTTAGTGCCTCTAATGAGATGTGTGTGAGTTCTGGCTGGCAGACTGTTTCGTATGCTCGCAATCTTTGCTCGCCAATTAGTACAATTGATTTCAATTGACAAATTGAATTACTGACACACCTACGCGAGATCGCGCGGTGTACGGATCTCAACTTAAGTGTACATAGTTACATAGATAAATGGATGCGAAGAGGGTTAGGGTGGAAGCAGGTAATGAATGATACTTAGAGCAGATCGAATTATGGGAAAAACAGGATTAAGAATGTATGGAACGTACAGCCAAGTCAAAAAATTGATTAGAAGAAAAACCCGCTCAGGAAAAAGTTGACAGTGTTATCGAAGCTACCTTACTTACATACAATTGAAAAACTTCTTGTATTACATGGCGGGAAAAATTTTGAACCGCTGAATTTTAATTTAATCTTGAACGTTTCATTGTGCTAACAAGTTCAGAAAAATATCTTAATTCAATCATTTTTTACCGAAAAATAGCTCGTTTTATTTGTAAATGAATTTTCGATAGACAATTGGATCATTGTTAAATCACAAATTTAACGCGAGTAAATTATAAGAACTTTACTCAGCATTTTTTTTTTTCCAACTGAAGAACTCGGATTAAGAAATTCATGATAAAAGTATTAATTAACTGAATATACAGATTTAACGTTGCAATAACCAGAAAATGTAGCATTTACAATTGTAATCGCACTAAATAGTTACTTGTACCACACTTTCCAGTAATTCTAATAATATTTAAAACGTTTTGGACTGTTCCAATTTAACTAGAATTTTCCAATACCTGCAAGTAATAAAAGTTTTTTCCGCGTGTGTACAGAATTCTACTTTTTTGCAAGTTTTGCCAATAATATTTGTTTTGTACAATGCGGCTGTATATGTATAATACCATTAGTATATCTAGTAAAGTTATTTTTATACATGAGCTAAGGATGGAACACCAATGAAAGTCTTGTCGTTATCGTTGCAGAATTATTGCTACACTACGCTATTATTTTTCAAAGATAAAATAAATACCGTAGTACTTCGTAGAGTTCGGACTGAATATATTCTACGAATGTGTAATACGAGTTCTTGTATCATTTCTTGCCGGCCGATACCAATTGCAAAGTGTCAGCGACTATGTCATTTTACGCTGACTGCCTCCAAACTTACTATAGTCTAAGCAATTTCGGAATTCCATCGCACGTAATACGAATTTCGTTGCAATTGGAATAATGAAGTGTTCCTGGTCAAAAACGCTACAAGTACTATTCATGCGTATAAAGAACATATCTATGCAAAAAGCGATATCGAGACCTTCGCCGAAACCATAAGTACATAGGATTCGTTAGCCCACACTTGATTTACTACATTCGACTCTAGTACTACGGATTTTCTGGAAAGTAGCAACCGTATATCAAAGCACTGTGCCCAGAGAAATAGGTCGTGACATCACCTTCCTTCTTCCACTGTGCCCGAAACTCAAAGCCCATGCGAATTCTTCTTCTTCCGTTCTGGCTGTATCGATTCATGCAAATTGTAGTGATTTTTGAGCATAAATTGCGCTCATTCACCTACCAATAACTTTCTACGTTCCTGTAGGTAAAAAAATAAAAGATATATATTGGCCACAGATGCGTTCTGTCTCCTTTTACGGCGAGACAGATTTCCTACCCTCGTGGGCATTCGTATTCTACGTCGATGTAATCTTGCATGGAGACTAGAAAAGGAGACCAAACTCCATGTAAACAAATAGCTGCCCAAAATAAGATGGCACTGGTGTTCCGTATGCACCGAAGACAGTGGAGGAAGTATAAGGCGACAGTTTGAATATTTCAAATATCCTAGTCAAGTTGTGCGAACTTTCAAATACAGGCTAGGAATTTGTTTACTTGAAATAAAATTCATTGTAATACCCTATTGGCTTACTTCACACGTATTTATTATGCTGAATTCGCTTCGGTGCGAAAAGAAAACTAGCGACGCTGGTAGTAAAGAAAATGAACGTAACGTGTCCGATTACCGTTGACAAGTTTTCTCAGTTCTCCAATTTCAGTTATGTCACAATGTGATCTTGGATCAACAAATTCAACTCTCGAGCGTCGTCGCGACGTTCGATTATCTACGAGCTTCGAGTTAGTAATGTTATCGTAACAAAACATTGGAGAAAAAAATCTCTATTCTATTAAAATTTTACAATGATTGTTCAAGGAACTAAGATTTCGAAATATGAGTGTGTTTTGTTTCATCTACAAGTATCAACTGAAATAGTGTCCGCCAAAATTAGTTAATAGGGGTTCAAAAAGTGACCACAATGGCGCTCATAAGCAATAATTTCTTGTTGGTAGTACCAATCTGATTGGCGCCTAGCAATCAGGGTTCAATCGGGATGAATCTGATTGGCGATTTGTGGAACTTTTGCTGCAGCAACGCCATCTTAATTTGCCTCTGCTTTACGGACACTTTACATACACGGAGACAGTCCTCCTTACTTCTACCCTCCATAGAAGTGCCGCGAGGTCCTTGCCAGGACGTCTTTATTACGCGGCAGGAATCATCGATCCCTCCTCCTTGTGGATAAACGCGGGAATAATCCAGGAATGGGGGACCACAGTTGTCAAGCTGATTGCAAGTAGAGCACAATCGTTGGTCTACTTTGCCGCGAAATTCCGGTATTCCAAAATCACAAAGTATTTTGTTTGAGGGATTGAAGAATTTAAACTGGTTCATTTGCCATGGCGCTTTTCTCCAAGTAAAGAAAAAAGATCTTCTATAAAGGAAAATGAATTTCAACGTAATATTGTATGCTTGAATTTGAATTTCGAACCAACGATGGTGCTGCCACCAAGCTTCGAGAGTAGGCACCGTGGTTCCCCATTTCTGTGCTCTTTTCCTGCCCTGCTGCCATAACGACGCGACGTGATCTCATTTTTCCATCGTCAAACTTCGAATATTATCGTGTGCCGTTTCTCCCCGGGATTATGCATCATCACTCAACACAACTAAGCTTCTATTTGCTTGTATTTGATTGCTCGTCTTCGTACGGTAAAACTGACAATCAGTGGAACGTGCCACAGGTCGTTAACCATTGTGGCCATCCGGCTTTTTTTCTGGAGTCTCGGGTTTTCATGTATTTTTATTTCACTGCAATTTACTCATTCCGTGAATAGTATGATCTGACAATCTTTCCTGATCATTAAGCTCCCGCCAAATATTCTACACTTTGCGAATGCAATCTTGCCCCACACTCGCTACGTCCATGGGTAATTTTTTTTTACGCGCGGGTGTGTGTTTGGCGGGTTTTTATACTGGTAATAATGCTAGGCATTTATTTTGTTTTGTAAATTCTCTCACTTGTATCGGTTTTTCAAGTCCAAAATTTCTTGCTCTCTGGACACCTGTTGCATCTATAATAATAATGAAGAACGGAAAAAGATTAGCCTATTTTTACAAACTGTGTTTTGGTAATTTCAAAGTCCTTCTACTTCACCAATGTCCGAGTTTTTTTTAATAGCGACTGAATAACGCATTATAAATTGTAGTAGGTATGATAAGTATTTCGCTAAAACTGTAATATTTCGAATGACATAAAAGTTGGAGTAAAAATTGAATGAAAATTCTTCACTATTCCACGTAATATTTCATAAAGTCAGATCAGTTATTCTTATGGTGTTGTTTGAAATAGATATGATTTAATATTGTCATTCGTTGAAAATATAAATTTTTATGAAAATCCACTAACTTCGCGTAATTTTACGACGTTCTTATTAAGTTTGAGCTAATTATTTTTGAAAAACAGATGTTACCTGTGATACTGACGATACAGTACAAACTCGTGTAACATATCACAAATTTCGTAAAAGAAAGTTGAAAAAATAGGTTTTGTCCAGCTTTTCATGAGTTAATAAGAGTCATCTAATAAGAGTAAAATCGGAGCTAAAAAAAAAAAAAAAAAAAAAAAACGAGGAGTGAAAAAAACTGCCTGGTATTATTGTACGGAGAAATCTACGATTAACCGATATTACACTGACACCAAGTATCCGCATTCCGAACGTCAAGTCGCGACTTGCACTGGAAAGTATGCGTGCAATATTGAATAACCTTGGATGTTTCGATGCAACGATTTGCAAGCAGTTCTCAAACGCCAAAGCGTTCCCCCCTTTCTCGGGCGCGCGTGAAGAAAATTTATATTGTTGAAAAATCTCTTACGCAATCCCCGGATATAAATATGCCTCGTAGTCTAGTTGGCATTAAAATTCTGGCAAAAGATCGACTTCATTACAATTTTCCCTCGCATATTCGTGCTAGCAATCAATTCTGCGTTTAGTACCAAATTATTTTGGAGAACAGTTGATAGTTATGCGCGGAAAAAGATACCGTAATACGTAAGAATCTTGAAGGCTTACTTGAGTAATAAAATTTAGTACATAAAGGAAACAGATTTGTGTTGCAATAACCAAAAAATGTAGCATTGACGGTTAAAATTATACTTATAAATACTTAGTTGTACCAAATTTTTCTTCAATTGCAACGATATCCGAATCGTTGTTGTAACGATACCCATTTTACAACAATTTTATATTTCCTACAACGAATCTCATTCTGTCCAATATGATGCTTCCGGTGTACTGACGAACACTTGTCAATGAAAAATTTTAAGTAAAAATTTGACGCTGTATTCGAGAGTCCGTTGTCTCTCTATAATTAAACGCATATTGTCAATCTGTACGAAGAAATGTAAGGCATAGAGCATGCAGTCCATTCTAAAGATTGACCTATGGGTTAGAATTTGTATTGCTCAATTATTCTTCATTCGTATGACGTACCTTGACATGACCGAATACTGGAGCGTATTGCAAAACTAGATCAATCATTCTGCGGGTATTATTCAGCGCGTGTCTGTTGTGTATAGGATAGTTAGTTATACGATGTCAGATGTCGGAAGGTGATCTGGTTGGTTGGTAGAATGTCGTGTGACGCGCATGGAATAACCCATTGCAACCGATACTGAGCTATTATTTACAGAATTTATACACTCATCGGAGTATCGCGTACAGAGAACAAAACAATTATTATTAATCGAGCGTCTTTATTTGCTCCGTTTTCTCTTTAACCTAAAAAACATTGACTCTGATGAACTTCGTCTTGTGGATTCTTGCACCACCCAGTCTTTTCTAAGAAGAGCAGCGTACAAAGACAAGAAAACAATATCACTCGACAGAATTCAAGATACCTTGGAATCGTACAAAACTGGCTGCGAGAACTTGTGAATTTTGCGCATCGTAGAATTTCGCAAATGACTCGCTATCGAGAGCTACTTTTGTCCTCATAAAGCCAGCCAGCACACCCTATGGTTCATTGCCACGAATCGCTATATATGCTATATACATAAACAGACGTGTCACTGCGCACGTGTGAATCGTATATACATACGTTTTACACGCATGTGCGTGCCCAAACTCACGCGTGTCTGCAGCACCGAGTATAGCTCAGCTGACTCACGAACGTTTATATAAACTTGGACGGGTCAAAAATGATACGTATAAATAACCGAAGTGTTCTGACCGTTCCGTTCATATATATACATATATATATATATATATATATATAACTGTAAACAAATGCTGATATCATATTAATGCCGTATAACTAATTATACACGTGAAATGGAGCATGAGTTATTGCTTCGAATAATAAGTCTCTAGAAGATTAGAGTTGTATCGCGAAGAAAAATTGCATTTGTTACACTAACTAGAAAAATTCAGTGAAACAGGTACGGTTATAAAAACTGTTTCAATATTGTTGGAATTACGAAAAACGAGGTACGCGTAACGATTTTGCGCTATCGTCGATCCTTTTTTGGCAATTGCAACGCAAAATCAGTTTGTTAGGTTTACTCTACTTTTTTAGTTAAATAAGGCTTTAACGTCAATTTATCGTTGCACGAGCATTAAATTTAAAATTTATATTTAAAGAAAGAATAGTAACGGATACCAGACTTTCCTGTAACAGCTAGAAAACTAATTTACATTTTCTACCTAGAACTATATTTTTCGATTGTGGTTAAAAAATGAAAATAGTTAAGGACTGAGCGGTAACCGGAACTAAAAATTTCTCTCAGTGGACATAGGATTTTGTGCTTTGAAACGTTCACTTCAAAAAAAAAAAAAAAAAAAAAGGATCCAACTCACTCGCCAACTATAGAAGTATCAGAAGATGAGGTTAGAGTGTTTGTATTGCAGAAAAGCACAGGCTTAGTCACTGAGTTGCCTCTTTCATTTTTTACACTACACTATACATAGTACACGAGACGGAGGGTACAAGATGTTCCGGGTCTCCAGTAAACCTTGAAACGTCGCCTATCTGTAAACTTGCCACACCTATGAAATAATGGGGCCAACAATGTTCTCTCACACATGACGAATCCAACGTACTGTTCACTTTTGTTGTGCATAGACGTAGCCGCGCAGGTGACGTAACAGGCGGGTGATCAAGCGTACCGACGACGAGAAAAATTATGTTTTACATAGTTACTGGAAAAATCTAGTCAAATCAGTATTGTTACGATAACTGTTTAAATATTGTTGGGATTAAAAACAAATATGATACTAGTAATTATTTAGTATGATTATAGTTGTCCTTGAATACATTTCCTAGTTATTGCAACATCAAGTCTGTCTGAATATGAATTTTTCTTCTCTTCAAGCACTATACTCGTATATGTAAGAATGTATGTAGATGGAGAATGTTTACATTTTTGGATTCTTGCTTCCGATGGGAAGCCAAATAAGACGAACAAGCCGTCTAATAATTGACATGCGGATGTGCATATCGTTAATTACGAGAATATAATTGTTGAAAGATATAAATTCGAACAATTGGTGATTTCGAAAAAATTGAATCAAGTAAGACTAAAATTGAATCATGGTAAGACTAAAATAAATTACGAGTACCGGTGATAAAAAAAAAAATTGTAATACGTACTAGATTTTCTGATTACAAATACGAAACTCATTTTCATGTGTAGTAGAAAAAAAAAATAACGTTTTAAAAAATGAGAATGATTACGGCCTATAAATTGTGAGAGAAGTTTCGGTGTGGACTTCCATGGTCTATAACTTTGTATCCATTTAACACTATCTGATGCTGAATTTTCGAATTGAGCACAAAAGTTGTTTATGTATACGTGTAGCAACCCATACCAGCCAATTTTACAATTTAGTAACCACCGCAGGTAGAAATTCATCTCGGTACAGGTGTACGAATGTTCAAAGTTATATGATACACGCATAATCCACGTTACGGGTACGCGTATCCACGCCTCTGTAATGGGCTGGGTAAGAGGACAGGCTATCGGGTTGTGTTAACTGTAAACACCGTTTGCAGGAAACCGGAAGCTGGTTAAACGGACGCCACGTCAAGTTATGCCATACGTGCATTTCGTAACTTCCCCCACGCCGTATGATGCAGTGTAACGTAAAAACTAAGAGGTATACAATTATTTCGTGAACGGAATTAAAAAGCGGAAGATCGCACGATGATCGTGATTACAATTGCGAAGACGGTGATCATGATGGTAACTACGAGGATGACAATTGTAATACAGCGTCGAAGTTAACCGAGTCGCGTCGCGGCTTACCGTTGCTCACGATTATAATTTATATGTGAGCGCAGAGTGCGCGTGTCCGCTATAATCAACGCCTACTATTTATTTCATTCGAAGTTGGTATACGCGAGTGCATTTCCTACTGGCTGGCTAGCTAACGGCTAAGTCTAGTCTGAATAAACATTTTATTACGTTGCGCTACCCGCGATTCATTTTTACCGTTTCACTGATCTAAGGTGACTGTGACATGCCCTTTGACCTGTTGCACGTGACGAGAGGCGGGGAAAATTTGAAGCGAGTTGAAAGAAGCTGCACATTTTCATCACCGCGGCGTTCTTTATTCTCTGTCAAATGTCTTGAATAAATATACACGACACTAGGAAATGCTGAAGATCGTTATCAAAGTGCGTCCTTCTTTTAAAGTTCGTTTCAAAGGAGTTTTTTCACGCCTGTCCGACTATGTCTGCATTATACAAGTACTGGAGCCCCGCGTAAAAAATAAGATTTATTTCTATTCACCTTCCGGTAATCGTGGAAAGGCGACGCACTTTGAATGGAAGTTCAGGAAGAGATAGCCAGATCCGTGCATGAATGGTGAAACCATCAAAGATCTACAAAGTAAAAACAACCTACTCTATTCTCAACTCAAGTTTTATCTTTAATTTGCACCGGACAATGTTCGATTATAAACGAATATTATCAAGTATACTTTACATTTTCTTTCCATATCTCTTTCTGGCGCCAATCCAGCAATAACGTGAGGCTGCAGTGAAAGTAACAGATAGTGCAAGTCGTTTATCGGAATTTAAAAAAAAATGCAAAAGTGAGAATGAGAGAGCAAGAGAAAGAGAGAGAGAGTGAGCGTAATTTTTTCAGAGCTCCGGTTTTTAACTTGGTCAACCAATTGGCCATTGAACTTGTAGCGGCCTTTGAGATTGTTTGCAACAGCACTTAAACACCGTTGCAAGAATCCCACTTGACGAAGTGAACTGAAGCTGTTTCAAATGACTGGCATGTCGAGCGTGAAATGCAGTTGATCATTATGAGCCATAAAGAATGAACGCAACAGAGCTTAGAAAACATGCAGTTTTTTCGTTGGCAATGGACCATTCACTTGGAAATCAATTAAGTGGTTCTAATTCGTTAACACTGATTTCGAATTATTTCCGTTAATATTGACCTTCTGACGTGTATTTAGTTGATTTTTTAGTGTACCAACTGATTTCTAATGTTTTACAAGCGTTCAAGATTCCCAATGGTTTCCGAATTGGTTAAAATTGCAAGTAATCACAATAAATATCCTTGCAATTCACTTGGTAACTGGAAAGTAACTAAAGCTAAGATAGAAATCAACAAAATGCTAATGAATTTAAACCATTTGATATTCACCGTAAGAATTACAACGATTTCCATGATTACCACCGCTTGCCGTACAATTTCTTCAGCGCTATCATTGTGAGTGATTTCAACTTACTCGCAATGATTTCCCATGATTTCATTTATCTCGAGTGATTTCTCAAGGCTTCAAAAAGATTGATTCGCAATTTCATTTCCAACCCGTTAAATTCATGATTTCTTTGAGCAAATGTGCCCTCGGACTTTGATGGTTAGTTTTGCTTAGGGTGCAACAAGTAAGAAATATCGCAAGCTTAGCGTCCAGCGACGACTCATCGGCACTTGGCATACAGAAATTCGATCAAACGCGGTGACACATCGCACCCACCCCGACAAACGCGAGCAGCCTAATTCCTCGCACATCTGCTAATCCGTTGATCTTCGCTATTCGCATCGCCCAGCGCCAGTGCACTTTGTGTAAGACCCTCCTCTTCACGCCTGGCGCCATCCACGACGATACGCGATCCCCTTTACTCGCTTTTTTGCCTCAAGTGCATCAACCGCGTTATAACCACACTATTGGACGTACGCGCGTGTTGGGATAATTTAGAGGCAGCTAGCTGACAGACAGAACACACTGAAATAGTGCCGTACTAGAATACCGTTGTCATATCTCCGTAATCGTAAAGAGATCGAAACGTACTAAAACTAACTCGTTATGGTGTCTACCGATCCGGATTTCACAAGAAACCGGATTGCATGATGCGAAGAGATCGACCCGATTCGAATGTTTTATTGTTTTGAATACATCTGTCCACGGATTCAGTTTCAATCCATTTCTTTGTGTTTGAACTAAGAACTCGCTCCTTGGAGAGCCAACACCGGTTATCACTCGCTTTGCTCGCTCCGAGCCTCACTATGCGAGGTACGGAGAAAAAAATGTAAAGAAGCGTGTACCGAAATGTATAGTAGATGAAATTTTGTATACGTAACATGAATGCAGCGGTATTACAATATTAATCGCCAAAACGAAATGTTGGATTTAATTGTTATTGATCGGAACCCGTTTTCCATCGCGAGGCGTTTACATACTCGAAGGAGTGTCATTTAATCGCGAGAAACGAAAGCCATCTGGTGGATGTATTATTAAAACAGCTGAGATGGTAAGGTAGGCGGGCTACAACCGCCATCTCGCGGCGACGGTCAGAATTTTCAAGCGCACAGTTTACGTTCCATGTGAAAAGTGAACATATTTATCATATTTTTATCGGTTTTGTAAAATAATGGAACCCATTTTACATAACTTGTATAGCCTATGTCACCCTTCGGTCTATAAACTATGTCTACGAAAAAAATCACGTTGATTCGTTACTCCGTTGCTGCGTGAAATAAAGACAAACCAACAATCACACTTTCGCATTTATAGTATTAGTAGGAATTGTAGCGCGATTTCAATCTGATAAAAATTTTAACTCATTTCGGAATAAGTTTGTTACATCTGGGATAGCTGATTTTCTCATCCATCAGTCTGTATTTGAATACCACAACGATTTAAATCTACGTGAATCCGCGAATAAAGTCCAAGGTCTGTCTCTTTCTATTGGTTGCTACTTGTCTTCATTCGAATTGGCATTAATCTACTTCTATCCGTAATAAAAGATTCCGAGAATTTTCTCAAGTCCTCCGCATTTGATTGTTCTAGTCTAACAGCAGGTTCCACAATTGGCCACTGGGTGATAATTCCGTAGTCATTCACATATTTATTCCACTTTACTCGTGTGATATCTTTTTTACACTCCTGCTCCATACACAGAATTATTTGGTAAAATAATTACATATATGATATATCGTACCGATATTGAATGTCAGACTTGCTATTTTTGATACCCATTAAGTTCAGGTCAAGTTTTGCTATGACTACTCTAGCCACGATAATACGATGTCAAAAGCCACAGAAATGCGCGGTCTACGTGTACTTATCGCTGATATTACGGTGAAGTCTGGATTCAATCCAATGCAATCGTTAATCACTTATTGGAATATAGACAGATTTAACTGATCACCAAAAGATATCGTTTCGAAATTGAATTTTCGCATTAGAAAGTCTGTTCAGCCGGATTCAAATGTTGTATCAATTTTAGTTGTTTTAAATCTTTATCTAGTGAGATGCTCGTTGTGCGTGACAATTACGAATACTTCGGAAACTTTGAGCTTGTTTTAAACCTTCTACCGGTATCAATAATTTCAATCGAATTCCGATTACGGTGTCGAACGTTGAAATGAAAGTGAAAACTCAGAAATTGAAATTCAACGTCGAAGGTCTGCTTCGAAAACAAATCGTAAAACTGAGACAACATGCACATTGATTCCTTCAGCACTGTACCAAGTCGTTTGATATTAGGAAGTGTCATGGTGTGGGCGTGGCTTCTACCTCGCCGGCTGGCAGAGAAAACTAAGACTGCCAACAGTACAGAGATCGATGCGAGCCATTCCCCGCTCTGGCTGAAATTCTCCCATTATCAGTTATTCAGCCAAAAGTAATAGGACCGACGAAAATTTTCGACCTTTTCCTGACTAATTACAAAGTAACCAAAGGACTTTTAAGATTCGCAATCTTTCACTGGTTGGAGCAAGCTTGAATATACCCAAAGAAATACAGGTTCTTTCATCCTGATTTGAAACAGCGTCTGCGTAGTATAAAACGGCAGACAGTACCAGGTGGAACAAAAGCTTTAGGAATGCCTCCCGACAATGAATGTTCGTATCCTCCACAAGCATTTTCATCTTTCATTGTGAATACATTGAAAGTCGGAATTCACCAACAAAGTTTTTCAGTCTGAGGCCACACTCTGAGCTACCTGAACAACCAATTTGTTTGAGTATCCACATAGGTATAACGTGATCTGAATGAAAAAATTGGTAAAAATTTTCATTCTAATCTAACGGAATATTCCAGAGAGTATATTGCGATAGAATCTTCCATTGGAATTGCAAACCCGGTCGGAAAGCTTTTCCGCGATGATAAGAGAAGTAAGATAGTGGTTAGATAACCAGGATATGTGGTGTGGACAAGAAGTTCAAACGAGATAAGCCTATCGCGCTACAGCTAATCGGATTCTGTCCCTGATGCCTTACGTTTTCTCGTTGCGACAAGCTCTGCTGTGTGATGTAATTCAGGTATAGTCACAGTGTATGTATACATGCATCATCCAAAGCAAACTGCACTCGTCATAAGATATACATATAACAACAGCAGACATGAGTTTGTTGTTTCCGATAGGTTGGTATCAGGTTGGACACAGCCGTGTGTCACTGGATGGGTGGCATGTATCGAGTGTAAAACGACAAGTGGATCATCTCAAACATTGAAAATAGAATATCTACGAACTACTCCATACTCGTTATGCCGTACTTATTGCCATTGAAGAAAAGTTTTATTTGTTAATTTATTTCTACCTTTGTCGTATATTATTGAAAACTAATGGCTGCATAAAATGCAGGGGAAAACTGTCAAGACATTCATCACAAAACAACTGTTTTATTATTTTTTGGTGAATGTTCTTTGGAGAATCTCGATTCACACATCTCTGATGAGATTATGTATTTTATACCCTGAGCGAGCGATGAGAAAAGAATTTATAGAGGAAAAGCAAATGCACCATCGTTCCTTCACAGTACTTATGATCATTATGACCTTGGGCTATTTCCTATAATTTATTTTATGTAAAATGACTAGCATAAAGTCGCCCTTGTGCGAGGCCTACTTTATCTCAATGTCTTTTATTACGTCTAAGATAATATAGGTATCTAGTTCCTATCATAAATTGTTTGCGTGACAATGGTGTGGTTAGTAATCGATGTTACGATACCGCATAGTTGCGTTAATTGATCATAATTTTATTTACGAGAATGTTAGTATCATGTACCGCGAAAAAGATTATCCGAAAAAATTGATTCTAGAAATGTGCAACATTGTTGGTGACAAAAACAGTGTCAATCTCAGATCAGACACTAAAAATTTCAGTAGTTTCTATTACAGATTAACTTCCAACAGACATTGAAATTGAACGATCTTTCGCAAGACAGAATCTAACATTTGAACAATTAGATTTGTTGGCACCACGTTGAAGACATCATGTTATTCCCCTGAAACGTAACCATATTAGAGTTTCCCTTCACATCATTATCAATTTAAGATCCTTCTTTCCTCGTCTTTCGTGCTGACGTGACGACGTATTCTGTCCACTACATTGAATACTTGAGTAAATTGTTCCAACGTTAAAAATATAAAAAAATAAATTCACCGAAAGAGCCGGACAAGTAAATGTGAAACATCCTCCGATACTGGTCAAATTTTTTCTTTTAACTAATGATCAATGATGATGGAAATGATGTGAAGGTTAATATCATGTCATTATTTAGATGACGACGTGGCGCACCTTTTGAATCTGATGTTTAATGGAAAACTTTTTGGCCATGGAAATATAATTGTTAGATTTCTTTGTTAATTCCTCGTTTGTGTGTGTATATATAATTCCTTTCGTAATGAAAGTTTCACGTCAGGATGTGGTTTTTGTAATAAATTAATTCAACTACCGTAGGCTTATTTAACCACTGTTATAAAACAATATTTAGCCATAATGTTTCTCTTAATTGTTACGAACAAACTTTATTCTAATTTTTCTGAGTAGGGCCCCACTTAGGGCCGAAATGTCAAAATTTCGTTTTCACTTTATTGACCTGTGACACAGAGAAATCCCTCACATTACCGTATAATGTTGCAATAATTAAAAGGTGGCCTACCGATGAAAACTCGACGATACGCCTATCTATACGTAGGTATTACCGAACAAGACCTTTATTTAGCCTATTTTAGGAGAGTGACGACGATTCTTTCAAACCTACCAAATTCCCTAACGATGTGAAAAAACCCCGTCAGAATAGCCTTTACTTCTCGCGATCGTGCAAAGGCACGTCAGAGATCTTGAATAAAGGAATTAGCTATTCGGACACTGTGCAGAGCAGCTGAGCATAAGTATAGTATTGGCTTTCTGACGTGGTTTGTGGCAGTGTTGGGCAAAATTGTAATAAAAAATTAACAATTACAAATCACTAAGGATAATTTTTAATGACATTGAATTTCATTAAAATTATTTTCAGTAATAATATTATAATTGAATCGGAGTTCAGTGAAATTACTTTTGATAATTGTATTTGACTCAGAGTCCATCGAAATTATTTCCAGTAATTGTAATTGAATTGGATTTCATTAAAATTACATTGAGTAATTTGAATTTAATCAAAGTTTATCAAAATTACTTTCAGTGATTGGAATTTAATCAGAAATCATTTCAATTATCCTCAGTGATTGTAATTAAATCAGACATTATTAAAATTCTTTTGAGTAATTGTAAACCACACGATGTGGTCCAATTGAATTTTTTTCTCTAACGTTATTCCTGTGAAATAATAACAAATAGACAAATAAATTTACTCCGTTTTTGGAGTATTCAAATGGTGTGATCGGAACGAGTCTTTTACAGTCAATATGTGAATGGGCTATGGTTACCAAAGTTTTTTGGGTAGCTGATCAAGGATTTCACATTACTTTGAAAAATTAATTTGTTTAAATAATTTGCTTGACCAGTCAATGTGAATATGTAAGCTCCATGAAGTTCCCGATGTTTTCGGAATTTGAAATTATGTTGAGAATTCGACATTACGTTTCCAAAGGTAATTTGTTTAAATAAATTATGAAAAACAATTGAAATTTGAAAAAAAACATAATCATTTCCATTAATTGTAATGGATAACAGAAAAATTACAATTGTTCCAAGTAATTGTAATTAGTAGCAAAAAAATTACAATTTTTTCAAGTAATTTTAATTGACAACAAAAAAATTACAATTATTTCAAGTAATTGTAGTTGATAATCATAAAATTACAATTGTTTATACTAACTGTAATTGGTAAATCAAAATTTATAATTATTTCCCGCAATTGTAATTAGTTACTAAATATTACAGTTATTCACAGTAATTGTAATTTACGGGTAATGAAATGACGAAAGTAATTTCTGCTGCCCAATTCTGGTTTGTGGACATATTTCAATGTCAATATATGCAAGTGCTACTACAAAGTCTTCTCTCCACCGAACCATACACAGAGGGTGTCAATCCACGTCGTGACGAATCAGTAAAGTAAACGAGATGAGTGCTAATAATGGTCTCAAGGTAGTACACACAGCGGAACGAGAACCTCAGTTCAATAAAACACACAGAAAGAGAAAGACACGACAGGACGAAAGGAAACAAAAAAAAACTAAATTCTACAGCCTACAGGACGGAGATGAAGTGAACTGGAATGAAAATCTGCCAACGCCGCAAATGGCCAACCACCTGCATATTATATTATGGACAAAAACTGAACCCCTGTTGGCCCCTTGAAATCTCAGGTAGCTTAAAGGGTCGCAGTCCGTCCCGTCATCACAGCCCAGCTGCAGGTAAATCGAGACTTGAGACCCAGGGGAGCAAACCTTGATTCGGAATAGTGTTTCGAAGAAAATTCTAAAGGTAACGGAGCCGAAGAAGATATGTTTTTTTATGTGTACCTGAAATGTCGATCCATCATGTTGGACCGAATTTTCTAATTTTAGGGTCTTCAAGACAGCAAATGAAACTCGGCAAGCTATCAAGGTGCACTATAGCCGGTGAACTTGAGATCAAATATTCCACTGATATAAATTCGGTTATTATCAGAACTTAAAATAATCGCTAACTGGAGCTCTTGATCAAATTTCATCGAAATGTTTTGTACTTTATTGACGATAATACGTCACCGGGTTAATAGAGCTGACCAAATTATTCATTACATATTTAACACGAAATGATGACAAGATTAAAGTTTAAGTAACAATAACTGAACGAATTATGCAATTTTAGAATAACTTTAAAGAAGTCGAGTTTTCAAAACATGATCATACGAATATGTTCCACTGTATTACGGTTCAATGAAAATTACAGACAATCCTAGAGTTGCGAATAAAGACATTTCTTACAATTAAAATGCATCGTTACAACAAGGTTACTATACTTCAACCTCACGGATGATGACGAACTTAACCGTTTAATCTGGAATACACACTGGATTAATTCAATGTCTGCCCCGGAAAATGTTCATTGGGATATGGCATCGAAAGATGTGAAGCGTACAGAATGATGTTATACCGTTTTTAAATTTGCCGGTTAATCGATTTAACCGCTTTTATAACGTTTTATAGCATTCACAAAGGTCCGTTGGATTTTGTTTTTCTCGCACACGTTTTGTAGCAATAAGTAAGAAAAAATTTCAACGCAACTATTTCCTACTCGATTGAATACGACGATTGGTATTGTTAGTCGGTACTTGGTTAACGGTTTGCAACGTTACTGTTGGCACTCGACTCGTAACCGGTAATCCAACCATGTCGACACATGCTAGGCGCGTAAATGTAGGCATTGACAGCTAACACGAATCTGCACATATCGACTGCTCTTTCATATTTGAGAAGTTTCGAGCCTACCACTTACGTTTAGTACAAAGTAAGTAATCAAATGATTGGATCGCACTGGAAAGTAAAAACTTTATACGTAATTAACGAAATCAATAAAGAAGATCGATATCGCAAACATTCGTAACATCTTTCTTGGCATAGATTTATATAGGAGCGGCCATAAAAGACGAGATTTAAACTTTCTTAACTTAACCATCCATCAATATTTCTAGTGAAGTGAATATGGACAAAAGATGAGCTTACCTTCACGGTGACGCTGTTGGTAGATCCTTTGATAAGATCAATGATTTCCTCCCTGGATTTGTCGTTAACGTTAATACCGTTCACTTCGATTAATCTGTCGCCAGGTAGTAATCCAGTCTCGTTGTTGTTTTGCACAATAGCACCAGGCTCCGCAAAGATGACGGGCCTCATTTGAGTAACACCGTTAGCACCACGTTCCACAATCATAGCACGTCGTAGCGAAAATCCAAAATCATTCCTAGGCGGTGGTTGTCGCTGAATAGTAAGTTCCCTCGGATCTGGTAGTTTGAGAGGAACTATTTCAGGTAGGGTAAGTTCGACGCCTTGTTCCTCGAACGAACCCGACGATCGCCACCTGGAGAAACCCTGAGACTCGCCTACCGGAGACAAGCTGAACGGCGGAGTCGCAAAACTTGAATTTGTAGTGTCTGTCAGGGAGTCCGCAGAGGGGCTGGCGCTCGTGACAACTTGGAGCAGTTTGTTGTCCCGGTGTTGAGGACTTCTCCTGTAGGTTTCCTCCTCGCTGAAGCTCTCCTCCTTCCCGATACCCGAGTTGTTCAGGTTTGGAACGTTTTGGTAAGCGATCACCTCGTTTTGGAGCGTATTCCTCACAAGGACGTTCGAATCTTGGTGATTTTCATTCCCGTTCTGAACCACGCTCACTTCCGATGTTATGCTGGTTATACTGAGTCTCGGACCTTTTAAAATCCCTCTTTTTGGAGGCTTCGGCGGGAGAGGTGGCAGCGTCTTGCCACCGGCTGTTAGAGACGTTAACGAAGCCTCGGAGGAATCACTCTGCGTCAAACCGTCACCCGTACCTCGAGACCAGCTCGAACCAGCCGGGTGATGAATACTATCCAACAAATCTCGATCCAACGGTGCAAAAAATGACGCGCTGTAATCAGCCGTTATTCCACTTGGAAGTTTTTCCTTTTCCTTGCGTCGGCCGCGGATTTTCAACGATCTTCGAACCTGAAACAAATAACAATCGTCATATATTGCACACAGCCGAAGTTATTAAGACAGAGGGTCGATAATTGAATGAACTGCATTCTGGAGTCACTTTCAACGAATGGTTGCGTCGATTGGGCGAAGCTCTTTTCATTCACTCAATAATTGACTACGACAGTTGTGCGAAATGGAAAGTGATTGCGAACCGACCGGGTTTGACCTACCCGCCACTCACATTGCAGATACCTGAATACCGCCTCGGAAAGGATGAAGTGAAATGACAAAATGTAAACATGAATCTCCCGCAGTAGCGTAGAATGCCGTTTGTAAATGGAGGTATTTCGTTGGGATTAGAGAATCTTATGTCAACGCTATGGAAATTAATTACTGCGTGGGAATAAAAATTGATCGCCAAATTGAAGTGCGACGATATCTGTGAACGAGGGTTAGCAATATAAGGGTTCGTGAATACGAACAATAGAAACGTCTACGAACCTCGTCGAGACGGAGAAGTTCTTCGGCAGACATGCTGCCACGATCGCGTTTCTTGATTTCCTTCCTCTCCTTCTTTTCTCGCTTACGCTTCTCCTTGTCATCTTTTTCCGCAGCCTTTTTCATAAAGTTGAACATGTTCACCTTCTCCGGTTGATAACCGTGTTATTATTTACTTAAAGCTTCTTCTTCTTCTTTCAACGCGAATCAATAATTCAGCACTCATCCCTGAGTCGCCGGCGACTAAGAGAAGCGAAATATACACTACCTTGAAACGAAACCTACTATTTAAAAAACACAACTGTGAATACGCCGCCTCGAAAACAACTGTTATAACCCAGGAGATCCAGCCTCTTGGGGCCTCGACGTGATATTCACGCTTGGCCGACGATATTGACAGCCAACACGTACCACGAGACGTCACAACACTGCAGCCGCTCTAAGGTTCACCGAATAACCACACATCTCACCGCGATTCCCGCTCCGATTCTACCTGCATGTTAAACCGTGAGACGCTCTGATTCCACCGCGCATCAATTTCACTAACCAGAAACAACGGTTACCTAATCTAATAGATTCAATCGAGACGCGTATGGCCAGCACCGAAAACCCACCACCTTGTTGGTGTTGGACGGCACACTGTCATGGCAGTTGGGTCAAATGCCTCACAAACGTCGCAGCCCACTCTGACGGCGAGAATCGAGCCTCGACGCCACCTGGCGATTCATGGACGAACGAAGTAGATGGCGAGAGCTGCCAAATTCTCTCGGCACAGCTTCAACTTGGGACGAAATTCTACCTTACCGGCTGGCTACGGTATCGATCCTTCGTATTCCAAACTGCAATTCTTACCGACCTCCCGCGTTTGACTCAACAATGGGATCATCCTTTCCTTTTACTCTCACCAAAGGCGTAGGACTTACTTCTCTTTGATTATAGCTATCAAGATCGGCTTGGTAAAATTTTTTTAGATTATGGAGTTTTATTAGCATATCAGTAGCACTCATTTTTACAGGGTAAAACAAATCCACAGAACAGTTATGAGAATAGCCCCGCAAAAGACCCCGAAAGCTCGTCATAATCGTTAAATTCATTTTAGGTACGTGAAGTTCTTTAAAAAAAATCACCAATTTTTTCATGTCATAGAATGTATAAAATGGAGGATTTCATGTTTGAAAATTTGTTATTATTTATATTTCGATTTTAGATGATCATTTCTTGCTCAATTTTTTCCAAAATTTCGTTTTTGTTTCATAAAGTGCGTATTAATTTTGATTGATTAATCAGAATTGAATGAAACAACTTACAATCGCTTCTTCTTTTAATGCTCTAAAAAGTCACTTGTCTAACTTTCGACGATACGTTTTACCGTACTGATGCTATTTGCAAGTAAACAAATGAATAAGCCTTTATTACAGTTTTTAAACATTATTATCTCATAATTTTTTTTGAGATTGGCTATTCTTGATCAAAACGATTCTGTCCCAAGAACATTCTAACATTTCTTTTTCTTAATTAACGCTATTATCTTTAAATTGTTATCAATTCACATGCTGAAAATGATCAATCGATTGATTACTTTTGCTCGACATAATGGCATTTAGAAAAAAAATATTATCATTACTTATGCCATTTGTTGGTGATAAATATGTTGCCTAAAAACAACTCAAAAAATTCATATATATACTCGAACAAGTTGAATTTTATTATTATACAATATAATTTTGTTATTCCAATATCGAATCATAGACAAAAAGAACACGATACATGTAATTTTGGTTGAATTAACTGAATGTGTCAGTCGAAATTTTGATTAGTATGTATGTATTTTGTCATTGATTCAGGTTTTATAAAAAAAAATGACACTAATCGCGATCGCTTGTTTGTTTATTGCAATCCTTTTTTACGCAAGTAATATAAGACTAATGCAATATTGCGAAACTTGAAGATAACAAAAAAATCTAAATGACTTTTCTAATATCCAGATTATTCATAAAATTCCTGTGTTCGGAGTATGTTTCGATTTTTCGAGTCATCCTTAAATTATGTGTCATCAAACGCACAAATATACCGACAAGTGAACGAGCTCCATTCTAAAGAATTTTACAAATTATCTGATCAAAATCGTCTTTCATACTTTTTTTTTCATTACATATTTTTACTTTTACTTCTCGGCAAATTTTGGTAGATGTTCATCTCTTTTATAAAAACCGAAGTGCGCAAGATCGTAATAAAAAGACAGGTGGTTACAATTAGTGTCATCTATTTTATAATATCTGATTCGATGAAAACATAAACACATTTTTTAATTAAAGGTCTGACAGAAATATCTAACACATATCCACGGCTGTTATACCGTAGAAGGTTAACGATGCGAACGTCTGTCGCCAGCAGATAGGCAATCGACGTTACATCTGGGTACAAGATTTCACTTCGATTGCCTATTTGCCGGCGAAGCATTGTATGCATCAACCATATATGATTTTCGCCTGAGTTTTAAAGATCAAAACAACTAAATGGTTCCTACCTATACATATAGTTTGTAAGTACCTATAAAATACTTTTTTTCAAATATAATCTTTAAAAGTAAAAACAATCAGTAGAAAAATAATTCTGAGGGTCTGGAAATTTTCTTACAAACAATTTGGTTTGTTTTTTTTTTATTTCTTACCAACCAAATTGATCTCAACAATAAGAAGTTTTTCTGTGACAAAAAATTTTAAAGCTTAGTTTACCAAAATTGTTTGGTCTGATTTATAAACAATGATTGTAATGGAGAAAAAAAATGCTAAGGTATTCTTGAGACAAAACCGTTAGGATTTAAAAAAAAAATATAAAACAGTGTTGAGTTATTGTTGAAAAGCTATGACAAAGGTTTTTTAATTCGTTTCCTTGCAAGCAGCGGTGGTATGGTTGTTATTACAGCAAAAAGTTAGGGATACGAATATTAAGAACTTTAATTGACAAAGAGATTGCAATTTGTTTCATTCAATTCTAATTATTAGATCGAGTTTCTGAAAAAAATTGAGCAAGGAGGGGCCAGCTAAAATCGAAATATAGAGAAAACATTTTTTCCGGCATGAAATTTTTCTTCCTACAAGTTCCAATACATAGACCTATACCTATTTATTGTCCAAGAACATACAAATTGTTACTTTATTCAAAAATATTAAAAAATAATTATAATAATAAGTACTTTTTTAATCAAGTTCTAAATTAAAAATTGCTAAATGAGGAGCGTCACGACTTGGGGCGGGGAATCAGAAACTATGATATTTTTGTGACGTAATTTAATGATCACCCCTGATGATTTTGCATTAAGGAAATAATCGGAAAGTCGAGAAGTAAAGTATCTCGGTGAACTAAATTTCTCGCGTAAAATTAAACTCTGGACAAAATTTCCCCTCCGCACAAATCTTTCCAAATAGAATCTCCCCTTCATAAAATGTCCCCGGACGATTCTCCTTTTTTTAAATCTCCAGGATAATAAATAATAAATAAAGTAAAATAAATAAATAGATATAAATGAATAGCCGGGAACCATGTCCGGGGGAATTTTGCAATAGGGTAATTTTTTCTGGGAGGGAATTAGGTCACGTAGATATTGTCCAAGAAATTAAATCTGGGGAGAATCAACCCAAGAGGGTTCAGTCCCAGACCCGAGAAGTAGGATCGAATAAATGTAGATACGATTAAAATATCAGTTTGATGTTCATTTTCAAGTTATTGGTTTGAAAGATAGAGACGAAGTGTACGGTTTAAGAAGTAAGTGAGTTAGTGATTTGGAATTAGCAGAATGAAACGAGGATGGGTGCAGTAGGCAAACTACAAGATCAGGGTTCTGGGAATGAGAGAATAAAGTCATGCGCGCACAGCCCATATAAAAGATTGTTCAGTCTAATGAAACGAATTAAGAGGCTTCCAGGTAAGAGAGACGCTACGCCATCATCCCTGTTAGCCAAGCCATCCATTCATTTACTGCCTGTAAAGTCACTAGACATATTTCAGATGGTCATGGTTTTTTTTTTTTTCTTCTCCTTTTTCTTGTCAATTAATAAAAACTATATATTCGAAATGCAAATATTTAGTTTATGAGATTTTATTTCGTAGCACGATACAATTTCCAGCGAAGTAATCCATAAACGGATATGTGCAGTGCGAAGATCCATATAGTCAGAGCTAGAGCCAGAACGTAAAATGGTGCTGTAGGCATGCCTAAGTTCGAGAGAATTTTTGCCGGTAAACGAATAGGACAAAAAACCTCCGAACAGGGCAAATTTTTACGGGAATTCCCATACAACGCCTGAAGAACTCCCTCAAAAGCGTATCTGCAATACCAACCCACGGTTCACGTTAAGGTATCGAGAGGAAATTATTTGAATTATTCATACGAAATTATGAAGAATATCCCAATATGCCACTAACAATAAGCCTCCGAAACTCTGTGTCTTCGGTTTTGAAAGTTTTACTATTATATTTTGGAAATTAAACATCGTTGCATTTCCCAGAGTTAGCGCGCCTGCTGTAGAAAAAGCAGTCTACTTGGTTAAAGCTATTGACGCAACAAAGAGTACAAACCGGAAGTAGCTGATGCTACAAATAGGCCGAAGATATGCCGAAACTTCTCCAAGTCTAAGGAAAAATCCGGCAAATAAAAACATCGGGATGTTCAAAGCTGGTACAACAAAAACGCCCACCTGAAATAAACACGATTGGTTGAATAATATGAAACGATTAT
The DNA here is from genome assembly GCF_021155775.2 of Neodiprion pinetum. Classification (NCBI taxonomy): domain Eukaryota; kingdom Metazoa; phylum Arthropoda; class Insecta; order Hymenoptera; family Diprionidae; genus Neodiprion; species Neodiprion pinetum. The sequence continues at coordinate 14,533,017 of NC_060233.1, forward strand.
CAACTTTTCCCACAGTAAATTTGTAGACCATAAATTCATTACAAATTGTTAACCGTCCAACAGCAGTATACTGGTATCAAAGGTAGGTGTATGCTGAAGATTCTTAACCGTAAACGTTACGGTCGTATAAACTGCTAGTACAGCTTAGCTGAACCTCTATTTCAAATTTGGCTTCTCGATTCCTCTAGTTATGACCCTGATTAACGTCAATTGAGACCTTCGCGGCTGTCTGAGCACCAGCGACGCTGATACAGTGTGAAATAACACTTTTAACCCACGTACTGTAAACTTCTGCGGTACAAACACGGGGACTATCATAAATGGTCTTCAGTCGGAGTGTAAGAATCGTGATACGTTCATCCCAATAGTTTTTAATCAAAATATTATCGAAGATATTGATGTACCTGTGAGCCGCAAGCAGCTCCAGCAGCAATGCCAAAAGACTGAGCGAGCATCGTCAACAGAACACAGATGAGCCAGACACGCCATATCCGGTCCAATTCAAGGGGCTGCCCCGTTAGCCAGTAGGCAAAGATGAGAAAGCAGGTTGGACAGAGAACCTAGAGACCACAAAATAATTATTCACTGAAGTAAGAAAGTCTAGGAAAGTACTTTTTGACTTATCCCACCTGCACTTGAATATCTGCTAGAACTTTTGCCATATAGTACGATTGCAACGAGTACCAGTTGTTCATGTGTTCTCGGAGAAATACTGCAGCTTCGATTGGAACTGCAGAAAAGATGATGCGAGTGACAGTGATTTCGTCACGTTCGCAACGTGTCGCAATCGAGAAACTGAAAATTGCTAATCGTGAAGATAACTGCAAACTTACACATCTGTACAGCTGGCATGGCGTTACCGAAGAATAGAAACAACAGAGAAGTAAAAATGCAAGCGTTGTTGCTTTGAAATCTGGCTGCGTTGCTTCCAAAGTCATAGAATACAATGCCAACCAGAAGTCCGACCATCAGATGAGCAACGATTCTGAGTTTTGTCAACATCTGCAGGGTAACGTAAAATGATGTAACTTTTAAACTTATAAATGATGTTAGTTCGATCGCCTTACATTGTCTCTTTGTATACAGATCATCGCTCTTTTGAAAAGGATGAGGAATTGTTTGCAGTGGGACACTGGATAAGTTCTTATCCGCGAAATTTCGTCCTTCTCCTTGTTAAAATAACCTGGCGGTGGCCTGGAACCGTTCGATGTTTGGTGCTCTGCAAAATTAATAGAGGAAATAAGGTGAAAACTTTGAAGAATATCGACGTAGATGACTTGGAATTGGTGATTTTTGGTCTGACTATACTTACTAAGTTGAGGACCGCGAGTAGATTCAAGTTGTAGTCTGGCTGCCTCGTATTTTTCGTTGCTCACGTCCCGCAATCTCTTCAAATTTTCCTTTGGTGTCGAAACTACATCCAGTACTGCATGGAAGCAAAACAATCAAGTCCGTGATTCGGATGAAAGTTACTAAACAAGGTCAACCCAAGACAAAAAGTCTCTTACCGAATTCGGCCAGGTTACAGAGCTGAGGACAAACGTGACCAGCCTTTGCAAAGCTGTCGAGAATTTGGTCTCGCGGTCCGCAGTACATTATTTGTCCTCGAGACAAGACGACGATGTCATCGAACAAGGATATCATGTGACTGCCAGGCTGGTGAACAGTGCAAACCACAGTCCGACCTGCCTCGGCAAGTGAGTGCAGCAGGGCAATCACCTGTGGCGACAAAGTCACAACTTCCATTACTGAACCCATGATTTCCTGCATCATTCGGAAAAACGAACCTGGCCTGATGCTGCACTATCTAATCCGCTCGTAGGCTCATCTAACAGCATTACGGGTGGGTTAGTTATCAACTCTATTCCAATAGACAGTCTTTTTCGTTCACCACCGCTGAGATTACCTGCAGCTGTATCTAAACTCGACAGAAGTCCCAGCTTGCTAGCAATATCGATTACCTGTAAGGGAACGTAAAATTGTTGTGAAATTCATTGAGGCTTACTAAAACCGGTCATACATTGCAATTTCCCCACCTTACAATGCTGGCACTGCGCAATAAAACATGTTTCAGCTACCAAAGAGTTGTGAAAGCGTTTAGAATACTCGGACTTTGTTTTTGATCCTTATTCGTGGTATGAAATTCAGTCTTCTTACCGCACGTCTTCTAAGGTGATCCGTATGAGGAGATCCGAGTTTCAGGTCAGCAGCGATTTGGAGAGTCTCACGTACTGTAAGCAGGGGCAATAGTGCAAAATCCTGGGGTATGTAGCAGACCTGTCTTCGGAAGGCTTCCCTGTTTCTCTCGACGCCATTAATGGTAATCGTCCCCATGAGTTTAGAGGCTCGCAGGCCGGAAATTATGCTCAAGAGCGTAGTCTTCCCAGCACCTGAAGGCCCGATGATGGCGGTTAAACGACCAGGTCGAAAATGTCCGGCCACTGAGCAAAGAATTTGTTTCTGCTTCTGAGTACCTGTTAAGAATAGAAAAGAAAAATTACCAAAACGATGTGGTGAATCGAAACCACAGCTGCTATACAAGTTTTTTCTTCGCGGTTTACCGGTAACAAAAATATTATTCAAATTCATATCACGTCTTGTTATCCATATTCATTTCTGTTACATGAGACAGTCGCGGCTTGTCTGTCGTTTTTGGCGATTTTTGGTGCTCACTTGTTGACTAATGATATTATTGTTGGATCGGACACTGTGTTTTTATTATTATGGATATATTTAATAGATGATATATGATTGCATTAAATGACATCAGTCAGATTCGCTAGGCATAGTTGACGAAAGTGGCATAGAAGAAAAATACAAGTGTAGTCTAATACTCAACGTTGACGATGGAAGAATGATTTATTGCGTCTTAGAAATGCAATAACATGTCACAGATTCTACAATACATGGTTGCAAGGCCATCCACTTTTCTGATGCTTAATTCACTCATCTTGCGAAGCCTTGAACTGAGCCTACCGGCTGTTTCAGGAAGTATCAAGTATTCGAAACTTTGGATCATTACGAAATTTGTTCATGACAGCTCTCGTAAATGAATATGAAATATTTATTGTAACTGTACAGAATTGCTTCAATTTACTAGTGTTGGTTTACTAGTTTTTACTCGATATAAAGACTGCATAATTTAATACTTTGTAGCATCTTGTTATTCTTAATAAGCAAAAGTTACTACGTTTGTCATCATAATCGCAGTACATACGTATAGTTGTAATCGAGACTATGCGTAAACAAATCTAATATTCTTCACAGTCAACGTAAACACGTGACACGACTTGATGTTTGTAAGCAAATGCGTACGCATAATTTTTCCTAGCAATTCTTGAAACAAATCTGATGTTTATGTTAAAATATCTCCATCGTTGTAGCAATGCCGTACCCAGCTTTTTCACATCTTCTTGACTTTAAGTGAACTACGTCTTCTTGAGATGAAACTATCCATTTGACAAAGTATCAAGATCGCAGTTGGTGTAATTGCCTTCGTCGTTACATGGTTGATTTAGCCAAACGTGCATTTGAGCTGAGTTCAATGAGTTAGCAACTTTCGTGTTTTTGAATTTGGTTATCGATTTATGATATGAAAATTAACCTACATAATTTTATCGAATTTTATCAAACAGTTTCGAAGAGAATCAACAAATTTACGAAGACTTTGTCCTTGGTATATGAAATAGTACTAGTAATTAACTATTTATGATAAATTCAATGGCGGTATTGATTTTGCTGGCTAAAAAATGTTTACGGGTCGATTGCAATCATTTTGATGTAGTGATGTGAGACACATTTGAATGCTATTATATCGCACGAGCAGAAATATTTTGTGGGGGCGCAACATTCTTGAAGTGGTACAACCGGTTTCTTCTACTACGGTGTACAAAATCGTCTAAGTTTTGCTGTAAATATCTATCACAGTTTTTCATGTTTATGATTAACTTGAATCATTTAAAAGCAGAGAAAAAATCGATTTACTGTTTTCATTTTCGAGCTATTCGATAATTGTCATTTTCATTACCGACATTTCCGACTTCCTCGGTAACTGCATCATCGCCTTATCGCTGTACTAAAAAAGTCTGGCCAAGCGTAGATAAATCTCAAAAGTTCTTATCATACCGCAATGTATTGAAGCGTTCTACATGACAGTCAAAGCAACTGTGTGTTTACGGTGGGAGAATCGATCTTTGTTAACTTTTGATGCACGAATCATCGCACTTCCAATACACGGAGAGATTTGTATACCCATACTCGTATACGTTGGTGAGAAAATTGGGATCGTGAAAAATTGAAATACAATCGAATAAGAAGACTTGCCTGTGTCGCAGTCAACCGCGTAGCTCAAATTAGCGAATTCGATGACAAGTCTGGAGGTCGCGGGGTTGCCGGCCTCAATATCCAGCAATTTACTGTCTTCATCGAGCCGCAGAATCGTACAGGTACCACCTTCTGTCAGCTGTATGGAGTTCATGATGATCGATGATCCTGATTTTCTTGGTTCCCGCGTTAGCCGGTTGTCATCCTTTTTGAACTGAGCCTCGGAGTCTTCGTACCGTATTCGGTCTAATCTTTTTATCAAATTTATCAACGAGTTGTCACTTCGAGTTGATCGAAAAGTTTCTGATTACACGAATAGCTCCACGTGACGTCGATGACCGAAAGATCTTTCGCACTTGGACTGTTATACTATCGCGGATTTTACTGTCCACCGCACTCCTCTACAGTGATACGCACACACGGTTTGTCTCGGACGCAGTGCAGAGAGCGACGGTTACACGGCTATCCAGACACGATGAGTCCAATTTTCTAGTGACCCGTTTCGCCGACAGTGGGGGGAGATAGGCCTTGCTTCATTCGGTCTCAGTTCAGCATCGAATAATTTCTTAAGCTCCGGTATCCTGACCAACGGATCGACTGGACACCAGGCCGATTTTCAGCTCGATGAACTTCTGCTGGATTACTCATCTCCGACCGTTGAGAAGCGCGAAAGGAAAGTCTCGCTGTACGGTCTGTCAGCCATGGAGAAGTATTATTCGCGTGGGAGTGAAATCGGGGGCGAAGTAACTTTCACGATGCGTGAAGCATCGAACGACTAATCACACATGCTTTAAACGGAACTAGAACCACCCGTGCCAAAGAATGTTCTCCTTTCACTCTGTGAGGCTTATGGAAAATAAGTAAAACTAGTCAAATTCTTAGTTCACGTTTCAAGTGAACAAAATAATGTGGTGTATTGGGATTAGTGTACGTTCATTACAACAAGAAAAGTACTTTGTTATAACATAACCAACGGTACGATGTGCTTAATCGTGGCGTAGTGAAAGCTCGGCATGCTCTGGTCTTTGCTTTCGCGCCGTAGAGAAATCCGCTCTAGGTTGCGTTACGCCACCTGGCGCCTAACGACAGAACTATGACAAATAACACATTTTGATTGTGGTCCGAATCTAAAAGTTTTCCCTTGTAAACGAATTTATACTGTAATAAGAATTTTTTCCTATGCATACTTAATCAATATTCAATTCGATTTCAGATTCCCTGCTTCGCCTCGTAATGAAGATATTTATTTTGCAGTACATATAGCGGAAATTCTTGGTTACTGATGCACAGAATCGAGCAAATCTTGTTTCCTTATCTATTGCACAAAAAATAAAGCAACTGTTGATCTTTAACATATTCTTTTTCGGTGGCAATGGAAACTCAAAAGAAATATCCAGTAGCGTAAGAATCAGTAATTCGGTAACCAAAACTAAAGTTCTTGGAACAACTGGAATATCAGAATGATAAATCCAATTTTGATCTCACGTGTACATTAAACGAATTTTGAAGCTTACCAAGGATTGTGTTAAACAGTGATTAGTTCAAATGTAGATGCTTAATGTGTAAGAATTTCTTCTCTGCATGCACGATGTAAGGAGACTGTAGTGTGTAGATGTTATGTTTACCCTTTTTGAATCCTTTGCTTCCGATGAGAAGCCCGTAAGACGGCAATGCCGTCTAATAAATGAGATGCGGGTGTGCAAATCATTAATCTACGAGAGAATTTTTGTTGAAAGATGTAAATTTGAAAAACTGGTGAATTTGAAGAATTCAGTAGATGCTTAATATCGGACGGCGTTTATCGTGTAAAAAAAGATTTATATTAACCTTGACCTCAATAGGCCTCGGATTGTAATTTTTCAGTTCGTCTGATAATAAGTACGCTTGTTCTGAGAATTCTTTTGCACTTTGATACCATTTCACATTAGTTTTATTGGTTGTCTCAGCACTTTGATATTTTTTGTTCCTCATGATTATTCAAGTTTACATGGCTATACATTAGACGCATGAAAACTTACTAGATTCTATTTCTAATAGTCATTGATTTGCAGCCAACAGGACAACGGTCACAGGCTAATTGTTTCAAAATGAGGTTAAGCAAAAGAATTCCATTTAGTGTCAGATTCATTTCATAATGAAACCGGAACCGTACCGTAATGTATATGTAATTAGTAATGCCGCGACAGAATTTTTTAGAAATAAGTATCACTAGAATATAAATTATCTCATTTGGGGAAGAATGTTGCGTTCTGATAATAAAGTATTTGTACTACGAGATGTACATATATGGCAGCGCTCTTTCTTTCTTTTTAAAAATATTACAATATTTTGGAAATTAGCATCAAATATGAGTACCTACCGAAACGCTTCTGTAAAACTTGGCCTAACGAACAGAAAAAAAAAGATTGCTTCCATAAACAATCTCTATCTATGTTTTACAGTGTCAAGGTTTACAATAGATAAGTTTTTGTATATGGACTCGCTGCATGCGATCAAAAGTACAAATAAACGTTTTTTCATATTCAACTTGACGATAAGCTTGTATTTCGTATTCCAATACTTATATTTACCGATGGATTTAATCTGAAAAAAGTCAGACTGTTTATCGTGTCTACTTAAATACATTTATTCGTAGTGTTTACAAAAATTTCTCTTTTGTTAAAATTGAACCATTGAGGATCTTGCTTGTTTCCCATCATTTCATCACGATCTCTTTTCTGCGTAACTCAACAAATCATTACTCAAACAATCACTACTCAATAGTTTAAACCCGATCATTGAAGTACCTGCTCAGAATCTCTTAATAATACTTAATACCCAATAATACTTTACCCTTCACTTCGCTTTTGAAGTAATCACATTGACCCACGGCCTTCGCTTTGCATATATAGTCCATACCACCATGTATCTGTAAACAACCCGAGGCTGAAATTTCAATTTTTCGGTCAACTTGATATCGTGTTATATGTACTAACAATAAGGTGCAAAAAACTAGCAAGTTTTATAACTCTAGTTCTTACTGTTTTAACTCTTAGCGGGTACATGGGGTAACTCATTACCCCACGCTGTAAAACCTAGTTGTACAAGACATATGGGTGTTTTAAGACTTCTAACCGATTGTTTAATGTTTGTTGAAGGGTTTTTCAACATTTCTAATGATTTTTATCACACTTGTCTACTACCGGCAGATGTCGTTACTTGTATCAATTTCAAAGGTTTTAGACCTCAATTTCACTTTTTAAGGATTAAAAAAACACGCTGCTCAATTTTTGAAATTTTTAACACATTGATTCTCATATTCCAAATTTTATCGTAACTTAATTGCTCTGGAAAAAATAGGATTCAATGTGTATTCGATGTAGCAGATTCCGAACTCTCCGATTATGGAATCCGTCGAGGCTGAATCCTCAGAAACCGTAAAAAACAAGTTGATTTTCACAGCAACGAAAAAAAAAAATCATTAAAAAATATTGGAAGTGAGATCGTAGCGGAGCTATAATTATTTTCTTAAGTATAACATTGTTCTGTTTCAGCGAAATATTTTTATTTACAGTCATTTGTGATTTGTTATATATTTCCATTTTATTTACATCTGTAGAAATATACGTCGATGCGAATTCAAATTAAATAAACATATTTTGCTGACACAAAAAATATGTTATTTAGCTGACGCCATGATCGCATTTCAGCACCTACCTAAAAAAGAGTTTTCCGTGCAGAAGAATGCAAGCTTTTAGATAAAAAAATTTCAAATTTGAGATAAAATTTGGAGAATATCGAAAAAAAAATATGTTTTCTTTTTTTTGTGAAAAGAACAGATAGGTCTACATTGAAAAAATCTCGGATCATATTTGTTTCCTCCACAAATATACGATAATAATTAGAATGTAAAAATCACTTTGTTTAACAATAAAATATTGATCAACGTCATGTTGTTAAATCATGAGAGCTCAGAGTTCTGAAACTTGTGAGGATTTTTATATTCTAGTACATACTACAAGAGATCAAAATTGCAAAAAATCAAAAGTTTGGCTCCGTGTCGTTTACCGATAATTGCTAATCATGCCCGTGTACGATAATGTATACACATCCCCTGCCATTTAAACATCACAAAGGATCTACAAACATACTTTTCACCCCGAGAAGTATAATATAATACGTACGTACGAACCTTTCATCATTTTAAATTACTTAAAGTTTGTCTGCGAGTATGGATCACAGGGTGAATCCGGCCACAATTATACAATTTAGTTTGTATTTTTACGAAACGCGCCTGCATTTCGGCAACTGCGAGTACATTTACCGATCGAGATTCGTTCATTTCTCACAATTGGCCGATTTCTCACTCTCTTTCATCATTAACCATGAAGCAAATATCAAACGGTTAAATCTATCCTGAATTGCATAAATGCAAGCGGATTCAGCCTACATTAAATTGCCTCCAGATCATTTTTACGAAATAACCTGGTACATACAGTCATCTTTCGACAACGTGAGCTCTTCGCTATGCATTTTCCTAACAGCTAAAGGATGCGTGCGCCTGAGGCAGGCAATCGGAGTTACAGTGCATGTTTAGACTGACAAAGAACATGAGGTGTAACTCTGGTTGCCTGTCTCAGGCGCACGGGTCGTTTTGCTGTTAAGAAAACTCACGGTATATTTTCATAATGACGACTAATGCAGATTCTTCCTTCGACATTATAACTGGCCAATAATTATTAATATATATTCGACCCAAGTGGCTTGTGCTAATGTATTTACACATGTATAAAAGATAACAATTGATTATCTTGACTTCTGGTTACCTTTCTGTTGATTTATTAGGTACTAGTTTTATGTTGATAAGAAACGTGCCAACGCCGAAATGAGAGAGAGAGAGCCACTATACTTTAACTAACCTAGAACGATAGTGTAATAACGTATATTATATGTATATTATAAAACAAAAACGTATGTACATTCATATTTCGACGATGGCAACGTATGTAATAAGTAAATAAAGTTGAGCAAATGCTTTTTGGAGTTTGAATGCCCTGCGGTACACGCAGAAAGTATACATCATTTAGCTGTCTACTGTATTTTTTAAGACAATAATTCAAAACAGCGGCGTTAACCCCTAAGCTAGTTCTACGTTTACGAAATGACTAGATCTTGTTGGCCTGACAGTTTTCCGGCGTGCCGATTGCGTGCGAGATGAAAGAAGAGAAATTAGAGTATAAAAAGAAAAAACAAAAAACTATACAGAGTAAAAAAATGTAGCATAGGTTGTATGCGCAAATATTTCTTGATCATTTGGCTCAGAAATTTGCACACGAAAATAAGGATGGCCCGAAAATAATCCAGCCGAACAAAGATTCTTGTATCTCGTAACATCGTTAACTCGAACTGCTAACGATCGAACACATGGTGTATATTTACGTACAAATGCGCCAATCGTACATTTATGCCTACATTCTTGACTACGTTTACGTACTTCGTAAAAGAGGTATATCAGTACACAGAATCGATATGATGCGTCGTTTTACGAAACACCAATTCGACCTTTACAAATAAACGTTCTTTCGATTCATACTACAAATACTGCTAGGATGCAAATAAAATCGCAAGTCGAAGTTGATAACCCTAGAACGCTAACGGGGGGTGAAAAAACATTCTACGCGAGTTGAAATTTCACATCGCTAAAGAACAACTTACATTTTTGTTTCGAGGCTCATCAATTTTTGACCACTTTTTTGGAACTTACGTAAGCTTTATTAAAAAAACGAAGTAAATGAGACCTCGCAGGGTCCTTAACGATATGACGTACCCGAGGGATGGAATTTACAAGATTGGGGCGTTTTTTCACCCTCCGTTACTGAAATAGACAAAGAAAAAAAAAAAAGAAAAATAATGTTACCGTTCTAGGGTTAATTTTATAAGCATAAATGCTGCGAAGAAGGCAACTTTAGTTATAAGTAAATTTATAGTGTAAAGGTGAAAAAAATTTCGCTTCGTTCACCGTATAGAGGGTACAATGTCGAAACATCTGAAAATTTAAGATTCACAATATAGAATACTGACGAATCTATGTTCTGCCCTGCTATATTCTTATTAATTCCGACTGTTCTATATTTTAACCTGCCATACGTTGACCTTTCGACATTTTGACTCTGTACATTTGGAATATCTATGAAACATATTTTCGCATATTAGAAAATTGCCCAGCCACGAATACTACAATCGGGTACTTGATAACTTTCCAGCTATGCGATAGAGATCAGACAAGAGTAAATCTTGACTTTAAGACTTGGTCCCAATTCACGACGTATGTTTTTATCCTGAATATAGTCCGTAATCACCGTCGGTGCTTTAGCCTAATTCGCAGAGCTATGTACGCTATTACTTCAAGGGCAAAGTAAAGTCCGATGAGGATGGAAATACTGCTCCAATATTCGGCCTCGGTCATATCGACCTCCTTCAAAAGCTGTCTAGGGTATTTGTAGTGGCAATAGACTACCGAGCAATCCAACTTCGGCCGATCGTATCTGCAAATACATGAAACCGAAACAATAAAAGTGAAAATTGTTCAAAAGTCGCAACTTGTATTCAATGGCGATGTCTTCTTACGATTACTCACCCATAAATTGCAACCATGACACCTTCGAAGCCATATTTAAGGAAAGAGATGTGAAAGAGCCACTGCATGTAGGGATGAGCGTCATTGATGTGAACAAAGAATCCACTGAATATCATGAAAGGCAATATCACCAGTGGGCCGAAAATCACACCGTTCTGAAATCAATTTCAACATACAGATGTTGGTAGCCTGAAATTCAGTATCCGCACTTTGCGATTATGTATGCGGCAATGATTGTTAAAGAGGTACATACAAGAAGAAGGTTGAAAATCGGGTAAATCGTGGGAATTTGTAACTCGAAAATTGATTATTACATTTGATCGGGGTTCGTTTTATTCAAAAATATATGTATTAGGCTTGCCTTCTGTATTTTTTTATTGAAATCAATTTATAGGAAATATTGTTATTGACAGCAACGTCAATCATTTTCCTCTATGACATCTTTTACGGTCACTACGATATCTCAAAAATATCCAACCGATTTTCTTGAACTTTGAAGACAGTAAGTATTCTTGGATAGTTAATTCTCTTTGTCAGAATCTGATTTTGTTTTTTTTTTTTCTCAAACAGCGACAGTTTGAGGTTGAAATTTGATTTTGCGCAGCTCGCTTATGTAATAAATAGTGAACATATAACAGTTAAAAAAAGTTGCATCATGGCAAAGCGGATAACCTTTTCAGGAATACCGTAGCCAAATGTGAGGAAAATCGGGTGAACCGTTCTTGAAATATTAAGAACACCGTAAAACATTTCACAGAGTGAATTGATTGACGCTATTGTTAATAATAGTGGTTCCAAGGAATTCCAACTAACTTTTTGCTCAATTAAGTTACTGGCTGTCGTGATATAAATTTCCAAAACTTACCCAATTCTTCAGCCGCCTACCGGTATCGTATGCATACTCGTTTGAACGAATGTATATAGCTAAGCCGGTTTGGCATGCGTGTAATATATATAGAAATGGTAGGCAGTGGCATGACATAAAAAGTTTATAAGAACGTAATATTTCAAGTCCGCTTTCACTAGCAGCTGCGCCGTTAGGTTCGTCGAGTAGAATTTTCACGTCCACGAAATGCTCTCCACAGACATTCGTGAAGCGTTTTCTCTCGGATGTGCAAACTTTGATTTATTCTCAAACGAGGTAATAACGAAACAATTAAAGAATTGGGGGAAAACACTCACGCGAATATCCATCCCTATGCCGAGTATCAGCCCAACGGTTTGTGCGACAAAACTAACGACGATGCACATCGTTACGTACAGTAGCAATCTTCGGATTTCGGGTAGTTGGCCACTCATGAAAAAAACTACCAGCGTAAACGTTGATGCAGCAACGATTTGTACTGGAAAGTCAGCCAACTTGTTCGCTAAATAGAAGGACCGGAGCTTGTACCATCTGTTGAAGTGTTCCCTCATCACGATTGGAAGTTCCGATGGGACTGTAATCATAATAATAGTTAGCAGCGAACCGCAGAACAACTCGAAGAATTATCGAACCCAATGAACGGCGCGTTATGAAACCTTTCAGCACGGAACTGATGAATACGGTTCGGAAACATATTTTGTATTTCTTTCAAATTTTGGATCAGACTCACATGTGATAATTGTTGAGTTGAACGCACTGAACATGAGGAACATGATGCTGAAGAAAAGCAGATTGAAGTTGTCGAACACATAGGCTGCATCCTGGCCAATTTGATAATAGAGGGTGCCAACGAGAAGTGCTATCAATAGATGCATAGATATCCGCGTGAACGTCAGAAACTGAGGAATAGGTTTTCATCAATGTTCCACGAAATCATGGTGGAGACATTCAATAAGTGGCATCATAAATACATTCAAAATAGTTCAGTATATTTTCACGCTATCGCTACCAGATCAGTATCGAAAGAATGGTGTTCAACGAACATCAATTCTGACAAGCAGGGTAGAGCAGCAATTTAGTTCGTTATCAGCCCCTCTTGGAGTCTCTCTTCAAATCGAAAACTGATTAGAATAAAAATTCTTAATCTCCCGTCGATTGAGCAACAATAAGTTTATCACAACGCCTATTCATAGTTATCACTGTAATTTAAACAGATGTTTTGATCACTCGGCTAAATTCGCCGAATTCATTATCAGATAACCGGCAAGTCTTCATTAAGACTCTTAATAACTGTCGTAGTATACTATCTCACAGAGAGACTAGAGCAGATGGTCGCATGTCATATTTGTATCTACAAATTGACGTTTAATTCGAACTGAATGCTCGATAGGATACGCGTTGGAAAATTTGTGACGAGAAGATACAAAGACGATGGAAAAATATCTGTCGATTATATAATGATAAATTCGGGCGGAAAGTAAAAATCGCTTGATTTTATAATATGCCATTGACCCCTCGATTCCTACTCAGTTTAATCGTTAATGGCGATGAAAATGAGTTCCATTCAAACGATTAATTTTCAACCCAAATTTATTCTGACTAGGTTGCGGCTTTGGCAGATCACGTGATACTGACATTTATATCTAATTGAATTTAAAATTATGAAAAAAATCAGACTTAAATGATCTAATCAATTACCGAGTTCACCTCACATAACACTCACTAAAAAGCACTAAAATTCAATTATCATTTTATTTTTCAACCTTGAATTGATAAGGATTTGAAAGAAATCGTAGCTTGGACCCTTCTCAGTTGAACAAATAAGGAGGCGGAATAAATTCTAAAAAACTTGACGACAAATAGGCTCTATAGTTAGATTCCTATCATATATTCATACTAATTAGAGAGTAGTCATGATAATTTTTTGCGACTTGATTGATTGACAACTGTTATCTGTGAAAGGTTGTAACACTGACTTGACAATATTGACCGTTCTAATTAGTATCTCGTAGGATGTTATTTTTACGTAATCGAGCGTTATACATTGAATACCTTGTCTCTGGAGAGCCTGATGACGTTTCTCTTGAGAAGGACGTACAATTGCTTCCAAAAACTGGTTGCATACTCTCCGGTAATTTGATGATAGTCCTTCTCCGGTTTGTCCATGTGAAGGATAGGAGTGGGAGGTAACCTGGGGGCGCGAACCGGCGTCGTAAGACCGGAGGCAATCATTTCTTCGATTTTCGAAAGACCGCCGATAGCTGGGGATCTCCATTTATTGCTGCTTCCATTTTTAATTCCTCTGGACAGCAACGGCACGAAATTTCCATAATCACCAGCACTGACTTCTAGGACTGGTTGAAGATAAACAAAATTAACCCAATAAGTTTCAAGATGTTTATCAAGTTTCAATTTCTTTTCAAAATAGGTTATACCGATAGAAAATGGCGAAAGTTGGCAATCCGATTGTGCATGCGCAAGATGTGACGTCTTTTCATGCCAACTGACCGCATCAAGCTTTATTTGTCCAACGTGACTTATGGGGATCATTTAGGTAAAGAGAATTTTTGTGGAAGCATGGGAAACTTTCATTATCAAGCAACTTGTAGATAACTGATGACCCCTGCGAGTCAACGTAACGGTATAATTTTAATTTACCGCTTGATGCGGGAGAGTTTGACATCTAGTGTCGCGTTTCGTTTAAGTTGGCACCCTTGTCTCGTAAACGAAAATATTGCCAGAGTACGATATTGCCGACCAATACAATTCAATTATTTAACACATGCGCAGTCGATCACTTAAGCCTGCGATATTTTACCATTGCTTCTGATGATTAACGTCAGTCAAGAAGGACTCATTCGTAAGGTATCGCGTTAAGCGCAAGGTCTCCGAAAGTTGACAGTCTTTCTCTCATGCAGTTATTTTTCAACCATTGAAAGTAGCGGGACGACCATGTACATAACGTATCGCAAAGAGTATCAAGAAATACTTCAAACTTTACTCACTAAAATCAGCTGGATTGTGATATTCGGGACAACAAAGGCCTTGTTCTGCCAGGTAGGATACCATGTTGCTCGTTCCTCCAGTGTATAGGCAATAGCCTTGGGCGACAACGTAAAGATGATCGATCATGTCGAAGAGAAGTGCACTCGGTTGATGAATGGTGCAAATTACCGTTCGACCTTCCCTTGCCAAGGCTTTCAAAAGACCAATGCATTGCTTCGACGTGACGCTGTCTAATCCGCTGTAATAGTGAAGAACATCCGATGTCAGATGGCTCACGCGTTAAAATTCTCCGATCACGTTAAAACCAATATCTGGTGAAAGTCACCTCGTGGGCTCGTCGAAGAACATCACTGGAGGATTGCTGATCAGTTCCAGAGCGATTGCAAGCCTTTTTCTCTGACCGCCGCTCAGGCGACCTGACAGGACATGTCTTGCTTCGTCGAGTCCCAACGCCACCAGAATTTTTTCCACCTTAGTGAAAAATAAATGAACTGATTGTGAGTTCAACCTCAACGCGTTATCGGTAGTTTGGCGGAACGTGAGCAAATTGAAAGATGTCTAGAGCTCTCTTATTAACTCGATATTTCTTATCTAGTAGTGTGAAGCCTAGTCGCCGGAGCCATTGTTATACGCAATGGCAATGCTACACAACGATAGGTAATGACATTGATGCGATAATTGGGGACGGAAGTAGCTGATTAGACGGACGTTGCCCTACACAGAATCTCGCAGTTTGATCCTACTACAATTTCATTTCAATTACAGCCCATCAATGTTTGTCACTGTCTCAAAATTGTACTCTTGGCGTTTAGATAGCACTGAAAATGCGTTTTTCCAATTTAGAAGTACTTTTCAAAGATATTTTCGCGATCGATTCCATTGGTCTCCGCATGTGAAGCAAATGTTTACGCTTACAAGGAAAGTACCCGAAATGTGACCTACCGATTTCCTTCTTTCTGTGACGTCTTTTATTAGGTACACCAAAAACCACTAGCAACGTCTTTTTTCCGTGCCAATTTGGCTAAACATTTTTTGACCCAACAAAGTAGAAACTTTCCTGCAAACCACGAGGATAAAACCATTGCGCGTATTATCCTTTGTTAATATTATATGATGTCTAATTAGTTTGAACAAAAACTTTAACGAGATTGCTGAGCAATTCTCCAGGAATAAAGTTTTTAAAGTAAATATCACGATTGGTTTTTTATCCCTGAAATGGCCGATGAGCACAATATGTTTATGTGACACAACAAATCAAACTAGTGTGGTTCCCCTCGGGTACTTTCTTCTTTTGAAACTTACCCTCCTGGTTTTGTCCTGCTTGCAAAGGTTGAGCTTGAGTTCGGCAGCAACATGCATCGCCTCTTCGGCGGTGAGCAAGGGCTGAATGTTGTCCTCCTGCATTATGTAAGCGGAAGCTCTCCGGAAGGTGGCCAAGTTCCTTGGCTGGCCATTCACCGTCACTTGTCCCGTGACTGCGGACGTCCTGAAATTCATAAACCATTAATTGCATGTTTTCGAATTTGTGAAGTGCAGCTAAAAACGTGTTGTCACTTGGAAATGGACTGACAAAGACTCAGCGATGAACAGAAACAGCCGTTTTATGCAATTGCCGCGGGAGTTTCGATTGCATTTGGACAATTGCAGTGTGGAACGTTTAATTAAATATTCTAGTAAGAAACAATTATGTATGGTGCCATTTTTTCTTATTTTCGTTTTACTCTCAACAAGCTCAATCTACAGAAGTTCTTTTCTGATTATGTTCTAGCAGATGTCAAATTCTTTTTCCACATGCAATCAGTGATTCACAGAGATATGAATTGACAGGCTGCTGCTAGTGAATAATTAAAAATACTGCAACTGCATGGTCTTCTATCCTTTAACTGCTATTGATTCGGTAAATTAAAACAATTTTGTATAAACCACGAATAGTAGTCCATGCAATGCAATTCCTGGTGTATAAGCCTGCGAGGTCTACGTTTATTAAATTTTTGTCAAAAGTAGGGCTGTGCGATTAATCGATTAATCGTAGATCCCGATTAATTGAAAGGGCCGATTGAGCAATTGATTGGAAAAACAGTCAATCGGAAATACAAACTACTCAAAACAGCCGATTGAAGCGATTAATGGCGAAATTGATTGACCCAAAAAATACTGATTAATCGATTAATTTGAAAATGATGTATTTCATTGATCTTTGTTAAAGGCGATATTCTGATGAGAAGGCTGGACAATTAGTTCTTTCATTCATAACCAATTCTAATCTGTTATGATCGATATTGTTACAAAATATCTTCTTTCAATTTCGAATAACATTTTTGCAAGGATTGAAGATCGAAGTGTAATTATCCCGGAGTAGGTGTAAAACTACTTGATCAAACTCCCAAATGTCTTTATATTATGGCACGAACTACTCGTCACGCGTGAAAAGAGACATTCTGAGCAACGATTGCAAGTAGTGTGTAAGAATCTTTGCCAGCAGTAGGATTTCGTGAGAAGACTCGTTTAAAACGAATACTAAAGCAACTCTGAGGAGCAAATACGTAGAATTACACTTCCTGTCCGATTGTATGGAACAAATACAATACTAAACATTTCTCGTGAGTACAGTTGCGTGCGTCCGAAACGTGATATTATATCAGCAGCCCAAGTCTTACTAACCGCAAACCAAAGTCCGGATGCTAGTATCAGCAACTACGAATTACAATACACTAATTGAATTTATCTCGAGCTTCACGAACACTATTGACCAGATACTTATGCTTTTAACCGCAGCGGTCATTGCGGCGAAAATTTTTACGATTTCATTTATTGTCAATTACTTATTAACGTTGTACGAGAAAAATTTATTTTATGATTTTCAGCGTATACTGACGAATTCCCACACAAAGAATATGGCAAAACCACCAACGGCCAGAGAAACACACAGCTGTGGGTACTACACACAATGTTTATATAATGAACGGAATGACAGTAAATTTAGTGTAAGAAACTACGAACACGTAACACTATTTCTTTAACCACCAAAACTATTTTCGTTTTCAACAGTAGATTTCTATCTGAGAACAAAATATCGCAAAGTATCGAGTATTCCGGGATATTTGCAGAATTGGCACAGTCTTACCATAATAAGGATCGCGGGACCATGAAAAATATTGGACGAGCCGAAAACTGTTCGTTTAACTACGAAAAAATGCAGACCTAAGACATCTAATTTCATTATGCATTCTAGGATATTCAGGAATTTTGTCTTCGACACTTCACAAGTTTCTCGTATTTTTTAATCTTGATACCTGGAAATGTATAGCAACGTGCTTTCGTATCTGACGATAAATCGAATAATCACAAATCGAGAATTATGTGTCCTTGCCGCAAACGGGTCTTTAATTCCAGCCCGAAACGTTCAAAATAATGTATTCACAAAATGGCCAAATGTACAATACGATAGCAATGAACCAAGCGTACCAACCATTTATGCAAATTTCGCAACGCCAGCCAGAAGTTTTTTAAGGACGGCTTGTTTTCAATCCAAAACTTGTCATTCACGATTGGCGTGTATACAATTAATGACAAGCCATTTATACAATTACGCTGTTATTGGAACAAATTACGATTGAATTACCACTGGCTGAAATAAGAACAAGCCCAACGACACATCGATTATGCACTTACGTCTCGAAGACGGAAAAAATCGAGAAAATCACCGGTGTCCAAATCCATATAGAACACGAAATATTACATCCAATCTAAACTTGTTACCGAAAACATATATCAGTCGCCACGTAATCTCGTTCTACGGTACAATTAAGCGCACATAACAGAGGAGATTTTTGTGTAAAACAAACGAAAGATAAAAATGCACCGAGGTGAAAGCCACGCGCAGCTGTGAACCTCGAGTGCAGGTAGACCTATTAAATCGCACGGAACGACCTATGGGGCCTTTTTTCGATCAACATTACGTGTCGACAACTCGGCCTTGAGGCTCCGGATACCAGCTTAACAGGGGCGAAACTAGGATGCGAAAAACGGAGCAATGCCCCGGGGCCCCTAAGACAGGAGGTCAAAAATAAACTCGTCATATTTCATTCGGATTCCTAATTCTGACGTTTCGTTCTTTTGTTTTCGTACTGTATTTTCAGACGCGTTCCGCAAGTTTTGGCTATAGTTCATTATTTTGCCACCAGATGCCAGCACGTCATTTTAGCCGATCAAACGACTTGTCAGTCGCCTAGAAACGGCAGTCATTTCGTGAACAATAGACGATCACGAATTTAACATTGCAACTCTATTAACAGTTATATCGGCTGTAGGTATAGTCATAAAGCAATTTGTCAGTTGCCTAGCAACGGCAGCCATTTCGTGCACAATAGACGAGCACGAATTTAACAATAGAACTCTGTTAATAGTTATATCGACTGTATAGTCAAAAATGTAAGATATTTTTGGATAGATGGTAATTTTAGTTTATCGTGAATATAATGCACAAATCGAACATCTTACTGTTTTATTGAGGGCAAATTTATGAAACGCGGGAGGAGAGCCTGCAGAAAAATATGTCTCGTTATTTACCCAGGGCGCCCAATTTGGGGTCTTGCTCCGGGGCCCCTAAAGGGCTAGTTACGCCCCTGCCATGCTAGATACCGCTCGGTGCACGCGCACCGAAACGAGGCGCCTTCCTCGGTGCTCCAACTTCGTCATCACCGTCGGGTGCAATCGCGGTGCAACCGTACTTAGGTTCAAGAGAACGTTGAGCTTGGTACCCGTGCCCGCGAAAGAGGAACTCGCGATTGCACCAGAGAAACTCGCGGTATTCCGTTAGAGCGTGAAAATTTTCAGAGCCCGAAGGTACACCCGGAAAGTTGCTCTTGACCGAATCCCGAATCGGGTCGAAGAAAGAATTCTCGCAACGAACGACAAGGACAATTTAACAAAAGATTCCTGTTTCGAAACGGTGTTTTCGAAGATTCGACAGGTTGTCGTTTCAAACAGAACTGCATCGTTAAATATGGAAGCTGAATATTTCACCAAGATTTACGATACTCTCGCATTCCTCTTTATGGAATGAATTGGGTACTGCGAACAGGATGTCGAGGTCAAGGATTTTCTCAAAGATGTTTACCAATGCAGTTGCATTGCGCAGTTAATTAATAACTCGCTGTTATTTCAACGATTTTATACCGCAGGGTAACAAAGGTATTTTCACATTTTCATTGTAAGCTATCACAAAGCGTTATTAATCGTACCGGATTAACCAGTGAAGGGACTCGATTGACAGAGATATTACAAGTGCATTGCGTGGTTGGCACTCACGTGAAACCTGCCAGGACGTCCATGAGGGTGGATTTGCCAGCACCCGAAGGTCCCATAATTGCTGTTAATTCCCCGGCTTTAAAGTTTCCGCTGACGGTTTTCAACAATTCACGCCTTCCTGTGGAATAAAGTAATAAAAACAATCATGAATGTGAACACTCGGAGTGTGTTTCTTTGTCTAACTGTCAATTTTCTTAATCTGGAGAATCGAGAACCAGGTAGAGCGTTATTATTGCTGTATTGTAGTTGGGAAGAACTTATTGTTAGGTACCAAAGATTGCGCTGAGGTAAATTTATAGTTATGATTACTATAAAGCCCTGGACTATCTTCATTTTTTACTACAACTGAACAATACATTTCTGGTTATAAAATGAAACTGCGTTTTGTAACCGTAATCGAAAAACTCTATTCTTTCTGATCATGGTCACTGGTATTAGATTTTCTTGTAACTATTAGGACAATTTTATGTTCGTCAAACGAGAAATTGATGCGAAGGCCTTATTCAACTGAAAAAGTACAGTAAACTAGGCAGACAGATTTAATATTGCAATAATAAAAAAAATGCAATATTGTCACTATAATTACATTGTTACAAACAATTGCTTATACCGCATTTTCTTTTAATTCCAACCATATTCAATCCGTTATTGTGACCCTACCCATTCTACCAGTACATACTTTTCACTAACTATAAAAAATGATACTCTTCTCAACGCAGTTTTGTTAAAATGTTTCTTGACGATTCAAAAAAGCACATACGCATTGTGTACAGAATGTTTGACAAGTCGAGAGGGTATCGCTCGCGTAATGACACGACGCTGTATCATGATGAAACAAAGGATCCTCGGCCTGCACTCCAACTGCAGATATCAACGCCATCCACGGTGACTGAGTGCGACGTACTTGATATATATTATAAAAATAGAACGTAAATTATAGTCCAGTTCTGTAGCCACGCGTTATACATTCATAGTGATATATAAACAATAATGACAAAGAACATGAAGAATCATCGCTGATGGATGGCTGTTCAGGTACATTTCTAAAAGAGTGCTAATTTGGCCGCTCTGCTTCCGGTCAATGTAGCGTCTGATAAAACAGTTCGCTCGTATTGGCGTGATAACAAAAAATTATGATCTCGCGATTATACCTATCGTCAGTCAGATTATTTGTCTGGTAGTGACATAACTCGCACAGAAATATTTTCTATGTGTGCAATGTATAATGAAATTTGTTTCTTGAGATTGCGGTTTTCTTAAATGTGGGACTGTTACTTAACGTTTCATTGAACGTAAGGTTGTCAACGTGTGATCGCATTCCAGAACACTGAAAACTAAAACTGTTTTATTTTATCAGTTTTTTTGTTACACTAACGATAGAATTGATCTGTGTCCCGCAATAAGTAGTTCAACCTTTGTTCGATTGAAAAATGCGTCACCGCATTATATGCTGAACCGAATTCATTCAGTTGTGAGACGAGATTTCATTGCGAAATCAGTAGGCGACACTGACCTTTTGATATAAAAAATTAGCAATAATCGCTCGTTTCACATAGATTATAGAAATGTGGATTCGTTGAAACTTTAGGTCAACAAAGTTGAACGCAAAATCTAATTGCGTCTGAGTTTTATAAACATTAAAACCCAATACGTCGACAAATACATCCGCTCGATAAGATGTAATTGACTATTCACTTCAAGAGTTATAAACTTCGACGTGAATTGATTAGCAATAAGCCCCGGTTTTTGTTGATACCGGCTGAAAGGCTGCAACATTTTTGCAAAAGAAAACTACAAGCTAACGAAGAAGGATATAAAGATGTGGGAGCTTGTGTTTGATGATAATAAAAATACGCGAGCGTTGAAACATCTGCAGATTCATGCTGACAATCAGATTGGCTGAGAAAAAGCAAGTTACGATTTATGATGCAATTGAACAATTACACAACTACCCTGAGTTACGTAATCCATATTTAATGTTCGTTGTTTCTCTAAGCCTCGCCTTTTTCTCCAAAAGTGTGCAAGGTAACTCATACTTGCGCAGAAATACCACATTATCTGGAGATTATGCACAGAAGATCGCACTTGCTCTGTTGCTAGAAAGTATATCTAAGCATATGGAGCTAAATTAGTTTACGCGTTTATTCCTCCAAACATCTATAGAGCTAATCGTAATCGTATAAGTCAGGAATTGTTTGAAATGTTTATCAATATTTTTCTTATCTTTGTCGGCCGCTTACGCAAACAACAAGAAGACGCCGAGACCAAGTATCACGTATGGATTTTGATTTGCTGAACGTGACAAAGACGAGACTTGTTTGATAATTATTTTTCGACATCAAATTGAATAGCATGTTCAGTTACATTTAACCCTAGAAAGATAATCGCCTTTCTGTCCTAATTAGTACATCGAGTTGAAGAAATTGGTTGGCCAAAAAGTAAATTTTAAAATAAGTTTATTACGAAATAGTCGTACATTGAGTATTTATCAAATTATTTTATTCGCAGGCCGCGGAAATCTGTTCAAAAATATAAGAACAAAAAATATTTGAATTGTAAACGAAAGGTTATAGATTCAAATGCTTCGTTTCAAATCGCTCTAAAATGGTTGAAAATCTAGTCGGTTGGTTCTACGTCACTTTACAATGGCTCATTTTATTCGAAAGGCTATTTCCTAAAAATACACTGAAATACTTTTTACAATGATTTTGACATTGTCGAATATTTAATTTTACAACATTGAATCGATGAGGAATATGGTCAACAAATGAAAATATTGAATTGTCTATTGAAAGGAAAGAAAATCTGTTTTATTAACTTTGTAGAACCAAGTCTTCTGAACAAAATGAGCCATCGTCCAGTGAAATCGAACGAATTTACTAGATTTTAGGACCATTTCGAAGCGATGTGAAATAAGTATCGATATCCAAACTTTTTCTTATCGTTAATTTCAGTACTTTCTATTTTTATATTTTTAAACAGAGCTCAAACATATTGACCCTAGTTACTTCCACCTATGGAAACATCCACATTACTTACACGGGGTTACTCAAACCCCTGCCAACTTTGGAACGTTATTACTGTACACAACATTACGTTATGCACAGTTACGACTTGAACAAAATTCTGAGATAAAATGTAAGAATTCAGAAATAGACCCCAATCTTAGTCTTGACAAAAAACGATGGAGGATGTGAGAGAAATTCTTGAAGCAAAAGAAGTAAAACGATATGCAAGTCTCTGAAAAGCCAAAGTTTTTTCAATCATTCTTCATTTTACTCCCACAAACAACCCTGATTCAAGCACGCTGACTTTGAAATTGTACGTGTAAATCCATTCTGTGGTCAACTGTACCCCATGTCAGTGATTACGGTTAAACACCCGATGTACAGTCAATGCACGATTATATCGTAAAAAAATTCACAAGGAGTATCGACTTTCGGAGCATTGACTTTACCTCGGTTACGTAAAACGTGGTTCGATGGTATCCGCTGATGTTTGATTTTATAGTCTTACGAAACAAGGGTAAGTGCTACGAACTATTTTTCAAATGATTTCCTGGTGCCGATAAATCAGTAATACCTGTTCAAGCCACGATCTAATGACCCAGTGAGGCTTGCCAGACTGGGTGGCCTTGTCAGGCATGCCACTTGAGGCCTGGACAAGTTCATGGTTGGTATCCTTACACATAGAGTTGAAATGTACCCCCAACCAAGCAAACATAATATCAAGCTTTGTACAAAAAGTATTCCTAGAATAAAGAAAAAACGGCGACTTGTCTAACGGGCGTTAGATGAGACAGATAGCTAATGACTAGCAAAACCAAGAAAGAAAAAGAAACGCGTTGATACAAAGCACCGAAGATCTTGACTGAGATTTTGCCTAAAACCGGATTTCTTATTTTTCTCAATTTTGATATCATATGGATATGGTATATCTTAATTTAAATCTTATCAAAAGTGTAACAACATATTTGAACGTCATTCGATGCAAAACGTGCTATTAGCTTGAAATAATTCTCATAGCTATATTATTGCAGTTTCATCACAGATTTCAACGAATTTCACTTGCGATTTCGATAACGAACTTTTATTAACAGAATTAATCGTTTCAGTAATGATGCGTGAAAAGTTATTCGGTGGCAAAGTGATTGAGTATAAAACTGCAGATTCGGCAATTTATTTACAATATATACCACAGTACGGTTTGCACGGTTCTTGAACGTCGAGGTTATTTATTGCAGACTTGAGACGAGATGTAATTGGTAACCCTGACATTCAATAAAAATCTTCCCCAAATATGCATCAGGCTGAAGTTCCTAACGTTATGGTGATGATGAATCTTCGGAAAAAATCGTTATTTTGCAACTTTAAGATTACTTAAAATTTAGTCAACCGTTAATACGGTTAGAATTTTGACGAAAGTAGTCGGTGTTGAGAAAATTTTTGGCTATATTTAACGAACGGAGGCCAAGTCTCGTATTCCAATCACGCTAATTAGCATAAAAGCTGAACAGGTTCAATTTATTCGCAGAGAAATAAAGTTTCTTTTACTGGTTACAAAAACATGTATCACCGATCGCTATTACCGAAACATCTGCGTCAAGATAACGAAACGGTTTTTATTTATTTTTAAAACAAACAAATTACATATTTTCTCCTATAATCTGCAGGCAAGTATTTTCGAGTGTGAACAATTTCTGTGATCTTTTAATCTTCGGTATTGTAATTCTTCAAAGTCATGCATTGTCCAAACTTGAAAAAGCAACAATGATCAGATGTCTTTTCAAGTTGAGGAAAAGAATAACGATCGAGCCAGAGATTGACTCAGCAGGTAAAGAACTCTCTCCGTTATCCTCACCGCGCAGACATTCTTGATAAAAATAATCATCTAATTAGAGTTTCATATAATTAATCTCAACGCAGATAAAAAATATTATATATATATATATTAGGCTGATTCAAAAAAAACAGCTAATTTTTTTTTTCAAAATCCTCACATAAAAACTTCCGAGAAGGTGTGAAAAGACGCCTGTAAAAAGCAGAGCCCTTAATATTATTATTAAGAGGTCGCGCATCGGGAATTTCTATTTCCCGTTTAAATAACACAGGAATAAATTTTTTTAAATTTTGCAATTTCGTATTTTTGCAACGGCTTATTGAATTAGCGGACCAAAGCATATTTTTGTAGGAAATTTGACGCTCTACAAAAAAAGTCCTTACAAAGTTTTTCATAGTCACACTCCTTCAAAAGTTATTCGAGGTCAAAGTTGAACTTACAAAAAAATTCAATGTTTTTTTTTTTTTCGAGATACTATGAATCTTTTCTCATTATTTTGTTATAAATAGGATAGATTTCGGAACAATTACATTTTTAAATAGTCAAGTGCATCAGTTATGGATTCTCCATGATGACATGTTTATTATTTAACATCGCATTTTTGTAAGGTAACTTTATATTGACTCGATGGGAAAATTAATGATTGAAAAAGCCCAATTAGAGTAAGATATATTTATTAAATATATCTTTATAACAAAATAATAAGAAAAGATTCATAGTATCATCGAAAAAAAAAAAAAACATTGAATTTTTTTGTAAGTTCAACTTTGACCTCGAATAACTTTCGAAGGAGTGTGACTATCGAAAACTTTGTAAGGACCTTTTTTGTAGAGCGTCAAATTTCCTACAAAAATATGCTTTGGTCCGCTAATTCAATGAGCCGTTGCAAAAATACGAAATTGCAAAATTTAAAAAAATTTATTCCTGTGTTATTTAAACGGGAAAAAGAAATTCCCGATGCGCGACCTCTTAATAATAATATTAAGGGCTCTGCTTTTTACAGGCGTCTTTTCACACCTTCTCGGAAGTTTTTATGTGAGGATTTTGAAAAAAAAAATTAGCTGTTTTTTTTGAATCAGCCTAATATATATATATTCAAGATATGAGCTATAATAGGAGGTCGCGTAAAACTAAAACACAAATTAATTTACCGGATGAAGAAATTGGTGAAAGCTGGATATGAATTCCGTCTGAAAATGAATAATCTATACAACAGTTCAACAGAATTCGTGATCCACGCGGTCCACTCGTGCATTTCATGTTCACGTTTGGTTCTCCAGCCCTATTACGGTTTCCTATTCCTTGTGATAGGATGACTTCGTATGGTCGAAAAAATGGTCTGTACAAAGCGATAAGTGTCTACCACAACTTGATACACGTACGCTCTGGATACAACTTAGAGAGTGCGATATTTTTCACTAAATACGTTGACATTTTCGCGTGTCAATATAACACTTCAGTTCTTGGCCTGAGCAACCACTAATGAACCTAAAACTTGTGCACCCCACTTGCTGGATTGTGATCAAGGTTTGCTCAGCCGTTTGACCCAATGTTCATAAGCAAACAAGTGTCTAGTCAAGTTAAACATAAACTTATATGCCCAGACTTGATTTATTAGTACAGACGATAGCCTCGTCTATTTGTTGTCAAATTTCCGGATCCCGGACGATAGCTGAACTGCTAACTTCCATGTTTGTTCGACTGTTTAAACAGTACGAGATAAGCTTGTACAAATTGGAACACGAAACTAAGCAAATTGGACAGAATTTTTTGATAGTAACAAAGAAGAGAGACGCTTCGAAAGTGGTTAAAAATCAATTCAAGTGACCATGAATCAGTGGGACTAGAAACTAATGGACGAAGACGAAGAAGTTTGGAATCGTTACAGATAATCCCGGAATGGAATTTAAAGTAGAATTGATCTGCCCTGAAAGGGGGTGCTTATATAACAGGTAGTTGGGTATGGCACATGGGTTAAGGGTGACGATTGTACCTCTGTTAAGAATACCGGTTCTGACGGCGTAGGAGACGTCGGTGAATCCTAGGTCTATGGACCTGCTGATCCTTGGGGACGTTGGGCTCTCCGAACTGGAATTTTTCGGCTTGATGTTAAGGTCGAGCCGCAAATCAGCTGGTCTTCGGAGGCCCCCGACGGCTTCGGATAGTTTCTTGAAATCGTTCTGCGTCATTTTTTAACCCCGACGAACACGTGTTTAATCTCAGCGTGCTGCACCGCAGGCATGCGCTCGCCTCGACACAGCGTCCAGATACAGCATCGCTTCACTCGAACAAGTTAGAAAGCATTTTCCCACCATAGAGCGTGGAAGAAACGATTCAGATGCCTCGAAGACAAAGAAAATGATCACAATTTCACCTTAATACTAGCCACGATCATAACGAGCACTCGATTACGGCCAAAGTGAAACACAAAGAAAGAGGACTCTCATAGACGTTTTTTTAGGAACGAGACGGTTTCAGGCCTGCCCGATGTGTCAGGGTCAAAAGTACGAGCCGTTATCACAGCCAAGCGGCGTGTGTTTAAGTACAAAAGTGATCCTAAGCAGGGGAGAGGCGATACTGTCAAGAGATCTCT
The DNA here is from genome assembly GCF_021155775.2 of Neodiprion pinetum. Lineage (NCBI taxonomy): Eukaryota > Metazoa > Arthropoda > Insecta > Hymenoptera > Diprionidae > Neodiprion > Neodiprion pinetum. The sequence goes on from NC_060233.1 coordinate 14,560,569, forward strand.
GATGTTTTTTAGAAGCCTCCGTCCCTCCTTCGCAGCGCTGCCGCGTCTGATCGCGACCGTGAGCGCGGCTTAACTGACTGACTGCAGTTAGTGAGGCTGGCGTTTCTTCCTACTTCACTGATAATCATAATAGACGCCCGGGTGAGTGATATTAAATCGGTGGTATCATGCACGTGTCCCGTAATCTAGGCACGTATGTCCGCTTCTGCACCTTGGCATGTGTCGATACGGACCACATACGAGTCTACAAGCGACAACTGTTAGGTAGGTCAACGATCCTCATCAAGATACAATTACCTCTAAACCTATGCGCATAACGAATGTAATCGAGGTGCGCTTTGTCCATTGGGCCACTCTTATGCCCCAACCAGTTGAACGTTTTTTAATGTTTCACAGACACTTAAGTCAAACTGGTTTGGAAACGTACAATTCTCAATTTACACAAATCTCACGCTTACGCAATCAAAGGACTGTATCTTGAAGAGTGACGATCCTGGTGGTAACGTTACCAGAGGCTTGTTAGAATTCCATAACAAACCGTGAGCAATGTTCAGGGGACAAAGAACACCCTCCATGTCCGAGGAAGTTTGTCTGTCGTTTGGATCACGGTATAAGTCGATAAAACATCGGAGTTAGCTGAGGAATTGACTTTGGATAGTCTTACGAAACACTAATTTTTAGATTCCATCATGTGGTTCCCGTGCATCCCACGTGCTGGATGACATTTCGGAGCAGCTGTTCCGAGCCACGACGATCCTTCAGTTGTGAATCGTGAATCACAAGGCATTTCTGCAGCATAGTGTCTGCTTTGCTATACTGCGTTGAATGCCACGTGTATCGAGGCAACCTGCGCATCGGTATTCAAGCAATCGCTTAACACACAGTTGTGACTTCGAAGTGATGTTTGCTGGTATGGTAAGGGAATGCCGCTGGTGTCGTTGACTATTTCTGTACCCATGGCTTGTCTACGGTGCGGCTGCACCAAGCGTAACCTATTTTGTTGCTACAATTGCCATTGTTATTAATAAAACCTACTAATTTCTACAGTCTTCATAAAAATTCATCGGAAAAGCATTTACCTTATGCGATATTCATAAATTGTTGTTCTCTTTTGTACGCGGCGACATAAAATAGAACAGCAAACGAATGCTACGCGTCTTTGTTCGATTCATCGTACGAAGACATTGGAAATATAGATTCCAATACTTCAAAGAACGGAGAACATTGTCCGATGTCTGGAGAACGACTTTAATATCGATGCGACGTTTCATTTGAGCCACTTTTTCAAGCTGATCATTTTACAGCGCGAGTTTCGATACACAAGACGGTATTTTCTCACATGCTACAGACATCTCTGACGGATGATGGCATTCTGAAATACGACGAAACGATAACGCAGCCGAATTTTGATAACTGATTGCTACATGCTGTGAACACCAAGCGATTTTTTCAATCTTTGATGACCGATGAGCATACTACTTTACTAAATGCTCCCTACACGTATCATGAAGTGGTATAACTTAAATTTGATACCGAAAAAAATCGAGACATTTTTATTACAATGAAAAACATTTTACCAACCGAGATGAAGAATTATAATATTCAATTAAAATCTCTTACTCGCCGCAGCCAACTGAATTCCGCGGTTTTCTCATCGTCAGTTGGCTGTCGAGTAAGTGCACTACAAAGTAATAAAAAGAGATACGTCTTTCAGAAAACTTTTGCAAAATTACGTATCTACAATCTGCAGGTATTAATACTTTTAAACTAATCACCGTGCACCACAAACAATGGAACAAATGATCTCACAGTGAAGATGATGTTCTCGACGTATCGTTCTATTACATCGTTTCATTGATTTATTCGTCGTACGTTGATTGCTGAGCTGTCAGTTAATCATTGAATCCACCTTCAGTTACTTTTTTTCCATGAGGTAATCTTAAGTCACTTCTTCCAGGTTTTGTCACTATTTTTGCCCATTGCTTTCAAAGAGACACATCGGAGTTTACATTTGACTTAATTTAAAATTAGAAATCATAGAAATTCCTGCTTTTTTGATTTTAACTTCTATCGCCATTCGTTTTCATTTGAAGTTTGTGACCGAAACGCCTAGTCTCACATTTGTATCGCTGTGCATGCGAAAAGCATAATACCCGAATATTGCGTATTGTTTCTTGAATGTATTGCGTACTGGATGATCCACGTGAAATTGACATATCAAAATTTTTGTTACTTCAGCAAATAAAAAAGTTATTTCGACTCATTCTCAGTGTAAAACTATGCAATTATTCGTGGGCTGAATAAAAAATAATTCGAGTTTTAACGTGTAGATGTCACGTATAAATAGCCCTGTTATGCAGCCGCATTTTTATTACTGCGAATCACTTTCTATGATAATCGCTGCCATAATTAGCTTACCGACTTCAAAGAAATGAATTTTTACCATATTTGATTATTTTGTTTAGAAAACGAACAGCTATACATTTTTCATTTCATATATTCTGACGGCAGTTAATGCCTTGAAGCACAGAGAGTTTTTGTAACTGTTTAGTTACTCAAAAGTAACTTATTTCGCTTGAAAAGTATATTTTTTTATATTTTTAACTTTTGGTATCACTGACTGCCCTGGATTGCCCATTGTAGCAAAACCTTTGCGTGAATGAACGCAACTCGCATTTTCAATTCTGCCGTACATTAGTAGATTCTTTTAAACATACCTTCAATATTTGTTGGATATCTGCAATTGCTGAACATATCACTTTTGTCGAAATTATCCGTTTCGAAAGAGTAGGTAAGCAAATTCTGATCGAAACGATTCGTTGCCACAATTTTACAGAGCGCATGGCACTCGTCTGACAAGCGCAATTTTAATCAAGCCACCGATTCCAATCGCTTGTGGCGTTACGGTGCAAAGTTACAGTTCGACATTAATAATTAACCACTTTGCGCGCAAAGTGGAAATGAAATTTTGAAAAATTGAATGGGATACAAATAGTGACGGAATGCAAGTTTCGGATCAATGATTGGTACTTGCAACAACACGTTTACTTTCACTTCTCGCAACTTAACACGATCGAAATTTTAATGTCGATAAAGAGTATTAATTACTTACCACTGCTAATATCGGCACGATACTTATCGACCGCGCCGAACCGTTGAAATGACGGTCACTAGCTTATCGACCAGGCTCTTGATCGAATCTAAAAGATCCATAAGCTACATGGTGCTGCGCTCTGTTAAATGTTTTTGAAAGGTTGTACTTTGCAGCGTAACTAAACAGCACCGAGCGGTCACAACGTCCAGTGGACTTGACCTTACGATTGCTTTCACTTTCAAACGGTTATAAGTTCGTCCGTTAAGGTCTATTTTTATCTTTCTCGTATTTCCGGTTTGCTGCAAATTATCGTAAAAAATTACGCACTCACGCCGCGAATGAATAAATCTTTATATCTGCACGTACCATTTAACTTTCGGATATTCAATTTCACTTTCCGTCAATTTTTAAGTATACAAGACGTAAGGATGCCAATGAGATTCGTTTACCATCTAAACAACATTTTCGTGCATGCGTATTCGTTCGGGAGAAAACTATCTGCTTTGAATACAGAGCTGGGACTTACTGACTGAGGAAAGCAGCAGAATACATTACAATATTGTCAAACGAAAGTCTTGCGCGTCATGCGGATGCTCATGTCTTTTTTTCTAACGAGTCCATTTTTTGATTATAATGTATAAGATTGACCAGCGAAAACTTTTGTAATAATTTAATTTCATTATATTCTAATAATATGCGAACAATACAAAAATACGTAAATCAACGCCTTCGCTTGAATTTTGGATTATCATGAATTTTATCTCGCTATCACAATATATGCCAACAAATCGAGGAACGCATCACCCTGTAAAATTTCTCACTTCTTTACCTCGCGAAAAAATGCACAACTTATGGATTGTAATCTATGCACGGTGATGTTATGCTTATACGATAGAACTATAGGATAAGAAATAGTTTTTAAAGCACTTGAGTGGTTCTCACAACTAGTATCTTACTGTTAACCTAGCGATCTCTGTTATATCAATAATAATCACACGATATGTAATCGCCGCTGCGTCGATAATAATTACGATCATTTGTCAATTAGAAAAACAGATCTCTTTACTTGCTGAAAAATCTCAACGATCATACGCGAAAGAAAATAATATAATGAAATTCCAATTGAATATCTAGTATTTCGATGCAATCCTTTGAAACGGATTAGACCAACTTTGCCAATAAGATTTTTAACCGGTGTGGTATCAGAAATTGATGTACTGTGACAGCGATCATTATGAAAATACTTGCACGTTATACATTATACAAATATTTCTTCGTAAGCCACGATTGGAGAACGATCCTGAATCGAGGTCATCGTGTCACTTATTCCGTTCGAAATGATTTCAAATTTTAAAAACTCATCTCGTCAAACATAAAACAACGTAGAATAGAAGAACTGCTGTGAAGTATCGACTGAAATCAAAGCCATATATTATGCGCATAACAGTTCTTATCTCCGGTTTAACTTGCACCACAAAGCACTAGCCGTGAGCAAGTGCATCAAGACGCCGATTACGACTATAAGTACAAAATTGTTGACAACGTTTGTGTCGTTGATTTCCATTTCGTTGAGAAATATGTTGGGCTTCTGATAATGACAGTAAATGTCGTCGCAGCTCAAGTCTTTTCTTCCGAAACCGTAAACAGTGTACAAGAGACTGTGAAATCCGGCTCTGAAGTAGGATATGTGAAAGATCCAACGGAAGTAAGACGGCGTGTCCATGTAGCGTATGCAGAAACCGAAGACCGAAAAGAGCACTGCAATTATGGGCCCGGCGAACACGGCAATCTGGAACACAAGAATACATCCAGTTACCTCTCACATTTGCTGCTTTGAAAACGGACGTAGGCTGGGACCGGCGGTGAAGAGTCGATTGGTGCAATGGCACTTTAAAGAGCGAGTGAAAGGAAGAGGCTGAATCAAGACAAGGATTTGAAAGTGGAGAGATTTTTTTTTTCTGCAGAAAAAAAAAACGGACACTTGAATTTACACTCGTGAAAGACAAGATTAATCGAAATTGTTAATTCGACTTTACCCTGACTGGCGTCGTTGCTCCGATAAAGAAGCCCCAGGCCTGAGCAGTAAGGCTCGCAGCTATGCTGACGACCAAAAAGGACAAAATTCGGTGCGACTCAATCGGTTGGCCTGTGAGCCAGTAGCTGACTGCCAAATAAGTGGCAGCACACGCGGCCTGAAAAGGTACCTCGAACATCAAGGTACTGATGTAGTACGGAGCGAGTCGGTACCATCGGTTGAAGTGCTCCCTCGTGAGTATCTGCATCTCCAATGGAACTGAAAGCCCAATACACGATTAACTTCGTCCCGAAGAGTTCGTCGATTGGCAGCTTCAGGTATACTCACAAGCTAAGGTAACAGCCATCTTCCCCGTGTATACGATCAGCAGCAATGATCCGTAGAGGTATGCGTAGTTGGCGAGAACGCCGTTGGCTCGATAACCGCTTCCTCTGTAGAGGTAGCCAAATATCACGCCGATAAATAAATGACACAGCAATCGTACGACCAGTAAATTATAATCCCTCTTGATGCAGAGCAGTTTACGTCTGTACAGGAGAAAACACTGGGCGAGAAAGCCAGCCGGGGGTGGCGGCTCCTTGGTAACTGGTGTTGGAACAACTGAAAGTGGGTAGTGAAGACGTTAGTAGTCGCACTGCGACGTTGAAAGGTAGAAGCTACCACAAATATTGTTCGTTATACTCACTTTCAGCATTAGGCTTGGAGTCCGTGATTGCTGGTTTTTTGTAATCCCAAGACGACTGGTTCACTGCCATCGCTAAACTGTCCACCGTAATACCATACTCGCCAATCGCCACCTCCATCACTGAAAACAAACGAGAAATTCCTCACTAAACTTCATCTCAATCAATAGTTTTGCCTTTTTTCAAACGACCGGTCGCAAGTTCTTTTCGAATAGGTTATTTTTTTCCAAAGTTCTTACGCTGACACTACAGACAGCTGTTGGTTGGTAATAAAAATTCATCAAAGCAAAAAGATTTGTGAAACGTATTGCGTCCCAGCTGGTGTTCTGTTGTAGAATGAAATTGCGCGTAGTCATGACAGGAGATTGGCATAAAACTCTTGAGTCATAAATTGAAAGGCAAAGACTGCAACAACGGGGTACTTAAAACGCAAATTGAAGTGTGTGTAACTATTGCGTAGACGTAGTGTGGCACAAAAGGAAGTTGCAATAAACGTAATTTGAATCCTGTTACTTTTTAATTGCTCCGCTACGTGCATGAACGTAGTCTTGTTCGACTGAATTCTGTATTCCACAGTGTTACATTACACGAACTTTGTATCTAATGACCGAGGCAAAAAACATCGACATTTTTTACGTACAGAAAATTTTTTATCGATGTCAGGTAAATTCCGTAAACAAAAAATAAATTTCCACAGTGAAATCATCGCGGTGCTACATTATCCAACACAAGTTAGCTATTATCAGCAAACGTGATCGGGTCAAGTAACGGATACCTAGAATACCTACGGTCAGATATTTCTACTTGTAGGTATGAACAGTTATACTTACAAAAATCGGCGGGGTTGTGATAAGACGGACACTGTGCTCCGATGGAGGAGAGATGAGGTACCAAACATTGAACCGGTCCCCTGTAAATACACTGGCCGTCGGAGAGAGCGTAAAGAGAATCGAACATCTCAAACTGTAACGCGCTCGGCTGGTGAATTGTGCAAATCACCGTGCGTTTCTCCACTTTGGCCAACCTTTGCAAAAGCGCTATGCACTGGCTGCACGATGCCGAATCGAGACCTGGGAAATACAAGGATTTCACTCGTAATTGAAAAATTAAACAAACTCGATTTCTATGATACACGGAGAGAAGAAGAAGGGCAGATTTTACTCAAAACTGCAAGAAAATAGGGACACATCAGGGTTTTCGGCTAAAAATATCAATGTCAACTATATTTTTTATTACAAACGTAGCAGATTTTACTCTGCACGCGATGGTTTTCACTGATTCTAGAGTTTTAGGTAAAATCTACGTTTTTATCCTCTCCGTGTAATTAAAATAACTTTCCTTTTCTCTATAAGCAGTGGTATTCTCGTACGAGAGTGTCAATTATCAATGTCACTTCTCGACTCTCACAATGCGCTTAAACAAACATGTAGCTGATAATCAGAGGACCAATTTATTGGCCAATAATAAAATTAACGAAATGCTTCGTTACCTGTTGTAGGTTCGTCGAGAAAGATTACCGGGGGATTGCTGAGAAGTTCAAGGGCTATGTCAAGCCTCTTTTTCTGCCCACCGGACAGCCGACCGCAAAGTGTTTCGTAGCAGTGGTTCAGGCCAAGCATTTCGAGAAGCTCTAATACCTGAAATGAAAATGAGATTGAAGAATTTTTCGGCTTCAGGTCAAGGGTTACTGTGACTATCGGACATGGAAGAATTGAACCATGAACTTTTCGACGATGAAAATGAACCAACCTGCGTGTGCTTGTAAGCCGAGCTGATTGTGTAGCCAAGTTTGAGGTGCGCTGCTAGGGTCATTGCCTCTCCAGCCGTTAAGCCTGCGCGAAGATGCGAGTCCTGTTGGATGTAGCAGGAAGTTCGTCGCCATCTCTCACTGTGAGCGACGCGCACCCTTCCGTTCACCAAAATTTCACCCGCCGCACCATGAACGCTGAAGATAAACGTGATCGAGTCAAAATCAGTGTCAGTGAAAAAATCAAATGTAAAGCTCTGTTGTACAAAAGTCATTCTACGAACGAAGAGTTTAATTGCAAAATATAGGAGGAACTACATGTATGATGGATCACACGAACGTGGAAATGCAAAAACTTCACTTTAAGGTGAAACTTGGAATGGAATGTAGAAGCAATGGTGGGCAATTATGACTTAAAAAATTCGCAACCCGTGCGGTTGTCATTTCTTATTGTTAATAGCACTTTCACCGGTGCGATTTGAGCCGGCATCATTCGGCGACGGCGTTTTAACCAGGACAAGCAACAGTACACCGTAAGATAGCTAGTAGAAAGCGGACAAGTAGGCCGCAAATCATCGCTCTTTACGACAGCAGTATGTCGATTACATGCGGATATTTACGGTTGAGACATCCGAAAGGTACAATTGTTCATTAAAACGTCACTCTCAGTGTTCCTAATTCTATGCCCAAAGCCTGGGAGATACGAAAATGACATGTGGATGATTACATGCCTTTATTACATCATCAGGTCATGTTTCCACTTCCTGTCGCAGGAGAATTACCTGCCCGTAAACATGCAATCCGTAGTAATTTACAATGCCTCGCTAATTGCAACTTGGTTTTGGGCAAACCTCTGCAGAGGCATTCAGGATGTACACACGATTTGAAAAACAATGGAAGTTCTATCGCGAGTCATTGTCATCTCGAGAACAGTCTGAAGGCTAATTATAAAAAAACTCACGATGAGGTAATTGTAAATGAAATTAACTTTAAACAAGAACTGATAGCCTTTAAAATCGTACGTGACATTCAGCGAGTGGCTTCTAATTGAACGTTATTAAATCGTTCATTAAATAATCTCACACACGTGTTTTTCCAACTTACTCATCGGTACTGCAAGTCAATACTCACTTGAAGCCGGCAAGCACGTTCAACAATGTTGATTTTCCGGCACCCGACGGACCCATAATTGCAGCCAATTCCCCGGCTCTGAATTCACCGCTGACGCCGTGAAGGATTTCTTTCGTTACTGCAAGAAATCACACATATCCATACGGATGAGAAAAAAAGAAGCCAGAATGTGTTTACCTTTAGGCTAAACATGCATTCGGTTGGTCCTGATCGTAAAAAGTAACACGCTAATCATTATTTGTTGTGATAATGGAAAACTATTTATCCCTGAATCGACATGCCTGATGTCGAGATTAGTATTTTTTACTCTTGCAAGGCTGGTTTCTCTGTCATCTTACGCAAGAGAGTTTGGATTTGAATTACACGCGCAATGGCATGCAGTGGTTGCGCTATTGACTGACTAAAGTGTTTTTGCAAGATGAGAAACGGCCACGGAAAATAACGTATAATACGAAAAACGTATTTCCCGTAAACGATCGTCTGAATGACGTTTAAAGCTTACGAGCAATAATGTGCTTGTGAAATCATTGCCATTACGTTATAAAAAACCACAGCGTAATTCTTGTAGGTGATAAGAAAACCGACGATGGATGGAAGAATTTCAGGAAAGCCACGCTGTGCTTTATATTGTCGAGTAATTGGAACCTGAACGGACCAAAGTCCACGTGACAAAAATTGCAATCATAAATCTATTGCGCAGCATATTTAATATTACGTATACAAATTAGTCAGCGTCTAAAATGCCAAAGGTCGTCTTCTCTCGTGAACTGAAAAAAAAAAAAAAAAAAAAAAAAATAACCCGACACGCTTCCAACAGAAATCTGTGAATCTTGTTATTATATATTCAATGTCAGCTTGCACGCAAGTTCTTGACATCGCGCTTGTTTAGCAATTACACGCTTACTAGTGTCGTGCATGTGCGTGCATACTTGTACAAGCTATGAAGTCTGAAGCTTGTTATTCAAGGCTAACTATATTCCTACGGTCAGTCTCCTAGCGAGTGACGCAGACTGGCGCATGCCGTTTGCCGTGAATTTTAAGACGCACATGGTGCGATATGTGAATGACCAGATATCTTGTGTGGCTAGCGTACACAACCGATACCGTTATTTCGTAGAATCCAAGGCGCCACGTGTTTATGGGACGCATCCAGTGGCCCGGAATACCGGCAAAGGTAAATACACAAATATTTATTATGTATAGAATATGTATTGAAGTTGAACGGCGTCTCGGATCCTTATTGACAATTATTAGCACCTACTAATTGAGAGCTACAAACGTTGATTCGCGCAATCGGTTCTGCAAAAAAGAACATCGCAGCTCTTTGCCGTGCTTAACGATCATTAATGAGCGGCTACGGGCGAATAATATTTTATCCCGTTTCATTTAACGGAACCTGTAGTATCGAGAATAATAATTAGTAACTGGTTATCGAAGCTTACGCCTGCCAAAATAGTTCCGTTGAACGTAACACGTTCTACAGAATTTACGTGTCGAACGATAAAATCAACAAATAAACCAAGCGGCAACTGAGTTTTCGGATATTGTGTATCAAGTGTTGTTTTATTGTGCCAATGCGAAATATGAATAACGGAATTTTTGGCGATAGTAGTTTGAGAAGGTCAATAAACTCTGGTGAATCAGAGGCGAAGGAAATATTTTGTCATTTTTACGATAAGTTTTAATTTACAGAAACAAGTGTTTACGTTGCATTTATGACAATGAGCAATCGCCGACTGGAATAATTTATGAGGTTCTCTCCACACAACGTCAACACCATTATCGCAGAATCAGGTTTACACACCTAATTATAATTGGGTTTACGATATTTTTGGTTTATTGTTTTACACCTTGTGGATATTTTCCAAGCTCAATAACATGGGAAACGTTGCGGTGGCAAGTGTTTTGACTAACTGTTCGTGTAAATAAACGACGATATGTAGAGGTGAGAATTTGTTGCTTCTAGTTACAGAACACCTGTGTAGATATCTCTGAATGATATTTAATAACGGGGCAAAGAACTGATCGTGAACCTAGTTTCAATTTCAATTACCTGATTCACAGGGTCTCAGATTTATCGCGCAATGTGTACTTTGAGAACTTCACAGGAATCGATTTGTATCTATAACACAGAATTTAAGTTTGACACAGATTCGTCGTTTTTGATCAACCTGCCAGATTGGTTATGATTTGTATTACTAATTAACTTGGGATCATTCACAAAAAGATGAAACAAGTGGTAAAGCTTCCTAAATAAAAGTACATTCTGGGAAAAATTTTCTGAATGACAAACGTACAGGAAAATTTCGTATGAACTTTCCTCACGAGGCTGAAGTTAGTAACGTTCAAGGAATTGACTTTTCAAAATAAGGGTATAGTTTTTTTTTTTTGTCAGGGTTTACTAAATTTCGGACAACGTTAAAGGTGCGAAGTAACGATTTTTCCGAAACACGCATCGTTAAAGTATCGTTTGCATCGTTAAATTATCGTTAATAACTGTATCCCTATCCTTCCTCCGTGCATGTAAATTTAGTATGACAAACTATGACTGTTTTTCATTGAAAACCAAGCACGTGTTGACATCTACGTAGCGTCCCATTAACTTGACGGAAAATGAATAATGCATCGATTCTTCGGCAAACGACTGCGCTGACGCAATGAAGAAAAAACGATTTGAAAAACACGATGAAACAAGAAGATAAAAATTTAATATTGAATAATATGAGAACTTGATTATTTTGAACCGCACTCAAAGATGATGTATTTAATTTCCTCTATCTGTGCTGTGAAAATTGGTTGGTTTCGAACATTGCTGCAATTAAACGTTGCGCAAGAACGAAATAACGAACGGAATGGACGAAAAATTGCTGGAGGAGCAGCGATGATGCGATTGAATTATAGTTTGAATTGCGTTACACTCCGTTGCGCATTTTAAAATGTATGTAAAAGTTACGTAAGGCTGCAACGCGCATACACAACAAGACTCAGGCATAATGTGAAACTTGAAAATTATCAGGATTATTCATTTTCTTACCTGGAATCACGTTCCGAACATTCCACTCTTTCACTTCGTATCTGACGTTCTTGAATGCCAAGTCAACTTCGGGTCGTTTCGGAAAGGAATGTTTCTCCTGGATGAGATAATTGTTATTACTCGAATGATGAACTCGCACATTCTCGTTACTTCCATCCTCGCCCTGGCAACAACTCAGCGCCGATTTTGCTGGCGAACACTGTGGCAAATTTACGCTTGCCATACTGTTCGATTAGATTTGTGAAACACGTGTCAATTTGTAAAAATTTTTTACGTCTACTCTTCGCGGTTTGCAACACAATGCTGTGACGAACCGCTTTGAGCAAGCATTGCTCTTTCAGCAAACCGAGTCCTTCTCTGATACTGTAATTATTTTTTTCTTATCCTCTCACGACACTGTACGAAAGGATTATATCCACTGGTAAAGGCAGTTGTTCGCTCGATCTTTCTGTATCTGGAACATAGGAAACCACGAAAACGCGATAATAATAATTATTCATATACATTCCAGGGAAAAAAACGTTCTTATGTGATCGGATGTATGAAATCATACTTCGGTTTTGACCTGATAAAATTACACGCGTACAATTTTATAAAACTTGTTACATTCTTGTATAATTTTGTAATATTTTATCCAAATTTATGAAATCATACAAAATTACATCAAACTTACATTTCTTCAATGTTTTGTATGATTCTGTAAGATTTTATGAAGTTGGATGAAATTATTTAAATTTATTCAAACTTATATAACTTTATAACGTCAAATTCGAGAGATAATTTAATATCAATTTATCCGTTCATATAAAAACATATCTTTCCGAGTAGATAAAAATTGAGTGTGTCAATGAACCCTTCAATTAGCACCAGCCTTGGTGTTACGTGCTTCATTAACACTAAAGTATAAATTTTATATATTCAACACAACGCAAAAAAAAAAAAGAATCGAGGCACGATTAGAGGTGTCGGATGGCAATAGCGTAAATGGTATTGATAAATATCTTAAACAGACCAAATACAACTGACAATGAATTGTTCGCAGTTACTCTGCGTGGATTGAACATTTTCTCAATCCTATGCAGTACCGTACCTAGAAATGTATCTTATAAGTGAATTATACCCCCTTGGATCAGCCCCTTTATGCATCGGCAACTGGTAAACTGATTCTGAGCCAATTTACGGTTGGAGCAACTTTCTTCTCAACGTGGAAAATCCCTGACTTTTCAAACGAATGAAACGAAAACACAACGAATATTCGCACGGTGCGAAAACTTTTGGATTACACGTAATGCAGACCTCGTAAAATACCAGCAAAAAATTTGCATGCTACGTATAACGAACCATCTGTGAATCTCTTTTTTTCCCCGCGTTCATCCAAAAGGTTATCGCTAACTTTCCTTTTTAAAAATTTACACATCGCCGTCCGTGTAACTCGGTAGACGTTCTTTCTACCGCTTTTAGCTTAATCATGTGTCGAGAGGTTGATCAGCGCTTCTCAGGGGCAGGGGGTTAGAGGGGCGAACATATGCTTATAATACACGGGGTCGACCGATGGTTCTCTAAACGTCGTAATCAACAAATAAAAATTAAAAAAAAACTTCGACGTAAAGATTTTCGACAAATTACCAACGTAACATGCATCGTTTGTCATCTAATCACTTTTTGCAAATGAACCGAACTGTATTACGCTGTTATATAATTCCGAAAAAGTATTTTATCACCATTCGCACGAGGATTATGTGTGAAACCTTGCGCAAGACGCTTTATATTTTTTACTGCTTTTCGCAAACGATACAGACAAAATTCTTCATACTTTACGAACGTCTTCTTAAGAGTTCCATTTACCATTTAGAAAGTTTTTCATTTAGATGCCTACATTTTTTGTCTCTGATTTTGACGTTAAGCGGAACGTAACGATATAAGCGTCCGTTTATAAAAAGCACAACTTCGATTATCAATTACTCAAAATCTATGTAGACCATTTGACTGAGGTTTTGCATAGTGAGGTAATTAATATCAGTCAATATTGTGTAAAAACTTGAGTCGCGCGACTACATTCCAAAAACAATTTTCTCACCAACCTCCGTAACGTACCAGTAACTTACAATTCATGATTTGCTGTAGTTTCAAGAACATGTTTTGGTTCTGCGTGTCAAGTCACGGTTCAGAACTTCCGCTTAAACAAATCTAACAGACGATACAAAGATCTACCTCAATGTGAATAATGAACATTTATTTATCGAATTATGTGTCTCCGTCCACAACCCTTGACTGACTGAAATCGAGGATTGGCATAGCGATGTCAGTACTAATAATAAGGAAAACTTCCAGTGTGCGGAGTGAACTCAATTCATCATAAATATCTTGTGTACCACATGCCATTCCTCCGCAGTGTCTGATAAACCATTATCTTTTAGCTCGAGAAATTACTTTTCATTGAACTGTTCATGGAATATAAATATCCAAGGTCTGACTGTCAGTCTGATCTCACATCAATTGTAAAAACTGACCACTGTGAACTAAAAGTGTCAAGGATTTATTGTCGCTCAAATATTAACTAAATTAACCAGATTTTAATGAGAGGATATTTCGAATCAATTCTAAACAAGCTTATGTAAAGTTAAAAAAAAAAAGGAGTAGGTATAGCAGTGTTCGTCGTTAAAGCGAAAAAAGATGAGGATGAAAAACACGATCTACTCGAAACGCGATCAAGGCCGTCGCTTCATCTCTACGCGTCAAGGTCTTGCGGCGTACATCAACGACGGTCAAGGTAAAATCGGCCAGAAATCCTAGCACAAATTTGCACAAATCTTCGACCTAACGCCGGTGACTTCGGTACGATCGGTACGAAGTAATCCATACTTGACGTACGCTGAGTACGTTGTTTCCATACCGGGGAAAAGTAGCGAATTGTTACACTGAGAAAAATTTCATTTGTTACAGTAACTAGAAAAATTCAGTAAAACAAGTATCGTTTAAAAAACTGTTTGAATATTGTTGGAATTACGAATGACGAGGTACGCCTAACCATTTTGCGCTATTGTCGATCCTTTTTTGGCAATTGCAACGTAAAATCAGTTTGTTCGGTTGACTCTACTTTTTTAGTTAAATAAGGCTTTAACATCAATTTATCGTTGCACAAGCATTAAATTTCCGCAACAGTTACATGTAAATATAGCAACAGTGATCGTAATGAGAAAGAATAGTAACGGATACTAGACTTTTTGGTAACAGCTACAAATCTAATTTTCATTTTGCACCTAGAACTATGTTTTTCGATTGTGGTTAAAAAAAATGAAAATAGTTAATGACTGAGCGGTAACCGGAACTAAAAATTTCTCTCAGTGTAGGCGAAAACTAGAATGTAATCAAATTAAAAACGTCTTTTTTACTTTGAAAATTATTTCATTCATCCCAGCGTCGTCCTGCACTGCGGTACGGACATGTTTTCATTTTACAGAATGTGAAAACTCACATCTCAGATTAATAGTGGTATCTAAATTGATTCAATACAACGAACTCCATGGACGAAAAAACGACAAACGGCTAGCTCTGCAGTTAGAATCAAAACCAACATGGCGACTGTAGGTAGGAAATATTTATCAGCAAACGCGTAGCTCAGCCAATTTTTCGACTGGATTATCCGGCTTGACAATGCACTTGATGCATCACTCGAAAATCGGTGTTCCTTGGTTATCGAACGTTGAGGATGTACTCGGAACGAACACCTGGGAACTCCGTCAAAAGCACCAACATCACAAACAAACTCACGTTACGATTATATCGCTCCTGTCACACAAGCTTAGGTTGGGTTCTCCTCGGCTCCGGGAGCTAGTGCGCAAGTTCTGTTTGAGTACGACTGACGGTCGCCAGTGTGTGGATTTGAAATAGCCTGGCATCCCGAAGCCGAATCGATCTTTTCTTCAATCATTTTCGCATACCGTAGTCGAAAAAATGCACGACGATAGTCTGCAGCTTGACTCATCCAGCCGCCAATAAGAGGTTTCGCGAGAATCGTACGAATCAAAGAATGTCTGCAACACCGTCATTTCGCGTTTTATTGACCGAGCGAAGGCGTATTAAGAAAATACTTCAAACCCGTTGAATTTTACATACCGGTTGAACGACGGCTTCAGACCGAGAACAATAGAGGCGAGTTTTTCACGCTGCATCCGCTACACATATACCGTCAAACACATCGGAATTCCCGGCAAAGAAACTCGAATGCGTATCATGACACTAAAATTATACTCGGCAAGGCTTCGTTTTAACGGAATTTATTTCTCGCCTCACATGTAGCTTCGCATTATTCATTTATCGATTCACGCTTCCGCGAACAGCCGAAATAGGTACGCAAGTTAATCTTACGAATATAGCTTGTGGATTTTAGCCGACCTCCGGCTTGATCAACAGTTTGTTTTCATTCTTTACTCGCCATTTTTTCCATTGTACAGATACAGTTTATGAACGTCCGTAATCAGGCGTGGTAATCAGTAAAACAGCCTTGGTTTACACCGATACTGCATGCTTTTACTGAAACTACAAGTACCGATACTACAACGAATGATTTTGGTTGTTAT
Organism: Neodiprion pinetum; assembly: GCF_021155775.2. Lineage (NCBI taxonomy): Eukaryota > Metazoa > Arthropoda > Insecta > Hymenoptera > Diprionidae > Neodiprion > Neodiprion pinetum. The sequence continues at coordinate 14,576,873 of NC_060233.1, forward strand.
TATTGTTATTTACGTGCAGAGAAAAACGGCGGTGGTTCGTTTTATTATTCAAAGAGCAGTAAATAACTCAGACAAAAGAAATAGAAAACATTTGTAACTGACATTCGATAATTTGCGACAAGTAAATTATTACACGAGGTACGAGCAATGCCATTCTTACTGTGTCCTTTCTATCCGTTTTTTTTTTTTTTTTTACAGGAAACGCGAAGCATTCATTCTCACTAAATTGTAAGCAGGCATTGTTGTGTATTCATTCTTATTTGCTCACGAATTAAACGAACTTATTATACGTATATGCACACAAGGTCAGAAGACATATCCTGAATACTCAAAACGAATGTTGAATATTCTGTCATTAATGCCTGCAAGAATTTTGCGTCAAAAAATCTTTGACGTCACCGATGCAATTGTATATTAACAAGATACGCTGAAATTTATTTCACACAAATGTTACGATAATAACAGTGAAGATGATAATTATTCCGAAGTTATCGATATCGAAATATACAATAAATAATTGGACTTGATGTAGGGTAATGACGTGGGAACGATAATTAAGCCTAACGTATTTCCTACCGGATAATGGTACGTGGCATTATAACACAGTTGTTTCTTCCTTTGTCAGAGATTATAAATGACTAAGCATCGCGATGATTATCATCATCCAACTGTATGCGACAGACATTTACACAGGTCACGAGGATTAACTCACATTCAGAGTCGTGATACCGTGACGTGTGACGTAGGATAGGCGGGTCTTACACGGTTAAAATACGAGCTGAGAATTGCAAAGCGCGAGGATTCGTGCAGAATTTTGATCCTGTACATTATAGAGACTCGAAAAGTTATTACAGTCCTGCAAACGCGATGAACACGCTACGATGTTTAATTGGAACCTGATGACTTCAGACCGCTCTATCAATCCCCGCTGCACCGGACCTATTTTTAAGTTGAAAAATGCGATAATACGATAAAATGCAGTAAAAAATTACGTACATTCAACGCTGCTCACTGTCAACGATTATCGCGATTATCGGCAAGGTCGTTGTATAGCAACAAATACATTGCAGAAGTCACGTAGTGACGTACTTTCGTTTATACCACGCACGAAACTGTCGGTAATGATCAGTCCAGGTGATAAAGCACGCCTCGAGATTACTGGTTGTGAAAATTTTCGCAATGGAATTAAAAATATCGACAGTCTTCTGTTTACCAATGTTCTCTTCGACTTTCGACGATGCTTCGACTTGCCGGTAGAGGTTGGCCCGGGATTTATCACTGAACACTGAATTTTCGACCAAAGCGCAAATCTAGATAATATTAGTAAATAATTGATCTCGGAGCAAATGACCTACAGATTGATAGCGACTCGTAGTTCAAGAGCGAGTAAACGACAGTGATGCAAACAGTAATTATATTATATACATTTGCTCTTTGTTAATTACTACTAAAAACTGCGGTTATAACTCTCGTAGTAATTTCTGATGAAATAAACGAACCGATTAATCATTTGCCGAAGTGCAAGGTTCTCTAGTGACAGTTTTGAGCATCCACGGATGAACGGTTTAATTATACCAACTAACGCTATCTCTACATTATCGGTTGAAAAAAATGTCATTTGTTATTTTGCAAAGGATTTTTCATTGAACAGATATGAACATTGCGGTAGCGAATGAGAGGATGAGTACATCGAGACTCGTTCAGTCTTGAGAAAAGAAAGTTGATCACAACGACATGCGACGGATAAGTAAGAGTAAAATTTAATTCTGTACTTACGATATTCACAGTGCGTAAAATCTTTGTTCCGTAACCAGGATTCAATGATACTATTGTATTACACTTGTCGCAGAGAATTACACCAACGATAAAAAAAAAACTTGAGAAACTTGATCGGCACCGAGTATCTACAACTTCTCGGTTTCACTTCTCAATTCGAACTGCGGCACTAGAAAAGTTTGCACGATTAACCAATAGGGGAATGGGCATGCTGCTCAAATTTCTCCCTCTACGATGGCATCGAGAGTCGCCTGAAACGCGGACTCGAAGTAAATACAATCTATGATTCTGACAATAAGCTTCGAGAACAAACAAGGGAAAATAACAGAGAATTTCCAAACGATTTTGCGATCTCTCGTCCACCGACACTTCAATGCCTCTTCTCTGCTCATCGCACTCGTTTTTCATCGCGCCAAGTGGATCGCACATAGTGGGGAGGAGAAAGATATCAACGACAATCGCGGATAGTGACCATGGGTTTCGTATCTCGTGTTTCCGACCGTGGAAAGTTGACTCACGCTTCATTACGACTAGCGTAAAAACGCGTGATTATTACACCGTGCATAGCGGAATAAAATAGTTGAACAGGCTTCTGCCGACTTGGAACACCTGTTACACCTAAGTAATTTACTTACAATTATGCACATCCATCGTCTAACGAGAATTAACACGCGTATTCAGGCGCGTGACGATCGGTTTAGCCAGATTTCTTTGCTTTTTACGTAAACGGCGACAGATTTACAGCCGCAAATATCGGTGGCCGGGTCATGTAACTGATAATGTTGGAAGTTCGGAATTGCATCCTTGTAATTGTAAGTTCGTTCTAAACTCCGAATTTAGTGGACAAAATTTATCACAGTACCGATATATTGACCCAACTTTGAATAGCGAAATACATGATGTTCGTGTAATTACGGACCTGTTTTATCTTTGGAAGATAGGGAGGTTGAATATTGGTTAGAAACAAACGAAGCAGTCAATTTTACAAGGATTCGTTGGTATTGATCGAAAAAAACAAAAATCAATTAAACGGTGTATCTGAGTTTGTAAACTCCAAAGTTATCAATTGATTAAACGAAATAACACGAGACGCTCTTAGATCAAATGGAATATTAATTTCGTTCCTTAATTATCACTCTCGTTGCCTCAAACAGCATCAGTATTTTATGTTAACCGATGAAGTAATTTATCATATCTTCAGATTGATGTTTTTTATACAATTTCTTTGAATAAGCTACTCGATATCGTCAATGCCTAAATTTTGCAAGTAATAGGCTATCATACCGCGCTACAATTTCACAAAATCACGTGATATTTAAATTTCTCATTGGTCAAAACGGTATTTTGTACTTTTTACACTCCGCTTTAAAATCTCATTTGTAAGACACTCTATAGTCGGCGGGATATTTTCTTACCATTGTCTGGTAGTTTTTGATGAATTTCATTACGTTGCAGTTATATTCGCGACTCGTTGTCGGAGGATATCATCATTACCTGAAGGACGAATTCGCTGACACCGTTTTGGCATTGAAAATTGCGTATTTATCAAAGCTGAAAGATGCAACGAACATTACTTAATCGCACAATGATGCATCAGGCGCATTATCGATCATCTACTGGGTTATATAACGTACTTTTGACAAATATAAACACCTTGGCACAGCGAACGCGGTTAAACTATTCGATAACATGTTTGTCTACGAAAATAATCAACCACGCTTCCGTATCATAGGTTTTCAGGTTTTTTCTTACCTTCATTTTTATTTTTATCGGATACCTGTATCGTAAGCAACTTGGATTTCGAAAGTATTGCTGTTGTCTTCTTACCCGTTTCCTAAGGGAAAATATTGCCGTAACACCATGCGTGCATAAGCACGTCACTTGTTATAAGTACCATTCTCGCGGACCTTGGACCATGTAAGTGTTCGGAAATAAATTTTCCTTCGATTCAGAAAGTTTCTTCCACGATTATAGAAATCTACATGTACCTACAAACATTCGTAGTTCCGTCTATTTTGAGTGAATATTTTCAACAGAAATATCAAAATTTCTTTAAGTGTTGCCCCACATTTCGGCCGCGTCGTATTATAGGAAAATCCCGATATTGACGCACCTATAACATGCTTATTAAATTATTTTTGTTATTTTGTTTGTCTGCTACCGACAGTCTCACCGTAGTCTGAACTGTTTGAACTGTGATCGGCATAAATATAAAAACAATCAGGATGAACTTGAACTTCGTATATCAGTGAAAAGTAAAGCGTGACAGGATCATCAAAAATCCGCCTCGTTTTATCTTCGGCACATTCAGCAAAAAGTTCTGTAATTATTTGCTCTTTTTCTACGCAGAATGCGGCGATGTTTCGTCAAGCTACATACTTGGGATGTATTGAAAGAACACCAGTCACGAGTCAAGATCGAGGAGATATGTTACCCTCGAAAGATCAAGGAAAGGAACCCAGATAACAAATATCCGCGCAAAATCTGCAGCAAAAGAACAACAACGGTTGCAAAGCATTGCCAGCAATACTGCACTGAACAAAATTCATTTGTTACAGTAACTAGAAAAATTCATGAAACAAGTATCGTTTAAAAAATTGTTTGAATATTGTTGAAATTATGAAAAACGAGGTACGCCTAACCATTTTGCGCTATTGTCGATCCTTTTTTGGCAATGACAACGCAAAATCAGTTTGTTCGGTTTATTCTACTTTTTTAGTTAAATAAGGCTTCAACGTCAATTCATTGTTGCACAAGCATCGAATTTTCGCAACAGTTGAGGGAAAATTTATAACAGTGATCGTAATGAGAAAGAATAGTAACATATACTAGACTTTTAGGTAACAGCTATAAAACTAATTTTCATTTTCTACCTAGAACTATATTTTTCGATTGTGGTAAAAAAAATGAAAATAGTCAAGGACTGCGCTGTAACCGAAACTAAAAATTTCTCTTGTCAGTGTGTAACAAGGTGTGTCCTCAATTGCCATCAAAAATCGAACAAATCATTCTAAGCCAAAGTTTTCACCAAAATATCTGCTGAACGCAAGCAAGTCTTGCCGAGCATCAAAGAATAACAAATAAAAATATCGATACAATTTTGCTGGAGAAAAATTGTTTCGCAATAATTTTCGGTAAAAACGCAACGACAATTGCGGCTAGTGAAGCAGAGTTTTTGCACATACACACATTGTTATGTGGGAACACGCCCACGAACTGCCGTTAACCGAGAAGAAGGACGCGAGTTAATTACTCGCTCTTATTACAAAGTGCCGTTATTTCGATCCTGGTCGCTCTAGATCGAACACGTCAATGACCACCGGCAATTGGTTGGGAAAATCGGCACACAAAACACGGGCTTTAAGCATGTACCGTTCAGTCCCAAGAGGCTCGTTCCGGTCTTATTTAAAATCACAATCATCCAGCAAAAGAAAAAGAAGAAGATACGTGTAATTACCTGGTGCGATGTCAATCGTGTTTATTTAATTGAAATTTTCATTGATAATAACCGTTCGTTTTCACTAACGTGAAATATTAATTACACGAGAGATGTAAGACCGATGAATTAGTCACACGATTTTAAAACGATTCTTAACGATAGACATTTCAAGGTACTTCCTCGGTAGAGTCTCGGAACATTGTGCGCTATTGTGAACTCTTCAGAGACGTGTGGAAGGAACTTGAAAATAACGTACCGCTACTCGGTATCGAGAGAATGCCATGAGCCTCTGAGGATGAAAAAAGAGAACTCTGGCATCCACAGTGTAGATAGAGAGTGCATGTCGTGTTATATAGGTCAATGAACACTCGACGCAAAACTGTTGCGTGTACTGGATTAAGTTTTTTCAGTAAAAGTAGAGCGTCTTTATTCCTGCGAAAGCATCACCCGATTCTTGCAGAAAACGCGTATTTAAGAAAGTGGAAAGCAAAGAAGTACGATTTTGAAAATCGGTGATAAAGTAAAATGATGATTATGGCTTGATTGTGGATGAAAAAAAGTTGATACAGGGTAAAATAATTTAAAGTAAATTTATTATCATTATCAGATTTATTTTTTGTTTTGTTTTTCTATTTGAAATAATTTTTTTTTATTCTTCAACTTTAGTTACAGCAAGGGTCTTACTATTGTATTTTTTATTTTTACCTAGAATGACAATATTTATAACTGGATTGAATGTTAGTTTTGAATTTGATCTGAAAAAAATGTCATCGGATTTAACATATATTTTGAAACATATTCATGTTAGTTGTAATTTTCCGTACCAGTGCCAGAATAAAAATACAGCTTCTATTAACTCAATTTTGTTACACCGATGAGCAAAGTTTTCAGTGCATTATCAATTACAGCCGACTACGCCGTTAGAAATGTTACTTAATGTCAAGTGTCAGACTCTGACGGAAAAAGCCAAACGCTTTCCACAAACGTTCCTTACAGTTATTAATTCATCACGCGTGTGATTACGTAATTGATAAAAATAGATTTTGTCATAGTACAGAAATGTATAGAACTTCCCGAACACGAGTCACATTAGCCATCTTATAATTGTTTTGATATTATTATCGGCCCATTTTTTTCTGAACGGTAAACAAAAAAGTCTTCAAGAGTTCCAAAAAAAAAAACACGGAAGAAAATTTTTTATCGTCAGATGTAAACTTACTGAACGAAAGTATGGTTCAAATCACGACCAAGACATTGAAACTTGAAAATCTAAACTGGTTTTGTCGGTCTTGACATTGATCGATGGTGAATCAACCTTGTTAAATCCAAAGCGAGTTTTCACCCGTGTGGGAATTTTTTTTTTTTTTTTTCTGCGTGAACTAAATTTAGGCCACTTCGCGTGTTGTACTCTAATCATTTCATCGCACACGAAGTTCATATACCGTAGGTAAAAGTTGACACAACGACAATAGAACGCTAATTGAAATGATAAGTAAAATACAAGTAATAAAAATGAAGTATCCTGTGGTTCAAAAAGATTCTCATAAACTTTCAGGTCTTTGCTTCGAGGCAGTTTGAACCTCGACGTAAGAAAGACTGAAAGAAACTTCTTGAGGCACAGCACCCATGGCGATACCCGGAGCTAAATTTCGAGATGTGAAAATGGTCAAAGTAAAGGAATAGATATGTGAATTTGCATAACATTACCTAATGGTTATATTGACGTTCTCATACTACGCGTTGATTTTGGATCCACGTCCAATTGAGAGTTCATAAATCGGTCAAGGCAATTTAAAGTATTTTCGTAATACTTGTAAAAGTAAATCATCTTTGGATTTGTAATGTGTGATGAGTCACGTAATTATTTATTCTTACAACCGTTACGAATCTATATCAAATCTGTCCGCGTAGTACGGTTCATTTTGAAAGGTCGAACTATCACCACTATTACTCTGAATAACAGCTCTTTGTCAGTTAATATTTATATTCAAAGCATATTTTATTTTTGAGACAAAGTCGAGTTCAATTCTTACGTCCGGAATTTTTGCAGAATATTATAATGAATACCAGAGACTAATATCGCGGTCAATGGTCTGCACAGACTCCCTACCAAATTTCTGTGTCAGATGAATCAGAGAGATAATTACTGTATCATAAATGAAAGTAAATGTACAGTAAACGGGTTTCTGTACGCTTACGCAAATACTTTAACAAGTGTGAGGATCGCAATATTTGGTGTTAATCCTGATTGAAAGTGATTGTATTGGGTAACTCATTCAACAATCGTTCAAGCCCGTTAGTCAGTTCATGTCTAATGTGAGCAAATATGATGATAATAACATTAGTAACGCTTATCCAACAGTCATTGAATATTAATGGAAACCAATCGTATGAGTGAATGTGTTTATTAACCTATAGTTATCGCAGGACGCGATATGTTTGGCTAAGAAAATATTCTCTAATGACTTGGGCGACAATCGTGTCGTATCCTTTAATACCTCTGCCCGCAGAATTTCTCCGCATACAACGCAGAAAGTGAGAAAGCTTGCGGAGGTTATTTTTTTAATCTTGAAGGAATTCTCTCGGTAGCTGTTAAACCTGTTTCCGCAAGTTGCAAGGAAAGAGAAAACGAGAGACGAATTTTCGACCAGAGGGACCTATAGATGAAAGATAACCATGTGTGAATGATGTAGGAAATTAGTGCAGAGCATACAAAAAATTAATATCGTATTATTATTCACATTGAAATTCTTTCATCAGTTATTAACTATCGTAGATATACACATATGTATATATATACATACATTTATTATACATGTATATGAGTAAAATTAACTTGCCTAAATATACGACCTGTAATTCAAATCGCATTAGGGTATAAAAATATCTATTATAAAAATATATAATATTTCGAATCAAATGACACATGGGCTTCCAAAAATTCATGAATAAAACGCTCTGAAATACTAAATGGCCAGGGAAAATCCATCGCCTTTGTTTCGTACCTTTCAAGAAGCCATGTCAGTTGAATTTTGAAGAAATTTTGCTTTACTGATTGAGTAATTTTGAATCGTGACTGTAACTGAGAATATTTATGACGAATAACTAACTGGTTCCTGACACAGCAGCGCAAGGAATCTTTGGAAGTCCATCGTAGAATAATTTTTAAAAATTAAATAACAATATCTCACGTTGTCGTAATATCATAATGTATCTCCTTCGGTAAAATTGTGAATACGTCGTAAAGTTTCACATTTCTACAAGGTGATAGAAAAGCGGTAATCGGAATTGAGCAAGACATACATTAACGGCTGCTTAGTCTTTAGGGCGCAGCTCACAGATAAATTGCAGTCCTGCTTGCTCAGTACCTTCTACTATTATATCTACAATGTTAAACACTAAAAGAAATTGCATTGATACGTTATCTTAGTTTTTTTTATAGATATACTTACTTTCATGCCCTGACATGGTTGCCATAAGTGCGGTTTAACGTCTAATGTATAAGATGGAACGAAAAAAGCCGGATAGTAGTCGTGTTCCGGTCAATTGAACAACTTGAATTTGAGAAATTCGTTGAGATTATCTTTGAAGACCCGAGAATACATCGTGCAACAATTTAATGCGGTTCGCGGACAGTATTAAACCCAATCGTATGGTTGGGGTTAAAAACGATTACAAGATTTAACAAAATGCTGTTCGTTTTTTTCAATATATTCCTAAGGTCAATTGCGACTTGCCGATACACGCAACACATAATATACACCCACACAATAAATATCTGATATTCTTATCTTAACACTTGACTGTTGCGTGACAAACAGTCACCGCAAAAGTTAAAATAAACATCTACCGAGATGCCATCAGCTTCCATCTGAGGAGAAGAAGGGCTGAAAGACGCGTAAAGAGTAAAATCACACCCAAGGCGCAAATATCGAACCAAAACTGATCCCCATCCATGGCTATTTCCATTAGGAACTTTCTCGGATATTTGAAGTGACAGTACACCTCGTCGAAGCCACATGCCAGTGTTTTCCTCTCCAGTCCGTAGATAGCACTGACGTATCTGTAAAATAAAATAAAATTTTTCCATCTTTCGAGACCGCGGTGGTTTGTGATCCGCACTGTGAGCAAGATGGAATCAAAATTGTCCTACTCGTAGCTCCCACAAAAGAAAGCTGAAGTGGTTCGATATCGCCGAGTCTAGCTGAACGAGTCGGACTGCAAACTATGTGAAAGTGCTTCACTCTACCGTACGTGTGGCGCATCATGCAAAACAAAACAGTCGGTAAAAACTATACTCTTCATTTACCTTTGTAGGTATTTTTACGCTGCAATATCATATCGAAGTGAGGATGTTAAACATATCATAATGCCGTGCATTTTCGCGGATTCTCTGAGCAAGTCCGTTTTCCATTTGTTATCACGCGGTTAATACGAAACTCAAAGATGCTCAGAGTGGACTTGTATCCGGAATTGCCTATAGTTAGGAGTCTCCCGTTGCGTACCCATAAAAACACATTGTATATCGTTTAATTCAATTAAGGATCTTGCACCTAGGCGACAAAGGTGACACTACTCAAAAATTGGCATTTTTAACTTCAGGCTATATTTCGACTTGAAAAGTTCGAATCTATAAGCTGAGACATTTTTGCAGTTGAATAATTACCGCTCATTATTCAACAAGTGACACACCTCAAAAGGACTGTTCGTTCCTGCCACGTAAGGGCACTCAGTGAAACCGAATGAATCCGAACTTTTTCCAAACAATTCAAGAAGGTGCGAAAAAACTTATCACCATAAACGATTTACTTTATAGAACAACAAGGTAAGTTTCGTAAAGATGCAAATATTTCACTCGTACTTATTTGCTTCTACTGAAAAATGCCAATTTTTGAGTTGTGCCACCTTTGTTGCCAAGGTGCGATCTGAATCTGAAACCAGAATTGAAGAGCATTGAACGCTGGAACCAACATGGTCATCACAAGCCGTATCACCTTTACAGTGGGAAGTCTGTGGATATTTAATCAGCTTACCCTTCAAGTCCATATCGTAGATAACTGATGTAGCTACCCCATTTTAGGTAAGCGGGTAGATCGCGAAGAGTGACGCCAAACCCGGCAAACATCATCATCGGTACAGAGAGCGTTGGGCCCATGAAGGTGCCATTCTGCAAAACAATTGATTGTGTAATACCGGTACCTTTGAATTTGGATAGTTTTCGCACGTCGAAGGTAATACGCACAATTTTTATGTATAACTAGTTGACAGCAGTAGATGACTCACCACAACTCCAAAAACGGCTCCGATCATGAGCCCGAAACTCTGCGCGACAAACGCAACCAGCAAACTGATCGCTACGAACATTGAAAACCTGCTTATTTCTAGAGGTTGTGCTGACATCAAATAGACAATGACCGAGAACAGCAGGCAGCAGAATACGGAGACCGGAATATCCACCAGGGTTACAGATATGTAGTAAGACCTCAAACTGTACCATCGATTGAAGTGCTCTTTCTTCAGGATGTTCATCTCGTTTGGAACTAGAAGACGTTTTATTTTAACATGAAATTTTCATCGAATCAAACCAAATCCTACTTCGAAATCTGTTAAGACAAGTATGTCACCATTTCAGTAAATAAAAAGTGCCTTAGAATGGTATCGAGTCTTACCAAATGGAAAAAAAACGGTCGGTCTTCTTATTACTTATCACTCACATGTAAGAATGGTCAACATCATGGTGGTCATCATGTGGTGCATGAGAATAGCAAATAGTAAATTATAGTTATCCAAAACTCTGGAACCTTCGTTGCCAGCACGAATGAACAGAGTTCCCAGCATTACGCCGGTAAAGATGTTCACAGCTATGCGGAGGTGGGTCAGAGTCTGAAAGTTAAATTTTCATAGTGTGTAAAAAATAGCGTGAATACCGGACCACAAAAAGTACGCGATAGTTTGGTATTCGTTTTACAACTCACAGTGTCTCTTTTAGTTTTCAAGTATCCTCTCTGCAGGAGGACTTTTATTTGATTATATTGCGACGTTTCTTGTCGCGACTTTTTCTCATAAATTCCAGAATTTTTCAGTGGATGTTTGGCTGAAACATGAGACGGAATGGTGAAATTTCGACGTGAGTAAAACACCACGGAATATCCGCGCAGAAAACAGTTCAATCGCATGAAAGCCGTGATGATTCTACCTCGTAATGCCGCTGTGTCTAACGTAGCATCTGGATTTGTGAACCACTGGAGACTCTTGCCGTTCTGCGTTGCCCAAACCAAAGCGTCGATCTTATCCTGGCCGTATTCCGCACAGGCCAATTCAATCACTGTGACAAAATGCGAAACATCATGGTAACGATTCTGAATGAGAAATTGAATTTCAGGCTGATGGTCGGCAAGAAATCTATGCTTCTTCATTTCATTATGAGATAATATTACGTACGTTGAGTATTTTTAAGCATAATTATCATATTCAGAAGCTACAAAGATAGATAAAACAGGTTTTACAAGTAAGAGCTTAGCTTCCAAAAAATCTCTCCAAAATGGTAAAAAAAAAGTCTAGAAAATTCGCAAATCTTACTCAACGATGGCACATTTTATTCAGAGGACTATAGTACTATATATACTAGGACTCAACAAAATCACCGAAACAAATTGACCGAATCTACTTGACTTTCACGATTTTGTAGTCGAGCGAAGTAAAGCATCGACATTTAAGGTTTTGTTTACAATCCCAGTATTCTCTACTTTTGCATTCCTCAAGAGATCTTGGTACATTACAAATATAATAATTAACTATTTCGTAATAAAATAAACGAACGGAATAAATTTTCGGTAAGCCAGTCTCCCGAAGTTAACCCATTACAATTAACCTTTACGTTAATATTTCAACATCTCAGCCATGAAACTGGTTTCTTAGCACAAACTTTGTATCTACATTTGTTCTAATCATGACTTTTAAATCGATGAATAAACATCCTGTATATCAAGACGTAATTTAATTTTGATTGAATGAAAAGTTGTACCATAATCAGCCGGGTTGTGATAAACTGGGCATGGTAGCTTGACGCTTTCTAGGAAAGGTACCATCAGACTCGCTGCACCTTGGTACAAGCACTCTCCTCTGGCCAGAACATATACCTGTGGCATGAATCAGATTCCCAAAAATTAAAACCGGTTATAACCACAAAAAATTATTCATGACTGTATAGTTTACATTGTATTTTTCAATTAATCCTGGAATTCACAAGTTAATGGTTCGGCAACCTCGCATGAAACGAAAAACTAAATGAAAAACATTCGAATGATTGATAAGGTCGGTCACCTGATCAAATAGTTGAAAAAGTGAAGCACTCGGCTGATGAATGGTACAAACTATCGTTCTTCCTTGTCGCGCCAAGAGCTGTAGCAACTTCACGACTTGTGTACAAGACGAGCTGTCCAACCCGCTACAGAAAAGGAAAAAGGTTAAAAAAAAGAGAACAGCAGATCCAAGAATAAAACCTTGTTTTCGTATTATACCATGAACCAAAGTTCGTTACAGAAAAAAGAACTCACGTCGTAGGCTCATCCAGGAACATGACGAGAGGGTTGTTGACCAACTCCAAGGCGATGGAAAGTCTCTTTTTCTGACCACCGCTGAGTCTTCCAGCCCTCGTATGCATGTGTGTGTACAAGCCAAGTTTAGTCAATATTTCCTCGATCTGAAATCCATCAAATATGATTATCCGCTATACGAATAAACCGCTTTCCTTCTGGTTCGTTTACTGCGCATCACTAATGGCAAAGTGACCTTTGAGTTTGCAAAAACAGCGTCGAGGAAAAGAACGGTGAAAAACACCTGACCCAAAAGCAGTTAACGATAGGACGAGAAGTTGACAACCTTGAGGCCCCGCGGAGTTCTCATCGATCACAATCAGGTGCGCAAAATGGCATTTCAAACTTAGTTGCGTGCCTCGAACTTCGCAATAACATTGCGCGATCAGAGTAATTACACAAGGTTCTATCGAATGAGAGCTAACGATATTACTATACCATTACCGAACAGATTACCGTCAGCGAAAATATCTATAATTTCTCACGCAGATAATCGTCGATTTTGACATAAGGTACTTTGAACCAATTCGTAACCCCGCATTATATTTTCTACGCGAACCTTATTGGAATATAAATGCATTCCATTTAATCCAAAACGGTTAAGTTGCAAAATCATCTTGCATCTTGTTGATGCAAATGCAATAAGAAGTCACGACTACGTGCAGGTAGTAAAAAGCTATCAGCCGATCCCTCCTCTACAGTCAAGGGTTAATTGGACATAATTGCACGCAATGGAATAGTTGAGCTACTAGCGCAGTGATATCGTAAGTGCTTTTTCCAACCCGCAATTATGCGTGGCAGAAACGATTGAACTTTATACACCTTTGTGTATGGTGCAGGCTGGCACTACAGCTATAGATCAGTCATAGCAATCGACGTTAGCATGGCAGGGATGTTTATCAATGTGATTGACACAACCATACCTCAGCTGTTAAGCGACGTTCTCGCACAAAGATAACTCTGCATTATACCATTATGCAACTTTTGTTGACAAAATTTTTCACTTGCTACGGATGTGCGTACGTCTGGGGTTATCTACGGACACAGTATTTAGATGCAATACGTTATTATGAAACTGTACAAAGTCGTTGACAATAAAAGAGTAAAAAATTAATAAAAAGTTATCCGGAGAAAGTGATGATTGATGGTCAAAAGGAACTTCTGAAATGACCCAGAATGCGATGTACGATGACGTCATCGTGCTACGACAATTCTCATGGATAGATCCGTGGCTAGGCTTATCTTATTTACATGCCATATCGTTGAATTGAGATCACAGATATTTACGCCTCAATCACTTACGATAGCCTCCTTCGCGTATATCGGCGTGTTCGTGCTGATCTTCAAATTCGCTGCTATCCTGATATTCTCAATAACCGTCAAGAGAGGCTGGAGTCTGTCGTCTTGCGTTATGTATGCACTCGACCTGTCAAACGAAAAATACGATTTCGAGTATTACCTGCCTGCAAAAGAAATGAGTCATTCTGTCGAGCCATGTACACTCAGTGAAATGAAATCACGTGGTAGGTAGATATGACTTTATGCAACCTTGACGTGATTGACTTGACTCGTTGATAATCGATACTTTCTAATAAGAGTGATTTTTCCATCATTCTCCGTGTGAACTAATTTAGTTGAAAGGTCAGGACGTCCTTGTGACCTTCAACTAAGTACAAACTCGTCATAAAAGCTGTTCCAAGGAAGTGAAAACCGCGACCACCGAAACAAATTTTGCATTATAGGAGCTTGGCATTGAAGAAACCAGTTTACAATTTTACATTTTTCAACATTCATATATTCATATTGAATTCCATGGAGGTTTAATAACTTAACGGAAAAATCCTTCAACACTGCGTACTTGTATAAAACCTAGCTCGAAACGCAGCAAGTTTACTTTTTTAATATCTTCTACAATTATTTTTCACTTTAACTACCTGTGAAAGACGTTCATGTTGCGAACTCGCCCGTTGACGAAAACCGTACCTTCGACCCCGGTGATGCGATACCCGGAAAGGACGTCGAGAAGGGTCGATTTCCCCGCACCGGATGGTCCCATGATCGCGATCAACTCTCCGGCGGGCAACCGTCCGTTAACTCTGTGCAAGATTTCCTTTACACCTGTCAAAATCAGAAGCAGAGGATAAAAAAAAAAAAATATATATATATATATATATATATTTGGGTGATTCGTTTTAGGGCTTTTTTTACCCTTCATGCCCAAAATCCTTTAGTGGATACCCAAAAACGAAGTTTCGTGAAAGGGGGGCGTTGTCAAAAAATATTTAGAGGTCGCAAATAAAAATTGAAGATTTCCCATTTGATTAACATTGAAAAAAATGTTTTTCTCATCATTAGTGGTATCATTTCGCGAATTTTGATATTGCGATATTCTCCAAGTGGGTTCTCATAGAAAATATGATACTCTGCAATAAAGTTCAATGAGCCATGTCCGTAAATTCAACCTTTTCAGCGATATCATTATTTCAAGTGAATATTGTATGAAAAAATCGATTCAAACGGCTGTAACGCCTAAGTTATTAGATATATCAAAAAAATCCAAATGAGAAGTTTATAGAGAAAGTAACTTGCTACAAAAAAGTCTTATAAGTCGAGTCCGTAGATTCAACTCTTTCTCGGCTATAGGTGAATGAAATAAAATCAGGGTGATTCGTTTTAGGGCTTTTTTTTGGATATATATACATATATACATATCCATCGATTAACGATATCGGTAAAATTGTTGTACACAATTAGCGCTGCGTTAACTTTTAATTAAAATTATCAACTGCACATGCAGCCGTCTGTGATTTTATTTATAATCGATCACTGCAGCTGCATACTACGTGTCAAGTAATTAACCGAATCTGGAGCTATCTTTTGAAATACTAATTAATGCATGAAGATAGGTGTTAATTAGTTGGTTACCGAAATTGGACATTTCAAGCTTGATACCGACGACAAACAATGATGGTAGTGAAATTTGGAAACTACGCGATGCAAATTTGCAAGTGACAAAAAATCTTGATTGTCGACAAAAGGTCACGAAAACCGATGATAATTTATAACCTCGGTTGAGAATCGTGTTTATACAAACATTTCAATCAAGCTCGATCTCTCTACATCTGCTATGATTTTTCATTAGTCCGCGTACATAAGAAATTATTATATCACCGAAGTTTTTCCTTCAAAGTATCACTCTGCAAGATTGCTTCGATGTTGCAACTTTGTTGCAACTCTACGCTGTAACTTCTTCGGCATTAGTTAGTAGCGGCATAACTGCAAGATCGATGACTATCTCGCGCGTGGGCGGGTCACGGACCTTTTCTACTGCCAAGGGCAGAAGTCATTGAGATTGCAGAGTTCCATTTCGTGAAGCATAGACATACCGAGGCCTCAAAACCGGACCTCCTTTAACTCGCTATTTTTCAACGAAGCATATCATTCGTGAGTACAAAATTGGAAATAAATGTAATTATCTTTTGAAGTATAATAATAATAATTGTAATAATAACAATAATCATACTAATTAGAGCGCAACTGATAAACAGTTAAGTTTGTATAGCCATGAAGTGCGCACAATTTTTTCCAAAAAAGGTTTAGAGGTAAATGGACTTCTGATCCAGTATCAAGTTTAAAAACTAAACTGAACCGAAATATACAGCGTCAATACGCGCGTGTACACATTAGTTTATTTCTTGTCTTCAAAGATTGTGATATCCAGAACAAGAACCAAGGAAGTTTGCCAACCAACAATAAGCGTTACATCATCGTCACAATCTACTTGTACCACACTTTCAGTATTTTACAACTCCCATCAGTCATGATGATACACCGCAATACGAGCATTCCGATATATTTATATATATATATATATGACGGCTGTCTTCCGGCAGCGAAACACGTGTAAAATAATGAAATGATTATTAATTTGAGGTGCTTTAATTAATTATGAAGTAGCGTGAAAAAGTCGCGGTACATCGTTATTATTCATTTTTCTTCAGTTTTCGCTATTTGTTCGTCACATGTGTTTATTTGTTTTTTCCCCACTCCACTTTTGTTTACCCACTCAATTGTGTATTCACATTTGAATGTATGTATGTATAGTACATAGTATAACACGGTCAACAGATTAATCACGAATGTTTTCGCTTGTAGTGACAGACCTTGTGCTTTCATGCCTTCGACGTTGAGTTATTGTATAAAATAACGAATCGGACTTTGAAACGTTGTAGGTATAATGTTTAATGGGCTTAGTTGATAGCGAAATGCACAAAGAGATTCACGTGTCGTTTTAAAAACGAGTCCGTTGGTGTAAAAAAAAATACTTATTCGGTTTAAAATAAAAGTAAAAATACTATTCTCATATTTTCATCATTGTTTCAATTGCTGTTAAAAAAACAAATCTGAATGCCAGAACATTGCAAGTGCGTAACGTCAAGTTCCAAACAACCGGGGATTAAAACAATGCCTGCATTGTCAAAGTACAGATGTGATATATATTTGTTCTGTGCAGCTGGGAACGTTGCACTCTCCTCTCTGTACTTGTGTTATAAAATTGTTCAGATAAGACTTAAGTTGATACAATCTTATCCGCATGGACATTGAGCAACGTACAAAGGTGGTTTTCTATCACTTCGATAGGGATTAGTCATTCGATGCCATCTGCATTTTACTTGCTCATTTGCATTTGTGTGTCTAAACGTCGGAATCTAACAATGAGTGCATGATCAGTGATCTTGGAACAACCTCGATAATTGCTGTAACAATTTTTTTTACAAAATAAAACAAGCAAGGGTTAAACATTCTTCGACTGTTTTGGGATGAAAGATTCTAGGCAACATCGAGAGATTAATTCCATTGTTCTGCCCAAAGAAACGAGATTATGTCATAGTACGGCCATAACTCTGCAGCATTAGGTGTTGGAATTAATTGTTAGCGTTTTACAAACCTGTTTACGGGGAAACACAAACTCTGCGAATTAATTCTAACACCTGACATATCAAGAACCCCGCGTTAAATGTTCAGTTTCATTATCCCACATTTGTTGCGTAACTCTGGGTGTATCAATTTTCACATATCGCATAAGATTCCGGCTCGATAGATTAGACGCTCTTCACGTTTCACACCATACAAAACAACCGGTGTAGCTGCCACATGGAACAATTGCGGTTTTCACGTCCGCGTTTGTGAAGTTAAACCGAATGACGTAACTATGAATTAATGCCTTTGAAACCGGTATCCGGGTACAACACATGCGTCAAAATGTGACGAGAAAAGATTTTCATACAACACGTCCTTGGTCAACACGTATGGAAAAACGTCGTTTTTAAGTGCTAGGAGGTAAAAGTGGTCTTTTCTATACTGCGCGCATGCGCTGTCGCAAACAATTCTAACATTACGTGACCCTAACCTCAATTTCGTGCTTTGTAAAAAAAAAAAAAAACAACGAGCAACATACTCTTGTTATTTAAAGAATCGTTTTTCGCCTTGCGCATTAGTAATATTTTACTGTTCTATTGTAATGTGGCAATAACCTACGACTCATATTGCAAACTTACGCTCGACCCGAAAAAACCGAGTTTGCCTCCTTGTTACAAAATATACTACATTAATGCTGTTCAATATTACGGTACTTCGCTTCTGTCAATACACAGCGCTGAGTCTTGCGTTGAAAATTATTACCGCGTAGAAACAAGAGTTTTGTGTTTTTGGGGTAAAAATGAGGTTTTTATATATATAGTGGATGAAAAATGGCAGAGACACAAAGACTTTATAAACGAAGAAGTCCGTAGCTATATATTCTGCAGGTGTACATATTTGATGAGTAAGTGTCGACTGGTTATTTCTGTTCCCGGTTACTGTATACATACCGCGAAAATCGCTGTACAGCGATTACAAATGATTACAAGTCAAAGAAAAGTCAAGGAAAGAAGAGCTTTACACCCACCTTTACCGAAACCGAGAGATACGGTGTAAGAAATATCCTCGAATATTATGTCGACGGGTTGTCTTTGGGGAATCCGAGTGGCTTCGGGGGGTTGATCGTTGCTCTGTAAATCCATTGCACCGTGTTCTGCACTCGGTCTTGTTTCGACTTCTTTGTACGAATTCGGCACTCTGGACGCCTCGTGCACTAACACATCCATAATCCAGGTGTCTACGATGTATCGGTCCCTTTTATGATGGCGATGATCTTAGCGCGGTGTCGTTGTCAAGCGACGTTTACTGGCCGGTGGTCATCGGCGGAGTGATCTCAGTACGGACATGCTGTGGAAGTAGAATCGCGATAACAATACAAGACGGTAAACCCGAGAGCGTCGACAATAACGGGGTGCGGGAGCCTCGACGACAACGGTTAATCGACATTTTGCGTTTATCAGCACCGGAATTTGTACCGATCTGATTAAGTCCATCCTCGGGAATATGAATAATGGATTCCTTGAGGTGGTTGGTCGGTCAAAGATCTATCAGTTTTGTTCATTTCGTCACGAGAGTGACGTACATTGAGTAGTTTTCAAATTATTGTATTCGCATTTTAAGCTATGGAGACATATTTAAATACGCAAAACCAGTAATGTAATGGAGATATAAACAGAAGCTTAGATCTCGATGCTTCACTTCAAATTCATTCCAAATGGTTTCAAATCTGGTACGATCGTTCAATTCAACGCTACGTTGTTCAGAAGACTATTTTTCACAAGATCACTGAAACATATTTTCTTGTTCTTCGGTAAGCGATTCAATATTGCCATTTGTTCGTCGTAATTTGTACGGGTGCAATGTTCCAAAATGAAATATTCAACTATACTAATTTGAGAATAATAAAATTGTTCCGATGAATTTTCAGAAAATTGTTTTTCGAGTGAAATTAGTGATCGAAGAGTAGCATTTACCAAATTTACTAGATTCTTAATCACTGTGAAGCGATTCGAAATGAAGCTTCAATATTTAAGCCTTTACTTATAATTGCTGTATTTTCTGAGAGATATCCGCATCTTAGGTGTTCAATCATTGACTAATAGAATTGGTATGAAGTATTTATTATTGGCCAACCAACCTCTCCGTTTGGTTTCTGACGGGTCTCAAATAGCAACTCAACGCAATGTCAACCTTCCATTCCAAGGCCAGCATGCCATTTTTCCACACCTCCGAATTTCTTAGAATAATTTCGCACAATTTCATCAGTTCATCGTCAACCAAGATCTATCGCTCAGAAATCCGAGGAAACGTTGAACGATACATAATACCGAAGAATATCACTTGTGCGAGTTTGTATTCAACCTTGTATCTTACACATGATCGAGATAAATAACTGTTACAGATGACATACGATTTTTCAATACAAGTGAGCAGTGAAATATAATTGATCGGTTACAGCTGGGCTTCGTTATATCGGTATTAAACTTATCAATCACGTGGCACAAGGACTGGAGATAATGAAATGACAAACAAATAGCACAACTGGTACACACGCGTCGAAGTCCAACGGATTCGTGAGTCACTCTCAAGTGCAGTGTAAATCATACGCGTAAATCTTCCCACATGCATTCTCTCAGTTCTCAAACTCTACTGGGAACTGTCGTAAATTTCAACCTTGCGTATTCTAATCTACAAGATTGAAAAGAGAGCAGCGACGCCCTACTTCTACGTCCTGCAGGATGTCATTACACTTGTTTTCCGCATGCCGATATAATAAGTTAACTCTGTGGTATCCTACCGATCATTAAAGAATGAAACGACACCAATCTTCGCTGCTGAAGAAATTCTTCGACCATCACTGATAAGAAACACAAATTGACTTATACTTTTAGAATGTCAAATATTTATTCCGTCGGTAAAACAATTGTACTCTAATTGTGTAATGCCCAACGGCATGTGTAGAGATTAGAGAGAAACTGACATAGTATGATTGATGCCAACGACCTGAGGGAGAATAAGAGCACACGTATAAATATGGATCTGTAGCTTGCGACATTGATCTGTCGATATGTTTCAACTGGGTAAGTCGCACGGTTTCGCAAGGAGAAAGGCAAATACTTGGCTGTTAGAGGCACAAACCTTTATAGTTTACTTTTCAAACGGGAATGTCAGAGGGACGAGTTTCCGAGCAAAGCCGAAGAATCAATGCTGGTGATGCGGGGTTCGCGACTCGGGATTTTCACATAAAAAGTATACACCAACTGCAATCATTTTGCCGATTAGAATCTTGAAAAAAATTTGGAAAATCGTTCGAGTATTGCGAGAAAGATATGGGAGTTATAACGAAAAAAAAAAAAAAATGTGTCGACTGTTCGGTTGAAAAAACTGTTTTCCAATTACAGAATAACAGCATTAGAATTTAAGGACAGAGTATTTTAACCAAATCACGTGACGCATAAATACTTACGTGATCCTATCCTAGTCGAGATGAAGGATTAACGATCGCCGGTTTAATTTACGAGAGAAATATGCAAAGTGTTTCATACCAGCAATAAATAAAACAATCTTGGATGAGAAGCGGTCAGCCTAATCTCCCTATTTTTGATAATCAGCTTTTTGCGTTGTAGAAGTACAACGACGATGCTTTAATAGGCATTATTTAGGTCATCCTGATTCGGTCTAACGTAGTTTCTCTATCAAACACGAGTGTTAGAAGCATCTCGATCATATTCGAAATTTGTACGCACTACGTTTCTTGACACTTTAAAAATTATTTTATTGACATTCAGGGTCTTACAGAATAGAAAATCCGCAGTGGCAATGTTTCAATCCGGAATTGAATGGATTGGAAAATCGTTAACCCTTGTACAATAATAACACCGAACATCAAATTGTAAAATAATTTTCGTGTCTGGGGTGCGAATCGTTTTTCTGGATGTTTACGTTTGAAAAAATGGTACAATCTAGTCATATTTAACTCAAACCTTGTTATTCTCGTGAGAATATATTATACATAAAATATGCATTATGCCAATACAGAGAAATACTTCAGCCCATATATGTATATCGTAAGACAAAAGAACTAAAAACTTTCAGCTGTCAACTTACAGTGGCAGACATCGAGCAAATTTGTCAAAAAATACACTGTCAGAAAAATGTGGACTTCTGTGGACTACAGTTTGGTGTCAATCAAAAACTCTACCTCATGTCGAATCTCCGGTTTGACCACAAAAATAATTTTATGTACATGTGAGATGTAGATCTAGAAGTAGTGGAAGTAACAGGGGTGAGACGGGATAGTAAAAAAAAAATTTGTAACAATAGGGTTGGACGCATGGATTTTGCGACGTTCTTCTTCGTCCAAAGATATCATGTCAATATAATGTCATAGGCTTTGATAAAAGTAAATATAAGTGACATTTTAACGATCGGTAAAGACTAACTATAGCGTGCTATTGAATACGGTACGCTTGGCCTTCTCATGATTTTCAAGGCTAACTTATGGGTCATTTAATATGGATTATTCATATGTCAATTGAGAAAGGTTTAAAAGGTGTCTGCAATAGTAAAATATACAATATTAAAACATATTGTGGCATCTCTTAATCGCAACCTTGCATACAGGATCCCACTTCAGAACGATTAATTTTTTTATGTTATTCTTTGTTTTGAGTCAGCCGTCTAGCCAGTAACAAAAAAACACCGATAAAACACTAGCGTTCCGCAGAATATGAATGTATTAACGATCTTTGGTAAATGAACAACTTACCTCCACATTACTTAGCTATAAAAGAGTTGAACAACGTCCACAAATATTTACAAAAATGTTAATCAAACGTTTGAATGTATGCATATCAGACTGGACCAAAAAATCGATTGTATTTTTTCAACTATAAACTATCTAAAATTATAGTTTGACATCAAGAAATCACCTCCGTGAAGAATGAGTCTGACTTCAAAGATTTGAGGTTCCGCATCTGACTTTTGTCTTTTACGTAAATAACGAATTTGCATGAATCAAACGTGAAATATTCTTGTTCAAAGTAATGAATCATATTTATTATATATATGAGTTTATATATTACATATATGGAACATTTCATCTCTATTCTGAAGATTTTTCAGTATGACGTTCTTACCAACCCAAAAAGGGTCTCGGGAATTTTTCCTGATTTTTCTTAGCCCCTGGTGAAATTTATTCAAAAGCGCAAAACCAATTACAAATACACCATTTTTTAAAATCTAAAAAAATTCAAACTGATTCTATGATTCAAAATGTGATTTTTGAGCAAGACACGATAATGGGATCTCAATATTTACTATTGTTTTTGGAAGTTTTTAGTTTTTCCATATCGAAATTGTTTTTGCTTTTTTATTTTTTTATATGCCGCGATTTAAATATATTGCAGAATCACATTATTGTTATGAATCCATCATCTATTTAGATCGGAGAATAGAAATAATACTAGAACACTTCTAACGAGAAGTTACTGACGGTGAGATTTTAATTTCACGGACAACCAAATATTGTACTTGCTATTACCGTAATTTAATTTAATTTTAACGCAACCAATTTGAACAATACGAAATGAATTTGACGACACTGGTCTTAATCTTAACTTATTAACTACTAGTCTGTAATACTCATTTTATCATCACCACAAATTCAGTCTAACAAAACGTGGTCGTAATTGTAATTCAAGTCGTACAGTTCCGTAATCTAACACTAAACGCTATCGCAACGCATTCGAAACTCATAATCG
Organism: Neodiprion pinetum; assembly: GCF_021155775.2. Lineage (NCBI taxonomy): Eukaryota > Metazoa > Arthropoda > Insecta > Hymenoptera > Diprionidae > Neodiprion > Neodiprion pinetum. The sequence continues at coordinate 14,600,365 of NC_060233.1, forward strand.
AACCTAAAATTTCCGAAATACTAAAAGCCATTCCGCATACGCACATTCGGCAATTCACGACCTACTGAAAAGACAATACCGAATAATCTGCTAATTCTATTCGATCCAGTACGACACAATTTACAATAAAACGAATTCTACAGGATATCGTGATTCTAATCGTACTTTCCTGCAAATAAAACTGACTAGCTCGTACAGCCTGCCTACGAACTATCATCAAGCACATTTTTTATCATTCTGCTACCATCGTTCTCAATGAAAATTTTATTGTCTACGAAAAATTATAATTTTCAAACTTTATGGTTCAGGAGAAAGAAGACGCTGAAGTTAGCCCCAGGTTTCAGTCGCATGTTGCCGAAATCCAGGGATGAATAGGGGCCTGAAGTCCCCGAACTATAAATTTCGATGATTCTCACGTTATAGCATACGTCAAGAAGTATCATTACTCGCATAAACGTGATAATATGTCGAAGACAGTTCCGAGCTCCTGAGAAACAACGCAACTTGGGATTGAAACCTGCGGCTAACTTCAGCGTCGTGGTAAAAAACGATGCAACGGCGCCCCCTAAACCGTGGCGCCCTAGGCTATAGCCTCGGTAGCCTAGTAGGTAATCCGGCGTTGAAGATAACAAAAAAATTTCAATCGTCTATGTACCGTGACAATTTCTTGAAACTTGAAAATCAATCGCGCATGCGCCAAATAATTCAATCTCATTGGTCGGCGAAATCTTACCGCAGCGATATTTTAGTCTGCGATGCAGGCGGGCCAACGTACACAAAATGTGTACGTTTGAATTTTCAAAGAGCATAAGCGTTAAATTCCCAACGTTCTTTCAAGAATCAAGTTTCCGAGTGACCACCTCAATTATTTAAGATTCTAATCTCGAAAATTCGCATCAACTACATCGCCGCCAGAAACAGTTTGTCAGCTGAAAACTCGGGATGACCAGCCTGCACGAACAGCCGATAACAGTCGCGCATGCGCAGTTGATTTTAAAGATTCAAGAGATTGTCCGGGTATATGCACCTACAAGCTATTAGACTATACATACATTTTTAATATCACCAATAAATATTCAATTTTATTATTAAGGAAGTGATTAAAGCAAGCAGCACGGAATTCATCCGGACTGTGCAACGTTGTAATTTCGGGCGGTTACGAAATTCAGACACGTATTCAATGCACTGAGAATGTTTTTCGTATGTAGCTGTATTTCATCTTGGAAATTTTACGTAATCCTGTCTGATGTCTCCTCTATGCAGTGCCACTGCTAGAGTAACTCTAACCGCGATCCAAGTAATTGCAGATTATAATTCATGTAAATTTCTTTGGAAACAAACAGGCTATGAAAAAATCTCTTCTCCTGTTTAACTTTAGCCAATCTAGTCTCTGATAATATACACTGACGTGTTCAAATCTCGATATATTAAAAATAAACCTGACACATGCGTTCAGCTTTGTTTACAACTTCAGCTGTAACCTGTCAGTAATATTTGTAAAAACTACATTGCAATAACCAGATATTGAAAAAATCAGGGTCGTGGCCAACTTAATACGTAATTGATCTTTAAATGTATCATTATCAATTCTAGTTATGCCAAGGTTTTCATAGTACGATTACATAAATGCGTCATCTGATTATCCCACGATAAAGTATTATCCATTACTACTCCAAGATACTTAACTGAATTACCATAAAGAATGTCACAATTATTTACCATAATGCTTGGAGTCAAGTTATACAATCATCAAAGGTCGATGCGGTGCCTCTAAATCTTTCAGGTCAAAGCTGAATTCATCACAGAGATTATTTTTTCACGTAGAACTATAGCTTTAGGTAGTTTGAAGCAAAAAAAATAATTATCGATTTATTCTAATATGTACTGATCAAATGACTAATAAAAACGATAGCACGGTTTTCTTTCTCGGTGCATCGTGCAGCATTGGCGGTGGATTTATGAAGAAATCTCACCGAGCAGACCCAGAAAGTTGACGGAACCTATACGATCTCAAGTTCGAGCTCTTGTGGAATGCGACACATTTTTTGAAGTGCAGGTCTTTGCTGTACAACCATGGCGCCAGCGTCAAGTTCTCTTCTATTTCGTTTTACGGAATCCAATTTGACTAGTGCCGCAGCAAGTTGAATTTAATTTTTTTCCATTTTCACCGAAAGACTGGAGAGTACAGCAACCCTTCAGTCTTTACCTACATAGCTACTACATTCTGCTCTTCTGACTTAATTTTGGAGAGCACAACCGCGCTTTACACGCCGCTCTCAGCTTCAGAGCGAAGATTCCGACCCGAGAACGAGTCTTCTCGAGTCCTCTTCCACGGTTACGAAAAATATGTTATTCACTGTCCTAATTACCGTTCTCGCCAGATTCCAATGTTCACTTCACAATAAGCAGAACCTCCACGGCAGGTTTTGTTTATTGTGAATTCCCGCCAACCAGCCACATACCAACGATGGAAAGATAATTGTTTTGAATCTGTAATTACTCCCGCAAGTGCACAGACTGTTCAATAATTCAACGTTTATATAACACGAACAAATAGTATTGAGATTAGTTATGGTCTTGATTTTTCTAAGGATACTTAAATAAGTACCTATGCATAAAACATTTGATACCTGCCGTCCAAAGACAGATGGACTCAAATTATTCTTAGTAAGTACTTGCAAGTACTTCACAAAAGGAAATCATACACTTCACTACTTCAGAGTCAATCGGCAAATTTGATGGATTATTTTTATTTCGTATGTTTATTTCGGGTAAAAAAGAGCGGTTAATTGATAGATCGTTATTTGCAATAATCTCCAAATTGCACGGCGTCAGTAACATTTGAATGTGACATCCTCAGTCACTCTTTAGAATGAGAAGACTATGGCTGAATCGATGACTCTGTGAATCGTGATATTTATGTTTGGCTGCCAGGGATTTTTAATTAATGAATCACCCTTTGTAACATTATTCACGTAGTTTGGGGATAAAACTATTTCGCCGTATGTTTTCTTTTTTCATCGGACAAAGTTTAAGCCATTGGTTGAAGCAGATACAACATACAGGTTGAAAAGAGTAATATATAACGTCAGCCACTATAAAATACGTCCATATTGTACTCCAATCAAGAATTCCGGCACTATACCAGAGGAATTTCCGAGACAATTAATTGAAAAATTCAAGAACCTTAATTTCGTTTTCTTATGAATTTGTAAGAATCAGATAATTTGGTGAGTTTTTGAATCCAAAAATCTATACAACAGCTTAAGTACAGAATGATTTGCTGACGACTGCATTATCAGTCTGTTAAAATACAACACATTTATGGTCACGTATTACAAATGAAACGTCGCAGTTTTCAATCAAAAATGTATTACATCAACTTTTCCAGTATAAATTAAAATATTCCATGACTTAAGGAGCAATTCTTGATTTCCGGGATGAATCCAGGATTTTAGGATATTTAAGAGACAGTAGCAATCCTGTATATTCAAAATTGGATCAAAAACAGTAAAATTCAATTGCTGATAAATTTTCGAATTTTAGTGTTTTACGAAAATGAAAAAATACGACTCTATTATTTTGTCATACTCTACTGTATGCGCGTACGAAAAGAATAAATTGTTCCCATGAACTACTCATATTGTCTTGAAAAAATCCAGTTTATTGAGGTGCCTCCGTATCAATTCCCTATGGATTAACTATAACACTGCTATCCGTGATAATTAGTGATAACTGCCATACAAGTTTCATTCGGTTTCGCAATTGGTTGCAATGATGGAGTTTCTCAATAACTGCGCTCGGTACACTCAATTTTGTCAATTTAGAAACGTTGTACGTCGCAAAGAAATTCGGAAAGTAGCTTACAGAAGGCCTGAGTTTAATTGAAAAAGGGTTACAAATTTTGGAAAACGGACTCAAACGAAAAGCGCACTTTTGCTACAAAAGAAGGAATAAAAAAATTATTACAGTCCTACGAAGAAGTTTTGCGTGAGAAGAAGAAATCTGATCCGTTAGACGACTTTGTTAGAAATTACGAAGCCTCGTACGTCCAAATAATTTCAGTTTACGTTTTTGGAATTCATAATAACATCATTTTGTGTATTATCCAAGATTTTATTACACATTTTTCTTATAAATTATTCTTTTCTCTAGTCTCCGGTCCCAATATCATATAATTTGTATGCATTTATACAAAATTGTACCTCGAAGGTAGAGCTTATTACCAAAAAATCGGACAAAAATCCTCAACATGTGCTCAAATGTCTACTGGATCTGAAATTTTTTTTCATCATTTTCCAAGTGAAAATAGCGGAGTTATCGTTAGAAAAACTGAAAACCGCGTATTTTGACAATAACTCCTAGCGAAGTGGAGTTAGAAGTCTAAAATTTGGTACGAGTCAATCATTTACAAACAGAATACAGTAGGTTACTTGCAGAATACATTTCAAGTGGGGGCATTTTGACAGGATGGTTGTAAGATGACACAAGAATTCTGGCAGCATGCAATTCACCAGTATTGTTTAACCTAATAATATACTGGTAACTAATTTTTGACAAAGTATCAGCAGTTCATTCAGTTAATGCTTCTACAATTATAGCCAAAAATTCGAAGTGCTATTAAGGGTGAACGCTTTATGTCTGATTCTGAAAAACTTTTCGATTAGTTTTATTTCACATATAAATTTTAATTATTACACGAGAATTCAGTGCGTCAAAAGTTTTTATTCGGCATCTTGTACAACTGTGGTTTTCTCAGAAACATATAGACCGTCCAAGAATTTTCTGATATCCTTATTTTTCACGGTCGTGGATTGCTGGATTAGTGCAGCTGAAAAGTAACATGATCACGTTAGAAATTAGGTAAGTTTTATAAACTTGGGTAAATAATATTGCTGAAATCTCGTGATGAGTTTTAACTCACCAGATCTGGAAACATCTTCCAAAGAATTTCCTTCCAGAATTAGTTCATCCTTTTGTTTGGCCGAGTTAGCTACAGTGACACCGTTAGCCATCTTGACTCGTCGGATGAATTTCTCACCAAGGAAATTACGAATTTCAATTACAGTGTTGTTTTCTGTCGTGACGCAGTTTATGGGGAAATGGGCATATACTGCACGCATTTTGTACTGGTACCCTTTAGTCACACCCTTCAACAAGTTTTCAATGTGCGAGCAGACGGTGCGCACAGCAGCCAGCTCCTTTTTGGTTCCAAACCATTTCTCAACTTTCAATAGCCTCGGGTTTACCATCTAAAACATCAGGAAAGCAATAATGTGTCAACAAAGAAAGTAACCATTAATCTACCTTTGATGTAGCTCATTACAAGTATCAGTATGGATTTATCATTTATCAATTCAAATGAAGGGGAATCCACAAATCATCATCAACTAATCATAAATAATAGCAAATATATGAATTCAACTATTCATAACAGCCGAATTCAAAGATTGTTTAATACTCGCACATGAAATTACTGTCTGTAATACTTACGTGAATGTCAAGTGCCAAGTGTTTGAAAGATCGTTTCAAGACACCTCGTGGTCCCTTGACAGTGACTGTCCGCGACTTCACGGAGACAGTCAATCCCTCAGGGATTTTGACTGTTTGGTTGGTGACGATCTGCTTCATCCTGCAGCTATGAGAAAATAACTACTAACATTTTGAAACAATAAACACAAGTTAAGGAATACGCATTGCATTGAAAATTTGTAACGTTTCAGAATTTTTTTTCTGAGACAATCGGCAATCTGTGTCTACGGTTGAAAATGAGCAAGATTTCATCTCTAATTCGAATAAGACTAGAACAAACGAAAATTACAAATAACACCACGAATTGTATTGTTGACAACGAGTTCCGAGAGAGGTTAGGATGTAATTTGTCGTATGGCACAGTGCAATTCAAGAAAATATTAGAAAATAACAACACAGCACGGAATATTGAAGGTTATCTCGGTGCTAAACAATCAGATTGTTCAGATTTACACAAAGATGAGCTCAGATTCAAAATCGCAATAAATTCCGTTACCTGACACGCACTACAGAGCGACCGGAAAAGAGAAGGCAAGAGGAATTTTGTCTACACCGGCATAGAGAATCCGGCGGTTGAGAAGGGAAACAATGCGTTGCGCAGACCTCTGGTCGTTGTGAATCTTGCCTCGAATTTTATCCGCGTGGCGCTGACGCTGCACATCTTTATTCTGATTGGTTCCTCGACTCAAAATTGTAATTGATTCACGAAAACTTTATAGATTCGCCACGAAATGGCTGCGGGTCGTGGGACATTTTGAATTTCACATATATGGAAGATAAAAGTAAGGAGGACAATATCCGTGACAATATCATATGGGCCCGGGTTTCAACTAAAAATGTGTCCTCCACAAAACAGCAAATATTGGCTCAATAAGTCACCAAAATGGCGCTGATAAACAATAAGGGTTAAATCTGAACTTGGCCGTTATAGATGAAGCGAAGTATCAAACATAGTCTATGGTATCAAAGGAAAGTAGCAAAATATAGTAGTTCTAATGACTAGATTAGTTGATAAAAGTTCCCTAAGTGCATGGTCAACTGCTAACGTAGTGAAATGAAAATATACTCGATATAACATGAAAACTTGCTATAAGACGTTATTGATATTCAATCCTCAATTTCAAATTTTTCAATGATAGATTTATTAAATAGAACAATTAACTTTACTCAATTGGGACTTGAAAATGGCATTTAATAAGTTTTTTGAAAATATCTCTTCACAAAGTGGATATTTAAGTTTCTCCGTTTAATTCTCTCCTGCTCTATCAATTCTTTGCGCTATCTTTTAAATGTGTCTCGTTTGCTACAGCAATGCCATCTTATATGTAATCTACCTTGTATATTGACACGATACGGCTACAATTCGCATAATGATCTCCAGTCACCTCTTGGTCGTTGACCTATTATATTGGAGCTCAGTTTTAAAACTGTTTTCTGATATATTAGTATTATAATTATAAGTCGATTATATATTGTATGTTCAATATCTTGAAATTCAACATTCATAATACAGCTCATCATTACAAGACCCAGATCTCAGATCAAAGTATTTCATTTTACATTTCCATAAATTATTACGTTTCCTAAACATTTTTTGTCTTATTCTCAAGTTTTTTTATTACTTAGTTGGTAATTCCACATCCAAATGACCAGTTCAGAATGTGGCCACATTTTTGTGAACATTATAGCTAGATTCAGCTATGAATTTGCTCCAGAAAGTAGTTATATAGCTGTAATGATGAAATATTCCCTCTAACTATAGATTATAATGAGTTCTAAATTAAGAACGCTTCAATTCCTTGGTGAAATACTTCATCTTTGCATGGCACGTGCTTGTTCAGTGACTTCTTCTAGCTTTATGCAACTCTTCTCAATAGCGTCTAGTTGATATTCGTAGTGAGCAGTCATGAGGAGAAGCTTTCTCAAATATGTGTCCGAATTCTCCAATGTATGTTCTTGTGGAGTAAAGTTCTTCATAGAATGCATTAAAATCTATATCAACAAATTTTTCATAACGTATACATTTACAATACTTGGCGCGTAATAATATCATGACAGTACTTAAAGAAATTATCCAACTTTACCTCGCTACTGCGTGATCCTCGTTGTATTTGCCTCGCTAACGAAGCTATGTTATTGACGTTAACTTGCACTCGATCAGCTAACCTCATTTTGGAATCAACGAACAGGCTTCGAGCACTTGTACTAGATGCTGAGGCCATGCTAGGCTATATTTATTCGCTTTTGTTACTCACGGGTGCAGACTGATGTCCGAAATTGACTATTCGATAGTAGCAAGTATTTATTCACATCTTTGTTTCTCTCTTGACGAAAGACAACTCGTCGAAGTATCAACCAACTTACGTGCCTATATTATGGTACGTTCCATGCACGACGCACGCGTCGCTAAGAGATGCCGCCAATGAAAATTACTCCATAGGTCACCAGATTCTCTTCAATCTTTTCGCATCTGATTTTCCGTGCATCATAACCTGGCTTTGCTCCCACAACGTCATTTTCCATGGCATCACAATTTTAGCTTATGGCTAATGTTAATTGACATACAAAATCGCAAGAACGAAACAATTCAAGGAGTAAAGAGAATGTAGGGAATTTCCTTTGAACCTACCATATGATTGGTTTATCTCGTCGTGGTTCCTCGTACCGAATCGATACGGTGTAAATATGGCCTGCATTCATACTTAGAAACCATGCCCCGCGAATAGGAACTAATGCAACAAAAATACCATGGCGTGTTTTGCTTTGCTGCTATGCAAGGTGAAATTTTTTATTTCGACAATCGCGCAATGTGCTTGAATACAAAATTCGCGATAAGTTATACACTATTGTTTAAAAATATAACATATGTTACATTATAACCCACATTAGTAATTAAAATGTGTAACGTATCAAGAAGGAATTACTCAATCGAGTAATAACACCGGGGCGAAAATGAATGATCATAAATCTAATCAAAAAGCTTTAGCCTTGATCTGAAACCTAGTTGGCTCGTGTCAGAAATGTAGATCAGGTGCGCATGCCATTATGTATTATACATAATTCAAGTTAATTATGGTCGCATCATTTTTACTATACTCGCGTTTATATTTGGCAGCGTAATATTTAATTTAGATGGGATAACTAATATCACTTTCTACGTTGGAGACAACCTGAACGGAAAATAAGAACAATGCACAGGGAGAAATAATTTCATTAACTTGATTCATGCCCCACTTTGCTTATTCCTCAAAAGCACCTTTATTGCACTCAATTACTCGTTCTGTCAGTCACGTGAGATTAAGGGCAAACATCACATTGCCATCAAATTTCCGTATTCACCGTGGCTTAATGTCTCTGCACTCAAATATCCGCGTATTTTGAGCAAATATTTCTACATCAAAGACAGCAAAAACATTCGACGACCTAACGAGATTTATTCGTAGTATTGATACAGCGGGGATGTAACACTGCGACGTTGAAATCCATTATCGATTGGCTTCCATGCCATTGCAGAGACTCTTCGCGGAAATATTTGTATTATGTATCGTTATTCCTGGAATCGATGTCATTTTATTTCCAATCAACTGTGGATACTTCAGGTGCACAGTGTTATATAGAATGTAATTAATAATACTCGGAGAAGTGGTCTCTTTTAAATTTATTCGATTGCCCGCATCTTCAGTTCGCGTATCAAAGATCGCCAGCTGAATGAAATTAGATTTCTTTTGTTTCGCTAAACAAAAGGCTTTGTATCTTGATCATTCAATTTCAGTTGGATCTACTAAAAACCAATAATCAGTTCTACCCACCTTAATACAAATATCCCCGAAGCGGTTTAACTTTACGCTTTGCATATGCATCAACTTAGAGTTGCTGAGCTTTCAGTCGAGAGAATTGTCAAGATTCACAAAGTAAGTATTCGAATGACGTATTTGAAAAACAATTAAGCGCGTAACGTAATATGTATGCGTTGTTTGTTTTTTTCTTTTCTTTTCACATTCACTCTACAAATTGATTTAACTAGTTAGACGTAACTCGTCTGGCTGACGAAGTCTTTTGAATGAATGAAAATAGCGCAAACGAGAAAGCTACGGTTTATCAAGACGTTGAATTGCATAATGGTATAAAATAGCATCATGTATATGTATAATATACTTACATCATGGTACGTGGTCGAGTTCCTGGTATAAACGGCGCAATCTTTCAATCGTACAGATTCAGATCGCAGTGTTTGCAAATTCATATATTCATGACTGTTTCCATCAAGGTTAGATTTCGAATTGACAATAACTGCGTTTAGTATTTTTACGAACTGCAATGACACATAATTTTCAAGCAACAAGAGGAAATCATCCATGCTGTGTCTGGGAAATTTTCATAAGGGTAGGATGTTGAGGGTAGGCAGTGCGTCGGCAGGACATTTGAAAGTTAATCTGGCGGAATACTCCCGCTGTGGAAAATTGCTGACTCGTTGTTGACATCTTTATCCGAAATCCTAAATTCAACACCCGTTGAATATACCGACAAACTCTTTATTCGCAAGCCCACAAGATTGTCATCGCTTCTTGTCTGCCACGAAATGATGGAAATTCCTCCGGTGCAAATTGCGTTACAATTAAATCCCTGCTGAAGTTAACCATTGCGCCATAACAACACTACGGTGATCGTATTTCTCATAATTATGCAAAATTTATGTTACGCCGACCAGTAACCAATTCATCGGAAACATTATTCGAAGGAAATTTTTTCCACCAGAGCCATTAATCATCATCGCCGACGGCAATATTATACCTATACCTACTCACAATATTAAAGAAGGATGTGGGGGACAAGTTGAAACAAAATATCAGCACTCGTCAGCAGTTCCAAGTATATAAATCGATAAATTTAATAAACAACACGCAAAACACGCTGTATAAAATATAGTATATATTTCACCTACCAATATAGGAAGAGGCCGGCGAGATATGCTCCCCAAGCACCGGCTTCATTATAGGTATAATAATATGTATACATATAACGACACACTTATAACATATATTCCTAATTCGTTTTTGGTTCATAACATGTTAACAAACCCGATATTAAGCGAATGTAACGAATCTACACCTATAAAGTATAATACAGACTAAACAATATATCAAATACACATTACATATGATTTTCCTCGTTCCATTAAACACATTTTCTCATTCATTCTTTCTTGGTCAGCTTACTAGATTGCGACCAGCCGATCGGGAATTTCATTCTTGGAGAAATCTTCGAGGGATTCAACGCTACGGTCCGGGGATGAAGATGAGGAAGAAGGCGGCTCATTGTTGGCAGGTGTCGTCACATCTTCTGAGTCAGGATTCTCTGTCTCGTTTACCGGTTTTATGTCGACAACACGGACCCGTAAAACTGTACCGCTGTTTTCGTCGCCGTCGCTGTACGTGGTTTCGTTAACGGTTACAACGTGGCCGTTGATTACCTATGGATTCAAAAATATACAAGAGAAATGTGATCAGTTACAAGAGATCAATGCGAACAATAGATGTGGGTATTTATGCAGTTCGACGAAAATTTGCTGCGTCATTGATCGAGTGTTAAAAGAGCTCGGGTGAAAAAACAATGACAACTACACATAATTATTGCTTTTGTGGTCAACAAAATTATTCCAGAAAAATTCCGTATCTGACACAAATGGATACTGAAAACTGCCATTTACTTCTGAAGAAATTAACAGGTTATATGAGCAGACAGTATATGTTTTTTCTGTGCTATAATAGTCGTTGATTCTTTCTGAGAACTTATACTCTATTCTAAAATACGTAAGTCTGCATTTTACAAAATGATTTGCAAAGCAATCCACCGCGATTATTTTTGCGACTCACCTTTGTAGTTGAGGTGGTGTTTGCTCCCTCGGGGATCTTGGGAATATCGTACAAGCCGTCGGAACTTCCCAAATCTGGAAGAGAGGCTGCCACTTGCTCCCTCAATCTCTTCATCATGTCTGTAAATTGATGTAACCATGCGTTAATAATATATCTGTTAAAATTAGACTTTCTATTAACATTATTCGCACTCCACTATCATGTTCGACGAATTTGAGAAGATTTACAGGCAGACATTTACTCGCAGTTCAGTACGAAAGGGTATGTGCACACGGGAATTGCACGGAGAGAGGTGTACACGACTTAAATCAAACATTTCCTCGAATTTCCTAATACCATTAGTTCGTGTCAGACCGTCATGCAAGATACGGTGTCACAATCCAGCAGCAGAAGCAAGAGCCGAAGTAAATGTCAGGCTCGTAATAGTAGCTCAATATTTCAGAGCTCTGTATAGGCAAATGGCTCATTATAAAATAAATTCACATCTGCCAGGACGGGTTTAAGGTTGTACACACCGTGAAACAAAATAAACTGGAGACTAGTGCTTTTTTTACCAAAGTTTTTTTCTCTCGCTGTGTAACGGCATAATAACACTGTAGGGGGAAGTTGAAGGATGGAGATATCTGTCTTTACGTCGGAAAACGGTCAAGCGTGGAGAAAACGGTAAGTAAATTTAAAAATCATTTCCGTGTCCTTCTTTCTTCACGCTGGAGGGTTGCCTGCGCACAGACTGCTGCTGTTGCTGCTCCATACATCTTTTTCAACGCTCGTCACACCATCAATCCCCTTCTTTTCATCCGGGCTTTTCTGCCACTGTAAAATCCATATAGGTAGGACTACACTACACCCTATATCCGCAGTAGCAATTGATGCAAGCACCACATTCACAGCTGATCCTAAAAGTCGTTTTTTGCATCAACCATGGCAAGTTTGCTCGATAAATTCTGGACAATTTTTATTACGAGATCAAAGACCAGATCACATATTTTTCTCATTAATAAAACCAGCTGAAAAGATTCTTCGTCCGTGAGGTGAAATTTTGTGTATATCCAGCCTTTGAGCTGAGTATTACCCGCACGTTATACGTTTATAATACGTGCTATATAGATCTGGATGGATGTGGAGATGTATGTGTAGGCCTACTACGCGATACTCGACCAAACACACACGCAATCTCCTCTCATATAAAGCAGAAAACTTTTTTAATCCCAAGCGACCATCCTTTCAGGGGGGAATGCAGCCCCCCACACGTATGCTTCGCCTTACATGCAAGAAAAACCCTTACATATAACTTCTGACGATGGTATGTAACAATTACCTGATACCACGCACTTACACAATGTGGATGAGGTGTATAAAAATTTCAACTCTCGTATAACAACGCCAACTTCTTGCGTTACAATGGGTTTATTGCATGAGACACAAATATATCATCTTTCTTACCCAACGCTATTCGCTGGACACATTTTTTCGTGGTTTATCTTTACTCGATGCATATATCTGACCGAAATTCAAATTGAGCACACTATTTACAAAACGACTACTATCGAATATGACGTTTTAAGATTTCTTTAACCTTGAATCATTCTTTCCTAAGTTCGATACTCCAGTATATTCTACTGGTAGGTGTACAAATTAATTTCCTGTTTTGTTCGCCGATCTTGAAAACCATCCGAAATTACAACATCTGCTTAGACATCTGTAATTTTCAAGTGCTGGCATCTACGCTCCTTTCAAAACACGGTATGAACTAGTGGAATGAGTAACAGAACGTCCAACACCGCTGATGGATACATACCTCATGACTTCCAATAAGGAGCATATTCGGCATTGCATTATTTTCGTGTTTCAGGTAAAAAATAACGCCTCTTTATAAGTCATACGAGTCACTGCGCCTCTACCAGGAGCACGAAAATCATTTCAGCGGCTTCATCGGTGTCCTGTTGAGCGAACAGAGTACACTGCCGAATATGTTCCTCATCAGAAGACACGTATACATCTGTTTTTGAGGTTATGTTACTAGTGTAGACGGCAGCACTTGAAAATCACAAAAGGATCGATCGATATTCCACTTGAATATGGCTTCCAAGATCGGCGAAATAAAAGCAAGAAATCAATTTGTGAACGTATTAGTAAGTGGATAGAGGTATTTCGATCCGAATCTCGCTACCGCGACCATCAGCAAACGGGCCGTGGATGCATTCATAAATAACCGAAAGCAGAGAGGCTGCCTAACGTGACCGAACAATACAACACGGGCGAACAATCGTCTGCATGTATATCGCACGGCCTAGGAGGGTGCAATAACATGGAATCAACTGGTTGGTGCATGGCATCAGAGGGTGCAAAAAGCTGGTTCAACTGCAGGAAACACGAGCCAAATCAGCACAGTCCTTTGGCCGAAAAAGTACAGTGCAACGGTGAAACTGGGCACGTATAATAGCGTCGATGAAATTGTGCAGGGCAGTTCGACAACGCGATGCGGAAGATAGCTGTGCCACGGGGAAGTTGAGCCGCTGCGTAACGATCCCGCTCATTTGGCTTCATTACAATGACCTTGTCACCTCCGACCGTGTTCAGACGATGTCCTTAATTTTTATTCTCTGCGCCACTCTCCTGTGCAGCGTTGTGCCATTGCCGCATTCAGCGTTTATACTTATTCAAAGTCTATGAGTCATTTCACGCCAACCGACAAGGCGTTTTTCGTGAAAAACGTAGCTCAATGCCTCCAATGTTATTGCCACTTGAAGACGATTTTTCTTGACCTTGATGACTTGTTGATTAATGTTATTCTTGGATATGAAGGTCACAACTCAAAACACTTTTTTATAGTTTTTTATAGTTATTTACACTTATTATTGTCACTTATTACTAGATTCTATGAAAGAAAAAAATAGACGTTTTTCGATCGTTGACCCTAATATGTCGATGATTGGAAAGTTAAATAAGGCGTGTTTAAATTCTTGGAAAATACGTCGATTAAAATAAAAAAATTTTGTATTACTGACTATCTACTCATGTCAAAAACTTGAACCTTGGTTAGATTTCAAATACTCGAAGTGCATTTTCACCTAATATCTATTATTATTATTAGCAGCGATGGAAATTTTCATTTGTTATAAACAAGCGCATCGTTTAAACGTAACGTATGAATGAGTGACTGACAGTAGTCAGTGTTTATAGGTAAAAATGCAATATGAAAATCTTGAAACTAGCAGAAAATTGAAGCCTTTAACATTGGTAGAACCTAAGATATAAAAGTTTGGAAAAGCGCATGTTTATGAGTTTCGGCGTATTATTCAAAAATTTTGTCTCACCTATCGAATGATTGAAATCAGGGCTGAATAGTGAAATGCAAATCCATGTTTTTGCACAGAATTTGGAAAAAAAGTTGCTATACTTTAAAAAAAAAAGTGTCATGTTTCATGGATCCCTCATTTGAGTGAAATGGCCCACTCATATCTGGTCATGCGCGTTGATTGCCAGTGCGGCCTGAGGCGGTGGAAAGAAACAGGACCTCGCGAATCACGGCGTGCATAACCACACAAGCTCGAGTTTCGCGATTGCGCGAGTAAGCACAAGGCGTACAATATGTCGCATCACTCGTCGGAGATCCCGCCGAGGTTTGGCTCGGCTCTGCTCCTGCTGCTGTATATCCGTCGGCTGGCAATTTGACATTTTTTTCCACCCTGTGCGCCGTCGCGCTTCCGGGCCATTTAATAAATTTGATAAATATGTCGGGCAGACGTGGAGGGTGCTGCAAGGGCGACCGACGCGCGTCTGCTTGCTAATAAGACGGGACAATTATACTACACCTACAAAACCCCCGAGTTTTGTACGTACACCTATAGGGAATATTTATACAGTATATATATATGTGTATACATGTGTAGGTAGGGATATACAGGTATAGTGTGTAACGGAGCGGCACGGAAATCGCGAGAAAATAAGGCAGCCTTAATTTAACTCGTTGAATTAATATCAATATTGTTCGTTTCAGTTAACCTTCGAGGCAAGGCTCACAGTAAAGTTATTTGTAGAAAAAGAAAGCACGCGGTAACTTTGAAGTATTGCTTTTATGCGTACAACTGGTCGATATTTATTTATGTACGAACATTTGCTGCAACGTGTTTTCAACAAGCAAGGAATATCCGAATAATGTAATCTGTGTAATCACTTGCTACCCACCCTGCAGTGTAATTTGGTTCAGAAATATATATATATATATTCCCGTATATTTGAGTGCTACATAAACAGCTCAGCGTGTTTGTCAGACTAGAAGTCACGCGACACTTCAGCCTCGTTTATTAACGATTTCACAAGTCGTATTACTGTACGGTATAACATTTCGTCGAGATTCTCTCCTCACCTTTCTTTGTATTCAAAAAAAAAACAGCCTAATTATACTGAAGCATTCATCTCAACACGAGATTTGACATTGGTATCGCCGGCAATGAGAGATACGAAAAACTATGGACACAGACACACGCTTGAAAGGAAAGGAAAGGGTTTAATGAATTCAGCTGATTTGCCAAACACGTCAGCCTTGAGAAGTGACCTGGGCATATATAAACCGGCTTGCTGTATGTTCAAAATAGCGAACGTGGCGGGTAGACGCCTACGTGAAACTTTATCCCAAACACGATGCATTCATTAATCGTTTCTGACTGTATGGTTATATCGATCCCGACCGCCCCACTGCGGTCTGTGGCGACCTAAAAGTTTGCGGCACACGGGAGAGATGGTGAAAAACATCGAGATGTCAACAAGGGTTCGCAAAGGGCAACGAGTACCGCCATCCCAGGACGGCTGTACGTCCGAGTTGAACTGGTGAATCCACCCTACGTCGTTTTCTTTGTCACTGTGTATAGTTGTTTCGGGATGCAAATCGCGCCAGCAGTCCCAGAGAGTGTGGGGACAAAGTTTTTTTCTCCTCCCCTAGTTGGGAAAATAAAACTCGCACGTGTTTTGCTCAGTACTAGTAATATAATGGTAATTGGTGTACGTAAAACAAGCTTTAATATCCGCAGGAGGCTCAAAACGTATCAGTAGCTTCAGTTTCATTGTCAGCTTCACTGGTTCGTAAACGAAATATTTAATCAAATACCGAAAGGTGTGCTCTTAAGCTTCGGAGAAAATCGATCGGTAGGGCAACAAACGGAATCGTTATTCGACAAAAAGCCATAAATTGTTGTTCCGTGATTGAACGGACTTGTGTGAAAGACTGGTTGGTGGGCAAGATTCCTTTGAAATTGTTATGATTTACCCTCAGCTTTGTCAAGATGACTAAATTTGAATCCGAAACACGTCGAGTATCTGGGAATTGAAAAGCCGGAAAACGGTTTCTACTACAGGGGAAATACTGATTCAATGAAAAATTCGAGAGAGAGATTTCTTTGAAACTTTTTCCCTTGCCTTGCAGAGAAGGCCCTTGAACGTACAAGCGAGTGTGTACGATATAAATTCGATTCGAGTAAACGAGTTCGTACTCGTGTTATCGACATACGTGTAATACTTACTTTGCATTCTCGTTAGAAAACCGTCGAAAGGATTGTTGGGAAACGAGCTGAAGAAACTGCCACCGAAGCCATCCTCCAGGTCATCGGACAAGACGAGAATCGGACCAACCTTCTCGAAATCTTCATCACTTTCAGAACTTGCGGAACGGGCACCTATGATAACAAAAAAAATGCGGACATGAATAAAATGAAATTCAAAGTAACGATGTCTATTGAGCGCGCTATCCATGCGATTCACCCTCTTGTCTCTTTGAAGAACGGTACTGTGATATATTACTGACTGAGTGGAAACCAAATTCTCGAGGAGATACTTGACTGTGTCACACATCGCATACTTCTCCACATAATTTTATACCGATGTCGCAAAAATGACCTTTGACGAATCGATTGTTTCGCTGAAACGCAATGAGTACCTAAAGTGAAAAAAGCTATGGTCTGCAGCGGCTTGAGGTAATACCTATTGCCGTTTGAAAGAATGCAATTCTTTTCTCGTTTTCTCTCCAGTCATTCCTCTTTCCCATCTACTCGGGTACACAAGAGCAGCTTCGACTGTAATTTGTTCATTTTCTTGTATACGTCTACGTCTCTTTGTCGCTTTGAAATTGAAGAGAATTGAACACTTCCAACACACCGTGCGACGTCGTTTGATGTCATCAGCGAGCTACAATCCGAAGTAATCAGCGTCAGTGGGAGGTGGTACAGAAGAGGCAAGACGCTGGTTCTTCAGTTCACAAAATCGGCATCAATTTATTCCGAGGCATATACTCGCGAGAGTCCCAGAGTGTAATTTGAAACTGAGTAAGAGGTAGCTACTATAAGGCTCCACGGTATCGTGCAAAAGTAAGGCAGGAGTATATAAGGGTTCGCACATAAACCGTAATATACCCATTTATCTAACAGGGGTGAAACTCGAGACCGATAATGCGATTATGTTAATATTGAAACACTTCCTGACCTTGCGATTTTCGTTTTAGTTATACATAATACACAGCGCGGTTTAGACAGCGGCGAGGATAACGAGAGGATTATACCTATCAACGAAGCCTGCAACTTCCACGAACAATCACGAAATTAAATTACCCGCAACGCGTGACGCACTTATTCAAACAAGACACCTTGCACAGTAGCTATGAAGACATTCGTTCAGATGCAGCTTATGCGACCAGTCAGACGTCGCAGTTCTGATATAATCAGCTTAAAGGATAAAGAGATATCAGACGTCGGCAATGAGGCAGCAGTGCATTTATTATCACGTCCATGAATCGAGAAGGATCAAGTATAACCTGATATATGCAGAACCGGAAAACCGGTCTGTTGCCGTCGATTATGGCGACTGAATGCAAAGAGTATTTGCAGGATCGGAGGTCTTTGGCCAAAAATCGATACTTTTAAAAATGTGCTAAAAAAATCGTTCCAAAAGTTATTACACTATTTTAGAAGGTGATTTGCACGGATAACTGGATTTTCTTCGAATCGAACAAAGGCCTGTTACGTAGCACGAGTAATTCTGTTGTACAAGCAATGCTGTTTGGAAGTGATGTCGACAAAAAAAGGGAGGAAAAAAATACCCGAAAGTGAAAACGTACGACGAGGTGATGCATGTGTTTAAATTTGCTCTCCTTCCTTTTCATCATTATCAACGACCATCTGCTGTTACGAAACTGCAGAGTAATTTAAGCACTGACATACATACATGCACATGGGCGTGCTCAAGTTTTGTTCGTAATACGTTTAAGGCTTAAGCCGACGTAACGAGTTGGAATAACCGCGGCTCGTCGGACGGTTGCATGAAATATCAAACTAGCACAGCGTGTAGGGGATTACGCAATTTGAATATACGTGCGCATCAGCGTTTCGCACACAGCAAATGCGTTCGCACCTGAATAATCCAAAGGTTAAGAGAAGTGTGCTGGCCGATCGCACGAGCCTGAATGGACGCCATTGGCATTCGAGCCCCTCGTCTAAGGTCAACCTTCTCTTATGATACCAGACTGGTGGAGGTGAGCCCTCTCCTCCACATGCAGCTACGTGGGCAATAATCACAAGCCCCGAGTACGTTACGGTTAGCCGGAAAAGTCGCCGTTCACATTCTGAGACCCGGTTCTTATACAGAGAAACGTGGCGGCACACAATGCGCTTAATGGTCGATGGATATCGAACGAAAGGCTGGGGCTCTTTTCGGGTCCCCGGAATTGATACGTGCCGGGGTGAAACCGCTATGGATAAATAAACAGAGGGAGGGCATAAAAAAATCTATGCATGTATAAATAAAAGAATATGATAATGAAATAAAAGGTAGTGCAGAAAAGTGTTTGGTTTTTATCCGCATACGCGGCCAATATTTTTCGTGTTTGAGATAACGCAGAATATACTTAATTCGACAAACTGACAGACGATGATTGTGTTGTAAACTTTGTTTTATAACAGACTCCTTGGACCAATTACATATTCATTATATTACTCTCATTTTTGAATATTTGCATAACTTTTCATTAAAATACAGCATACATTTTTTGTAAAATACAACTTTTGCCGTGCTCCTCTTGCTTAACAAAGTTCAGAATAATACATCGCATAGCGAGACTGCGAATACCGGTAGTAAACTTCTAGTTGGAGAAAAGTAAGAAAACAAAACGCCAACTGTGCAGCACCAGCAGCGTGCATCTCTTGACTCTTCTTTAATGTTATGAAAGTAACTTTGCAGGATGAATTCTTGATACGTTACAGAAAAATTCAATACCCGTTCGTATTGTTACAAGAGATATAAATAGGCAAAGCTTCTCACTACCTTTGAAATACTTTGAAAAGATTTGTTATATACATATAGTTAACATGTTTATGTAAGCCGACTGTTTTCAGAACATGAAATTGTAAAACTTGGAATTTGTCGTAAGTCTAAAAACAAAGACGTATAAAAAAGTACAGCAGTTATAAACACCGAGGGATAACGGAGCTCGTTCGTACGGATCTTTAAAGTTGATGCAGATATAAAGTTTTCGGCATTTCGTTCTCCTCGCTATCCTATTTTGCGAACGGTTGTTGAATAATTTATACTATCAACCAACAAAAAATAAACCTACCCATGTAATTCTTCTACGCAAAAAACTTCAACGGATATAACCGAAAGCCTCGACATGCATGGATATGTATTTTATAGCATTGTCTACATAAAATTTGTGTCGATATGACGTATAGTTTGGCGGGATGGATAAAGTATAGGGATAGGCGAAAACGTTTGGGCAGCTTGGAAACGTATGTGTAACATACATTTTCAGGGACCGGCGACGACAAAACCGCACCTGTTGAAAAGGTGTTTCCGTTTTGGGATTACATTCGATTAAACAGAACGACCGGATAACACGCGTATACGCAGGTAACAATTGAATTTCACGCTAGAAATAACCGCGTATCTATCCCACATGTGCTTGTCGATGTGTGGAAAGTTGGATAGATTCTGACCCTCTCGATATCCCTAGGAATTTTACGACCCACGGTGTTGGATGAGCACCGTTTGCACTACCGGTCGCGCGCCGCAGATTCTTTTTTGTTTCTGCTCGGCCTGAAGGCGCGCGACCAGCGGTGCAAACAGTGCTCATCCAACACCGTGGGTCGTAAAATTCCTAGGGATATCGGAATGGTCAAAATCTATCCAACTTTCTGTACATGAACCTCAATTCTCATGGTGTCTACGTGGTGTCTACGTATAACGCTGGCTCAAACTGAACGACGCACATACGCGTATATCGCCTCTTCTGTGACTCATACGGTTTATGACTACCGAATGATCCAGAACTCGATGCGTTCACGCGTTACACCTGAGGAACGATGCACGTAACTCATCAGTCGAGACAGTTCGACGTATTAAAGTATAAGTGAACATGAGTATTCCATGTTCTCGTCCGATTCCATATTAATTTGAGAGGAGTGTATCCAATATATTTGAGGTTAAGGGGGAGGGCGGGCGTAGTCGATTTCGACGCTGTCGTATGTATCTCGAATTATTCAAATATACACGAAAAAGGGAATAACAGCCCCGTTCGTAGAAATGATTCCATTTCTTTATTTTTTGGTTAAATGAAAATGTATTGAAGTGGTTTTGTTCAGAATTACATGTAGAATGGGGTCGTTATGCCCTTTTGTGCGTTAGAGATACGTGGACTTGGATTATTCCACATATATACGATAACGAAGAAATCGACCAGGGTACCTCCTTAAATCTGTAGGTATTCTAGGTTTTCGCATTTAGCACGGGGAAATGAGATTGAAGTTGGTCACGATATTGTAACAATGTATTTTCGACAAAAATCGTTATTCTGTATTATTAGGAGGGTCTGAGATTGAATAAACCGTAATAAAACAGAACAAATCTCACATTCTAAAAACTCAATACCCTCAAAGTCATTGTCAAGTTGCGAATTGATGATTTTTTTTTTCAATCTTTCATCACGTTTACGTTACTAACTTCAACCTCGTAACGCTGAATGCGGGTAACAATTCGAACGAGTTTGTAAAACGAGGCACATTCAAGAAGGCGTTGATTGTTTTCACTCCCTCGTTAATCACCAGCAGCTTCGTCCTGGTATTTGTCACGGTATTTCGAAATAACGCGAATTTTCTGTTTGGATTTGTCACACCTGCACAACGTATGAATCATATTCATAGAAATGAATGTATTGTATACGTTACAGGCATATGAAGTTGTATGTTCTCTATATATTGCGCAGTAAGTCGGATTATTGCAAGTAATCACGTGATGCCGGTGTCGCACGAAAAATCTTGCAATTTTGAAACCGGTTGAACTTATCTGGATGTGAACTATAGCATTACAGATTTGTTAATATTCACCGTCTAGAATCCCGTGCAGAAGATATTTCACTTCTTGAAAACGGATAGGAGCTAGGTTCAAAATTGTATTTCAACTCATACACACACACATACCAACGAACATGAAAAACACTGTTAGGGACTTGGACGGCACAAAATTTTAAACGTCGATTTCAGAAATGCCGAATCACAAACTTTTATACCCTCATTTCATCAAACAATAAAGAGTATCAAAACGAACGAAGGAAATGAAATAAAGTGGAAAACAACAAAACTTTATACGGAAGCAGTTACAGCGCAGAATATAACCGCTCGTTGATAGTAAATGAAGGTAATACAGCTGTAAAACGGTTTCGAAAAATTCACTGTTTCCAAAAATTATTTACCTGGATAAGCGAAGGCAACGGCGAACAGAGCCGAAGCGAAGATCAGTAGGCGAAACGCGCTCTTCATGTTGATGATGAATTGCGTAGAAACTTGTGCGCTGAACGAGTAAGAACGAGTTTAAGTAAAAGAGTATAAAAACAGGCAGCAATTCAAAAAAAATTGCAGGAACGAAAATTACAAGTATAACGAAGGATCGCTTACGCGAAGCACAACTCTCAATCAAGGTCACTCAACTGGCTCACTCAAATCCCGGTAATGTTCTGCAGCTGAATTTTTCCCGCTAGTTACTATATGCCAGAAGCCAACCGGCGGCCGACCAATCGCGACGTTTCAACGCCCGGCGACCGTCCCTCACGCTTATACGTGTTCGGCAACGACTCGAGTGCACGCAACGTTACGCAAAATAGGAACACACAGGCAAACGGACAAAGGTTGCCTGCCTTACGCGCAAGGCTTGACGGCAGTTGGGAGATACAGTTCAACTTATTCAACGTCGGTCCTCACTCGAAGTACTATAATAATGATAAGGGAGATAGCGATTATAATTTGGAGCTTGCATAGTTGTTATTCGGATGGTGGGGGGGATGTTCGCGCCTATAGGTTATATCCTACATCCATCAATATGCGGCCAACTTGCGGGCGTTTAATGTTCTAGCAGATTCTCGACGCGGTGTGACCTTGTCCTCTCCCCTCTTCGCTTTGATTAATGCAGCTAAACTCGCTTCCCCGTTTCATGATTCATGGAAAACGAGCAAACAGATAATTCATTCGAGAAATTGTCCGTCACGTATAACGTGTAATTAGTCGTTATATCGTGTGTGCCATGTAACTTCGCCTGTGTATAACGTCTATTGTGCAGGGTACCTGATGCGTGGACTGCAGGAAGCGATAATATAACGTTAAAATTATTATCGGCATGCGAGGAAAATTTTTTTCATTCTATTCGAATTTTTGGCTGCTTTGTATCGCCGATTCGTCGAGCTGTGTTATTGCAGGGTGAAGTACTCTAGAGTTTAAGAGACAAAGAC
Source organism: Neodiprion pinetum (assembly GCF_021155775.2). NCBI lineage: Eukaryota > Metazoa > Arthropoda > Insecta > Hymenoptera > Diprionidae > Neodiprion > Neodiprion pinetum. Next base: position 14,623,528 of record NC_060233.1, read on the forward strand.
GCGTTATTCATTTGTCGGCTCAATCGACATTTTCCTTTATTTCCGTTGTTTGGTGGTTTAATAACCTGCAAACACAAAACGCCAATTCATCATCCGGCTCATGGTGGTCAAACTAATTACGTTTATTTATTGGTTTTTCTTTCGTTCAACCATCTTGGGTCATTCCTGTAAAAAATAGCATTTTATGTAGTCAATTTACTCAAGCTATACAAACTGTCGATATGCGTATAATATAATTGGATTATGAAACCTGCCGTATTGAAAATTATCGCTCTTCCAACACACGCTGATTAATACTTCGCATTGGCTTGCGTAAATAACGCTGAAAAGAAAGAAAGAAAGAAAGAAGATGTGCTAATTCAACTTAGCACTATATTATTATATTATTATATTATTATATATAGCAGTATGTATTACATCAAGCCCAGCATATGTTTCCGTAGCTGTGCCCGAAGCTCATGAATTGTGCATTTTCTGCAAGATTTGCGATTACGTCACTTGAATCACGTTTATAACGTTGCCTACGGGCTATTCCGCGTCAACCGGATCAGTCATCTCTCAGATATTTTTTTAATTTGGCATGTGGATTGTGTAAGGGGAGTTAGATTTTTGTGCCAAAGCGCGAATCTCATAATGCAAAATTCGATTTTTTATTAACAATAACAAATTAGACTCCCATTTTTTTCAAAAATTCATAACTTCGGCAACAAATTAGATACAATTTTTTTTTTTTTTTCAAATTACGCGGAAAGCTCCATAGAATTTAAAAAAAAATACGAAATGGTAAAAAAAAGTTGTTATCAATTGTTTATTTAACAATTAATTTTTCAAAGATTTTTAAAACAGTGACCGACACGATCAAAAAATTTTTTTAAAATTCTGACATGTTCCTTGAACTGTACTACAACCTGTGAATTAATTCCAGAGGGGTGTTTTTCTTCGTTTTCGAGTAAAAAATCATTAAAGGTGTCGATGCGCATGAAATTGCGGCGCGTCGAGTCTCTACGTAATGGCGGGCGGCCGGTTGCCGTCCACCGCTACCCCGCGGCGGCGTCGCGGCGTTATTTTAGAGTCATTTTCACGATGTAGGACATGATTGAAAAATCTGAAAAAAATACTGTACCTTCACAAGGCCTGCTCAAAGCGATAAGTGAAGTTTCAAGAATGTGTTTTTCACCGTTTTTTTATTACAGAGATTCGAAATTTGTTATGACGCATTATGATTCAAACATGAATTACGAACACAGGTCAAGTGTTGTTCCAGGATATGGAATACCTGCACCTGTGCATGCGTCACCTAAATCCTTCACTATCCAGGTAGTCCAGGTAGGGTCACCACCTCGATTCCGCGAAGGGGTCATTTGGCTAAAGTCAGGTACATTGAATTGCACCTGCATTATGTTAGCCCCATTGGTGGAATTCAAGCAATTAGAAGAGTCGTTGGGTGGGTGAAGCACTATATTCCAGGATATGGAATACGTCCACCTGTGCATGCGTCACCTAAATCCTTCATTATCCAGGTAGTCCGGGTCACCACCTCGATTCCGCGAAGGGGTCATTTGGCTAAAGTCAGGTACATTGAAATGCACCTTCATTATGTTAGCCCCATTGGTGGAATTCAACCAATCAGAAGAGTTGTTGGGTGGGTGAAGCACTATTCTGAACGAGTATAAATTTCGAGCATTTCAAAATGCATAACATTCAATCGAATACCAGTGTAGCGATCAGTGCAATACATCGTCTCATTCTTCACACAAGTAATTCATTTCTGAAAGCAATGTCTACAACAGATGTGAAACGGTGCTGTAATCCTTTCCAAAGAGTTGGCCATAATTGGGTGCGAAATTTGGTAAAGCCAGTGACACCAGCATTACGGAAAAAGTTTCCGGACCTAGGAGAATATGTGTGCATGGATTGTCGAATAAAATTGTACAAATGCAACACAATTACTCCATCTGATAAAAACGAGGTAAGTGATATGAATCATAATTATGCGAGTGGTGACGATCTTGTTTCACCTTCACCAATTAGTGAACAGAGCAGTGTGGAAATGTTTCTTGAGAATGATATCGGGCAAGAATTGTTGTGTGATGTGAAAGAATTGTTTATCAACGCGAAGTGTGTCGCGGACAAAATTAAATATCTCACAATGACTCCTCGTAGTTGGTCCATCAGAGAATTGGAGTTACAATTTGATTGTTCATATAGAATGGCTCGTAAAGCTAAAATATTGCAAAGTGAGCGTGGATTTGGATCCTCCCCAGATCCAAGACCATCTCGCACTCTTTGTGATGATGTTGTCTCTCATGTAGTGGAATTTTACTGTTCTGATGAAATAAGTCGGATCATGCCTGGTCAGAAAGATTTTGTCACTCTTCGCGATGTGGATGGTTCAAAACATCAAGTCCAAAAACGACTTGTTTTGTGTGATCTGAAGGAAGCTTACGCCGCGTTCAAGCAACAGCATCCGAATGATAAAATTGGATTTACAAAATTCGCGGAACTCCGCCCAAAGCAGTGTATTTTAGCTGGACCAACAGGAACACATACAGTTTGTGTTTGCAAAATTCACCAGAATGTGAAACTTATGTTGGTGGCGGTTAGCTCAATTTGTCAGACATTCAAAAGAACGTACCACGATTTGATAAAACAGATATCGTGTGACTCTCCAAATCCTTTGTGCTATCTCGGTGATTGTAGTAGTTGTCCAAGTTTTGATATGGTTACACACGAAATGGAAAGTTTATTCGACGATAATTTCGTAGAAAGTATTAGCTACAAACGGTGGACTCATACGGATCGATCTGTTTTAGAAACGATCACGCAAGAAACGGAAACGTTCCTCGAGACGCTAAAGGAACAGACGATAGCCCTCAAGAAACATGATTTCATTGCTAAACAGCAAAGTGCATATTTGAAAGACAGAAAACATCGTCTACAACCAGGGGAGTTCTTAGTTTTGGGTGACTTTGCTGAAAACTATGCATTTGTTGTTCAAGATGAAATTCAAAGCTTCCACTGGAATAACAATCAAGCTACCATCCATCCTTTTGTTGTGTATTATGTTGAAAATGAGGACTTAAAGCATAAAAGCTTCGTTATCATATCAGAAAATCTACAACATAATACAGTCGCGGTCCATCTGTTTCAGAAGAAACTAATCGGTAAGCTTTTTGAGTTCTTCGGTAGTGAAGTTATCAAGAAAATGATTTATTTTACTGACGGTGCTAGTGCACAATATAAAAATAAAAGCAACTTCATTAATTTGACTCATCATTTTGACGACTTCAATGTCGAGGCTGAATGGCATTTCTTTGCAACGTCACATGGAAAAAGTCCATGTGATGGCATTGGTGGAACTGTGAAAAGATTTGCTGCACGTGCAAGCCTACAGCGGCCCAATGAAAATCTTATTTTGACTCCAAGGCAATTATTCGAATGGAGTGTGAGTGCATTAAAAAATATCGCATTTGACTTCTGCAGCAACAGCGAACACGAAGAACATGAAAAATTATTGAAGCCGCGATTGAACCAAGCAATAACGGTTGAAGGCACTCGACGATTCCATTCATTTTTACCTCTATCTATAAAAACTGTAGAATGTAGGGTTTACTCTTCCTCTGATGAGTCATTTACCCGTAAATCTATGCGCTAAGATAGCCATGTAAGTTATGACGAAAACCTTTGCTCACATTTCTAAGTTTAATGCCCAGTTTGATCAAAGATTAATAGATTGTATCCATAGAATAAGCGATTTATTTGTATGAAATATATAATTGTAAGTGCGTTCATTTCGCAGCTTCCACATATCTTCGGGGGTGATTATAAGTACTAAAATAAGTAGCAAGTTATGTAATTATTATCATTTATGTGCACTCTCATGGTGCGTAACTGTTATTTTGAATCTCTGTAATAAAAAAACGGTGAAAAACACATTCTTGAAACTTCACTTATCGCTTTGAGCAGGCCTTGTGAAGGTACAGTATTTTTTTCAGATTTTTCAATCATGTCCTACATCGTGAAAATGACTCTAATATAACGCCGCGACGCCGCCGCGGGGTAGCGGTGGACGGCAACCGGCCGCCCGCCATTACGTAGAGACTCGACGCGCCGCAATTTCATGCGCATCGACACCTTTAATGATTTTTTACTCGAAAACGAAGAAAAACACCCCTCTGGAATTAATTCACAGGTTGTAGTACAGTTCAAGGAACATGTCAGAATTTTAAAAAAATTTTTTGATCGTGTCGGTCACTGTTTTAAAAATCTTTGAAAAATTAATTGTTAAATAAACAATTGATAACAACTTTTTTTTACCATTTCGTATTTTTTTTTAAATTCTATGGAGCTTTCCGCGTAATTTGAAAAAAAAAAAAAAATTGTATCTAATTTGTTGCCGAAGTTATGAATTTTTGAAAAAAATGGGAGTCTAATTTGTTATTGTTAATAAAAAATCGAATTTTGCATTATGAGATTCGCGCTTTGGCACAAAAATCTAACTCCCCTTACACAATCCACATGCCAAATTAAAAAAATATCTGAGAGATGACTGATCCGGTTGACGCGGAATAGCCCCTACGTAACTTCTTTCGAGTTTTTAAATAACCGCTATTAGTAATAAATATACACTCGGAAAAATGATAATGCTTAAAGCAACTAAATTTTAGTTCTGTACCGGTGAACTTGGTACAGAAAGTTTATGTTTTCCCGAAATAATTTACATTTTTAATTCGCCCAAGCTGATATGTTACGTTGGCAAAATTTTGTCTGATTTGTCCCTGCAGTAAAAGTTTTCTTCAAATTGAATCGAATCTATTTGCCGTGACTGAATTTTTAAGTTTGTTATTATTGTACAGCCAGAAATTTAGCTGTCTTCGTTACTTGAATTTTCCAGGTGATCTGATAAAATTTCTGCAGCGTGAATATGAGATAGTCACATACATGTACAGTGGGCAGCTCTTGCGCTGGGCCTTGTGGGCCACACGGCCGCAGGACCCATGCAATGCAAGTCCTTTCGCCTATTACACTTTCGCAATGTCAGGTAGGCACATAGGTAATATCGCCGGCGATTGTAAGGAGAAAAAGTACGAAAAAATGGCAGAGCCTGACGAGTGGGGGCGACTGCTTTGCAGCTGGCGAAGCCTCTCTCCACAACAGAGTGACCGGAATAATTGCGAGATCTTTAATCCGGTGGAAGAAGATAATTACACCAACGTAAGACCAATTGCCGGGGAGCTAGGCCAGCCTAATTGAAAGGTTACCAACTTAGTTATCGCGTTACGTGCGTTCTTAAAAAGATGGTTCGTTACCTTCGAAGGGTCCTTTAAACGGACGATAACGCAAGTCGTAAAATTAAGTCTTGCAAAGTCAAGTTATCCTGGGGCTAAATTATACTCGAAGAGGAAAGAGGATCGTTGAGTTAGGAGTTAGCCGAAAACACGTGACAGGCAAGTCAATTTTACAATTCGCCTTCAACAAATTATATTTATATACGTATATATATAGATATGTAGGGGGATGGACCCACTCTAATCGATAAAGTGTAAGATTATCCCGGGAATAAATAAGCCCTGTCATTTCGCCCGTGCAGCGTATAATAAATATCGCAGATTGTTATTTGAGTATGATTATCGCGCATTTGCAACCGCCAAGATTTCCACACTGCACGGATGATTCACGTCGGCGAGGATTATAAACAGTACGTATTAAGGTTCTAACGATATGAAAACACAATAAAAACCGTTTAAACATAATCTAACTAGCAAATATTTAATATGATCCAAATTGAGCTGAGGAGTAGATGATTTTGGTGTTCGGCAGTGACACGTGACTTTCCGTATAAATAATCTATGCGTATTGTGAGTTCAAATGTCGGTGAGACTATAACAGTAATTTTAAATTCCAGTTTTCTGCAAGCGTAGCCAGTTTCAATTTCGAGCCCACATTATGCCAAGCCGTTTGTAGAGTTGATACGATAGTACATAAGATAAAAGAACAAGCGGAGAATTATTTGTTTCTGACATTTCTGGAAGAAGCCGGGCAAAATCGAGTTTAATAGAATTCGTTAACTTCATGATAAGTCTAAGTGGAAAATAATTAATATTTAATTGGAGTATAATTTCCAAGCGCGCAGCTGAGTTATTCATATACTTTCAGAAATACCAGTTTCAAAATAATTTACAAACTTGGAGGCTGGTGAAGGCTTGATCATATTCTACTTCAACCTGTAGACGAAGTATTATAGACCATTTTCGTTTTTGACGATGTAGTGAAACAGAGGCCTTTTTCTCGATTTTTAAAACTTCATTTTAGGTTTTCCCTCAGATTTATTATTGCTCAATCAATTTTACATTATACGGTGGTAGTGATGCCGTATCAGAATTGCCCCCACTATCAGCATGCTAATAAACCACATGAACGATCAAACTTGATTGAAAACGAGTATTGTAATGAGCTTTGTGCGATAATAAAATCGAAAAGTAATCATCAGTATAGCTTCTACGCTCTTGTTTTGTTCAAATGTAGAATAAATTCGATACCGTGTGTGATATATTGTCGGATGATCTACGCAAAGCCTATACCAGTGACCCTTTTCACCAGATAACGATAGTATCTTACGTAATTTATTGTTATTCTCGAACGTTTGAAACCGTGAAACTTGTGCCAAAAAACATTTATTTGTATCGAGGAAATAAACATATTTAGTTAAGATTATTATAATTAGACGTAATTTTCACACTGTGTATGTCAAAATTATCATAGGATCTGTTCTTTGAAACTAATTTTACAGATAATATTCGACCCACTTCATTGTAGCCAAACTTGAATTGCCCGGAACGAAAAAACATCACTACTTATATCCGACGATAAATGCATGTTTACGGTTTTGTGGAACGAAATTTCCAGACGACAGATTATACTACAAAACAGCGCGACAACTTTAGATAACTGAATTATGTGAACAGTTCGGAATACGTAGCAGTGTATGAAAGAAATTTCATTTGTTAGACTGCAGAGTAACTAGAACATTCTAGAATAATGGGCATTCTTGCAATAACGATTCAAATACAATCGCGCTTACAAAAATCTGTGGTACAAACAACTATTTAGTATAATTATAGTTGTCCCATTTTGTACCCAGAACTACATTTCTCGGTTTGGATAAAAAATGAAAATAGTCAATAAATTTACAGCAACCGCAACTAGAAATTGAGATCGGCGTGTGACCGTTGGTTGATGAAAAAAATTGATATCGGACGAAATGTCTGCCAGTAAAGTAAAGCTGTGTATAATGTACGAGACACACAACTTTGTTCCAGGCTCTCCGTGTACAGAACGATAAAAAAAAAGTTCGCTTTGCACATCGCGACTAAAACTTTACCTTTGATCGATCATGCCTGGAAGGCAGATTTGCGGTAAGCTTCAAGTGCCTTCCAGTAGCTGCAGAGCATCACCCGCAAAATGCCGAAGTTGCATGACTACGCTAGAAACCATAGCGGTCAACGATCCAAAGTTATTGAGCCGATCATACATGCGTTCAGATTTTTCGAATTCCACGTGCAGTCCCACAGCTGCATGGTTGCCAAGTAGCTGCGCTGTGTGCGTTGCATGCATGTGATGCACCGTTTCCTCTTCTTCATCTTCTCGGTTATCGAGACGGTGGATGCGCACTTGAAGAACAACAAGTCTATGAAAGCAACTCCTAGAGCCAAACCGGTTTTAAAATACAGGCAAGCCGCAGCGACAAAGAACAGCATTCGGCGATAGATATGCAGCGCACGTCTCTCGGCCACTTGAGTCGGCATTTTGGTATCCCGGCCTGCCTTCCTTCCGTCTCCAGACTCGGCTCAGCTTAGCTAGCTTCTCAGTTTTACAATTAGTTAATCCACATGCGAAGTTCGTACCATTCATTTGGCCCTGGTTCGGCACCGCGACGAATATTGAGAATCTGACGAGTATTACGTTGGTTGGTAATGCGTTGTACTTTCGCCCTCTTACTCGAAAGTAACTAATATGCACTTACGCACTCTTATTTCCTGACACGTCACCGGTACAATTACACTCAGTTGGAACTGAGTCATCAATTTTCTCATATTAATTTATACGGTGTCACCGTTGTCGACTTCCACCGCAAAATTATACATATAGTCAACTCTACGGAAAGCTGCCTATACAGAGTGAATTGCTAACGACTTGATGGTTTAATGCGCACGCGCTAAAATTCAAGAGCAAGAACGTTTGTTTTGTTAGGATTATGTTAAACCATTAAGTCGTAAGCAATTCACTCTGTATATGTATAATGTACAAACTATACATAAATGATTGTTTTTTTTTCCGTCCGCGACAGGCGATACATTTTCTTTCAAAGCACGCATTAGTTCGACACTCGCACACCGCGTACCATATTTCAACGAATGCTAATTATCTGCTATCGTGTATATCCTGTCTTCGAATGAATTATAAACATAGTCGTAAATTCCTCGACTCTGACAAATGGTGGATAATACAAGATATAATGGGCGTATAGTTGCTATTTGCGTAAATGGAATGAAATGTTTGTATATATTTAAGTACTCATTGTAAGCAGCTATATTCTCGATCTACACAATGACCAGAACAATTTGTGGGAGAGCCGCAATTGCTACGTTCGTGCTTTTGTTGAAACTCGATTTCACGAAGTTAAGCAGCTCGATTGAACTCAGTCCTGCGGAGCTAAGTGGAGGCTACTTCAGTGAGGGTTGAAGACAATTAGAGGAGACGAGCTGGAAGGCGGCGGTCTTTGGAATAGTGGAATATAGTATAGGTATATGTTGCAGGCTCATAGCTGGTTCTACGTTTATCTCTCGAGATATATAAATGATTCCGGACCACTTACTCAGCTTTTTCTTCCTCTTCCTCAACTTGAATTTCAACTTTCATTTCAAATGCCGAATGATATAACGCGATATCGTTTAAATTGCCTGAACGACGAGCCAGCATCAATATATACATCATTATTGATCCTCGGATAATGGTCTGGCGCGTTAACGAAAAGACCTGAGGATTCGGATCTCGTGTGCGGTGCAGCGTCGGGTCGAAACACATTGCACGGGATATGACTAATAAATTTCTCCACGTCATTCCGGACGTCGTCAATTTTCTTACTAGCGAATTTTGCACCGACGAAAGGTGGGGATGCCGCTGTTGCGTTGAGCGTAAAACAGAAGGCCCGACAGCCAATCCCGGTATCGCCTTGTTTACGGGTAACCCGTGGCAACATTCAATACGAATCCCCGAAGAAGGTCCCCCAGGTCAGCGCGTCCTCGGCAGTGCTAGTACCTCGGGGGAATTCCACGGAGTACCGTTGAAGGAGCGGTGAAAAATCACTTGGTCGTTTGGCGAGGCATGCGAGCGTCGTGACGAGGCACCTGACGCAAACTCGGACTTCCAAAGTGATACCAAATGGTGGGGAACCGCGAATAACGGTTGCAATTAGAGGAAAATTGACCCGGTGACCTCGCAGTGTCTGCTGGCACCAGGTACTGGTTATAGATTACAGGAAGCTCTAGCGACGCCGTAGCGCAGTCATTGCCTGACAACTCCTGCAAGCATGCACGAGGTTCGCAAGCTCAGAATCGGTTAAATCCGGTGAATATACCAGAATGATTCCCGGTCCCCGGAATTTCCGGCGGGCCGAACCTCGCGCATCCTGATCAGGTGGAGGTGAGCGAAGACCGAGTACTTTTGACAAGGATGTTTGAATGGGCGGCGTGTGCTCGTGTCGCGGACGGGCAAGCCAGGTCAACGCTGGTTCGATCCTGGACCGAGTGATCAGCCAGGCCAGCAACCAGGACCAGTGCCTGCTCTACCGGCTGGCGAACTACAAGAAGGGGGGCGAGCTTATCGAGGCCTACAACAGCGGGGGTCAGCTGGAGGTCGAAAGGGTCATCCGGGAACAGTTCAGCGTCCTGATGTACGCCGAGGGGAAGGGCCAGGTGATAAACAGAGCGGAGTACCTCAGGTGGAAGTTCCGGGACCTGGAGGAGGTCATCCTGCCGATCGAGGCATCGCTCTCCAAGTTCGACCCCCTCGCCCAGTGGAAGGACCACGACGCCTGCTGGCAGATGCAGTACCGCGGCTCCCTCGGGGAGACCCTCCTCCACGTCCTCATCATTTGCGACACCCGGATTCACACCCGCGTCGCCCGCATTTTGCTCAAGTGTTTCCCCAAGCTGGCCATCGACGTCGTCGAGGGCGAGGAGTACCTCGGGGCCAGCGCTCTCCACCTAGCCATAGCCTACAACAACAACGAGCTCGTACAGGACCTCGTCGAGGCCGGCGCCGCCGTCTCGCAACGAGCCACGGGCAGCTTCTTCCTTCCGAAGGATCAGCAGAGGTTGAGACCGGCTCGGACAACCGACTACGAAGGACTCGCTTATCTCGGCGAGTATCCCTTGGCATGGGCGGCCTGCTGCGCGAACGAGGGCGTCTACAATCTGCTCCTCGACTCCGGAGCTCATCCCGATGAGCAGGACTCCTTCGGCAATATGATTTTACACATGGTCGTCGTTTGCGACGAACTGGTGCGTAATATGTATATTACATAACGTACATCCGTACGCGAGGATTAATTATGAGGTTGAAGTTGTTAACGCTGACGTAACACAAAGCGATGAGGAAAAACCCAGTATTTAGAAATTTTAGATTAACTTTGAAGGAGTGCAAGTTCACAAAACATTAGCATACTTTGCATTATTACGGCTTACGGAATTCCAGACTATTCTTGAGCTGGGAAACAAGAAGAGACTGAAGTCAGTAACGTTCACATAACGAAACGTAGAGGGAAAAAATCACTATTTTGCAATTTCATAGTGACTAACGTAGTAATCAATTTTCCAAAGTTTTTTTGTATATTTTTAGTTAATATAATTTTGAAATACAAACTTGATTCATTACGATAACGTTACCCACTTCAGCTTCATGAAATAACGGGTTCTCCTAACATGCATTATTACAATAACGTTACTAACTTCGACCCCATGTATAATTTAGGTCGTAAAAAGTAATTTTCAATTCTTGAATACTTTATTTTACGACCAAGTTTTTTATACTACGTTTGGGGCAGGTTGCCGGCTGGCCGTACTCATATTAGAATAATGTGGTTTTAAAATTGATGAGAAATATTTCATCTGTCATAATTACTAGAAAATTCTAGTAAAATGGATATCGTTGCAGTAACGGTTTGAACATTGTTGGGATTACAAAGAAATGTGATGGAAGTAACTACCTAGTGTGATTATAATTGTCAATACTAAAATTTTCAACTAAGTAAGGCCTCGACATCGATTTATTGTTGCACGAACAGCAAATTATCACAATCATTACATGTGAGTGATCCTGATAAAAAAAAAATAATAACACCTAAATACTAGACTTTCTGGTTATAGTTACGAAACTATTATTCATTTTGTACTCAGAACTACGCACATGTTTCGATTGTGGTAAAAAATGAAAATAGTTAAGGACTGTGAAGTAATCATAATTAGAAATTTTCTCGGTGAGGGTTATTACCATATTTTACGTCATATGTTGTATTTATTATACAAATATAATTTCAAGACTTATTTCTCCACCGTTAGAAATATCACGGACACAGTATTACCTATGAAAATTGACGTCCACTATTAGATTATGACGGTTGCAACTGACATTTATGCTTAAAGTAAAATCATCAGCATATCGACCGATTGATTGAGATTAAAATCGATACATGGATCAATGTGGAAATCGATGTTGGTTTGCATTACAGAATGTACAAGGTACAAGTGACTGATGAGATTTTGGATGTCGATACGGTTGTAACTTCTATTGTTAAGTATTACCGCTATTGTGGATTGTTTCTCTTGTTGGTTTTGTGCATCTATTTTTTTCACTGGTTAACATCATGGCATCGTCATGGTCAAGGGTTTTCCCTTCGTGTATTCAGTGGGCTGTTAGAGCGAGTCTCTCTGGCTTACGATTTCTAACACCTGCATGTTAATGATCTCAGATGCGACTTGTTAAATGTCATGAAAACATGTCTGGCCTATAAATGTTTTTATGAAATTTTTATAACCAATCTTACGTACAGTGTTGGTCTCATGTATTGTTAGTGCGATCGACTCCAACTTTGAGAAAAGTACACCCGCAATATTGTTGACTTTACACCCGTTTAATTTTTTCGGACAAACCTTTAACGTAAGGGATTAAGCCGGGGATTTTTTTATTTTTATCTTCAGTGAAAAATTTCATATCTGTACACGTGCCTCGCGAGAACCCCTTTCGGACGCATCGGCGCACCCACAATTTAATGCTCCGATGTTTTATGTTTTTTTGAACGATTTTTTTACTTCCTTTTTTTTCTATACCCTTTATACGCGTACGGGTGGCCTTTTACCAATTATTGGCACGCGATTGGACCTCAAAAAATACGGATTTTATTTTGAATTTGACAGACGCAGTTTCTTGTGTCCGTTCACTGTGCACGTTGACTGTGCAATATCCGAATTTGTTTTCAATCTTTCCTGGGTAGAAAAAAAGTCGGCCGAACAGCGGGGATATTCTGTACCGTAAAACAGGATCGGATAAATGGTGCACAGTTGAAGGACATGCATAGCTAACGATTTGTACAGACTTTTGAACAAAAAAAAAAAAAAAAGAGCTTAGCGAGTAATCAGGTACACCGTGCAGGCCTTGTTTCCTCAAAGAGCTCCGCTATTTTATTGAGAAAAAATTTACAGAGAGAATTTCGAAGTGAGTCTAACAATAGTCGACGCCAATTTTCTCCAGAGTGAGATATTACATCTTGAATTTTTCTTGATGCTGTTATCGGATAAGACGATAATAATAAATTGGATATGCGGTATTACAGATATCACTGCATATTGAATATAGTACGAATCATATTACCACATTTCCGTCTCCGAGAATATCGCAATGTCAGCAAATGACTACTTACTTTGGAATTTTGTAACTTACCTTCCACCATGAGTTACAATAGTATAGTTGATCATATTCGACACTGCATGAAGGCTTGTTTATGAACACAATATCGGAACGTCAAAGCATTTCGGAGAACGTGTCGTAATGTATAAGGAAAGACAATAAAGTAGGTACTGCATTTGTGTCAATGTTCACATATTTCGTCCGAAAATGGTAAACATGCGGCGTTTGTGTTGAAATAATACACTACATTTTTCTAATTGGCCCCTTCTGGAACATTACGACACCTCAATATATCGCGATATCTATGGATCATTACATGCCGAATCGAATAGCTTCTAATCAAGAAAAATTTCTACTCAATCCATTCATTTGTACAATTACATACTTTACCAGCGCAAAAAATTCTATTCTAATCAACTATCATAAAGTGGTATGAGACAGGTTTGTGACCGGATAAAAACGAAAAAGATGTGGCAAGTCAAAGTTTTGTGTCAGCTTCTATTTTAACTTCAATTTCTCAGAAACTATTGTTCTTACGATAAAAGTGCCCTAGAACTTCTGGAACTGTATAATTCAGAGTCATATATCATCAGAACCGTTAAGCGCCCGTGAACCAAACAAACAGGGAAGTTGGAAACAAAAACGTGAAGTCAAACCGTGTCCGATTTTCGAAATTTTTACATTATTTAGGAAAACTGACTTGGCTGTAGATTAGAGGAAGAATGTAGACAGAGGTCGCTCTTCACCTATTTCTTTCAACAATATTTTACTCGGAGTGTGCGAATAATTCGACCTCGAATTAAACGTAAATCAAATAATTTGATTCGCATTCGAGATGAAATTATTTCAATTTTTATTTTACATACTTGTAAGGAGGTGTTCAAATAATTCAGTCGGAATTTATTGAACTTCAACTTGTGATTTACTCAATAACTTCTACAAATTACATTCAATTACTTGTCAAAAACAATTTCGACAGTCGCACCTTTCATTCGACCGTGTATATATACTCTGAAGACAGAAAAAAAAATTGGAGGATTTGAAATCCGAGCTGAACAATTCGGATAATACAACCGTTTGATTAATTGAAATGCACCCTAATTACTTTGATATTCGATTCGATTCGATCACTATTCGCACACCCCTACACTTTATCCGTATAACGTGCGAATGAATTTGGGAAGAGGTCGAGGTCATACTTGGCTGGATGCACTGCGCGCTTCCCTGAAATAACGAACGTCGGTCTTTTGATATCCAACAACGGCAGCTGTGCCATAGTTTATGACAGGCGAAGGAGCCCGGCGTAACGGTTGGTCACGGCCGGACTTAATCAAGAGAACACGCCAGCCGACATTGTCTCGTAGATCTTTTCCAGCAACCGCCGGCCGGCATGGCACGGTTCGCCTGGACGGCGTCGATTGCTTTCGGCCGGCAGATGATTGAACTAACGTCATCTTCCAGGACATGTTCGGCTACGCGTTGAGGCACCCGAAACTGCCCGCTCGTAACGGAATCGCCAATTCTGCTGGGCTAACGCCTCTCACCCTGGCCTGCCAGCTGGGGCGTGCCGAAGTCTTTCGGGAAATGCTGGAGCTCTCGGCCCGAGAATTCTGGCGCTATAGCAACATCACGTGCTCCGCCTATCCGCTCAATGCTCTGGACACCCTCTTACCCGACGGCAGGACAAGTACGTTGACGAGGATTGATTCGAGCTCCGTACCAATTTTCGGCCACTCTGTAGGCACAGTCATTATGTGGATCTGTGGTACCACGACTGGACCCAACCATTTTCGACACTCGATTCGGGGTCTTCCTCAGTTTTTTATCCTTTCCACCATGGAGATCGAACTGAAATGGCTGAACTGACAAAATTTGTCACAGTAATCGTACACGTTAGGTCTATTTTTAGTACCGATAGTGTCGCTAGTGTTCCTTTTGCACAGAAGTGCCATTGGTTGCAGGGATGCCCAAGATCGACCGATCGATGACGTTGCAATGTGATTCGTAGAAGGTTTTCACTACCGCCTTATACTCCTTCCACTGTCTTCGGTGCATACGGAACACCAAGTGCCATCTTATTTCAAACAGCTATTTTTTTACACGGAGATCGGTCTCCTTATGTAGTCTCCATGCTTTTCACGGTCGCGGCCCCATTCGTTGTCTGCGCGAAGACAAGTGTCGCTGCTTGTGGCGGAAGATAGTTATGTCAGCAGGGTAAGTCGGAAAAAATGAAAAAAGTGACTTTTCTCGAGCATGCCGGGCTGCCAGTGAGTGGCCGAAAAATGACAGAACTCGCTCGGCACTTGTGCGTTAACTGCATAATCGAAATATATTACCTTGGGTGATTTGAGAACAGGGTCACGAGACGAATTTGAAAGTATTGCTACTGTAAAGGCACGAAATAGTCCATTTTTGGTGGTTGTTTTCGTTCCGTAAAGTGGTGCTTTATACCGCCAAGTTCGAAATTGCGGTGTAAAGTCTATGACGCAACTTTGAAGCGCAGCTCGAAGTGCGCATCAAAACTAAGCTATACAATCCCAGGTGCGCATGCGCACAGTAATGCTATCACATCGCCGAACTGACAGGACGCCATAATCTCAATCACCGCGTGTCGTATTTGTCAACTGTTTCATGCCTGGGCCATAAAAAATATTTTATTGGGCTTGCCCGTGAACTGTTTTTGGTGTGAATAATGATTCCAGTAGAGGGCTTTTGGTTGGTCTTCAGCTCGTGCTACTGGCATCATTATTCTCGTCTAAAACCACTTACTGCAGCCCGGATAAAGTATTTTTTTCGTAAAACATCAATTAGACTTGAAATTTTTCATGACACGATCTGTCTAATTTGAGGAAGTGCGCTCTGGTCAGTTAAGACCGACAATTTATCATCTGAATTAGTAAATATAACCTCAAAGCCCGTCTCGCAGCGAAATAAATCGATTAAAAATCCATATGATGTTTATTCAACCATAGATAACTAGAGCGCCCTTTCTGGCAATAGCACAATCATTTTACAAAACATTACAAATCGATTCAAAGATGCGAGAAAAAATTATCCCGACTCTCGTAATTACTCTTGTCTCGGCTACGTGACACCGTGTTCGAAACATCTAGAATGAAAAATTTTATAGCTATTTTTTTTTTCGAAACAAAACATTCAAACATGAAAGAAATTTATTGCTTTAAAGCGGGTAAGATAATTATTATAAAAATGATTGCTCAAAAAACGATTATGAATATATGAAGTTGCGATTTGCATACACGGCAAGAGCTGTAAGGCTACGCATTTCGATCCCACATTTAAATAAAAAACGACTCGCGATAAAAATTACGTTTGGACAAAAAGAAATGTCAGTGATTTCCAGTTTTAAATCAAACTAAGTCTAAAATCTGATAAGGCATTCTGAATTGAAAGACCAAAAACGTAGAGAAGATAACTAAAAGTGACCTTGTAGAATAAAAGTAACTGATAGTGGATTCACTGACTCACTGGTAGCCCTGTAGAGTGTTTGAAATTATGAACAGCGTCTTCGTCACCTCTTGAATCTAGTGATTGGACTCCAAAAATGACAATCTTATTGGTGATTTGCTGTGCAACACCGTTGCCATTGGTTAATCCCTTTCATAAATTCAGATTCACCCCAGAAATGGGGACGAAATCATTGAAAAGAAGTCAACTATCCGTCATCCCCGCAAAAATTGCCGAATTCCGCCACTGCGCGCGCTGGAGTCAAACGTCGCTCTTGCCCAAGATGATCGTGCATAAAACGAATGAGAAGATTTTAATTACACAGGGGAATTATTCCGCAGAATTTGACCGTGAGTGTTCGAGCTCGCGACGGAATTTCTGGGAGTCAATTCAGTCAAGGCTCGTTTTTACTTGGTGAGACTCGCGTAGCTCCTTTTAAAAGGGTTAAATGGACCGAGAATTTTGGCTTACATATTCTAGGAGAAGTCTGATGATAAATAACGCAAGGCTGAGAATGTCAGTTTCGTTGATCCCTCTATGCTGCGCAATATATCAAAGCGTTCCTCCTGCCTAACCACCCTCTATCCTGCTTGGGTCACTGTGTACGTTGCACCAGAAACAAGAAAGGCGCATGTCGCGGCACAGCAATCAGCCTCGAAAATCAATAATCTAAAGTGCCAAATCTATAGATTGTGCTCAACAACCTGCGGCTGGAACACGTAAAAAATTTTCAACCCTCGTACTTTGCACGAGTATATTTGCACGATAATGCCCTGTCAACGAATTGATTCGGGTAAATTCTGACTGACGTCGAGTGTACCGGCACGACAAACGGTGACACGGAATGTGGAAGTCCACCTCATTACAGATCTATTCACGCGAATCCACTCGTTAATCGAATAACCGGGGGCTAGTCAAGTGAGGCCAATTACACTAAGCTCGGTTCGCAGCTCACGAGGACACGCCATCTTCGCTCGTTTGACCAATCTAAAAACGAATAAAGCAAAGACCATTTCAACCGTATTACGGTAATTGTTGGCCGCTGCACGATGTACACATACATACATATATTTCACTTGTATTGCGAAGCTCGTTACTATACCGACATGTTTGAGCTCACGGTGCGTTGCTAATGTCCGACATTAACACCTGTGCACTTGACCATTCGTACAGGGTGATTATTTTCCAGAACCAAAGATACGACTACTATTCGCATCCGATTTTTCTCATACGCGTCACTGATTAGTTGCATCATCTCCTAGTTACCGTAACAATTTCTTCAAGATATCCATGCAAGTTAATTTCGTTACATCGATCTGGCTCAAAGCGTTCTTTCTCCGTTGCATCAATTTCGCGAAAACGGAAAATTTTCTTTCCGTTCCAATTTACCTCAGAGACGTGGGTTAGATAAGACGCTGCTTCCGCGCTTCAATTCGCCAAGCTCACTGCAGCGCACAGCCTCGGGCGATTTCTTATACCGACACAAATTAAAAAATTCTCCTTTCAGACTGGAACTCGGCACTATTCATAATCCTGAACGGTACCAAAGAGGAACACTTGGACATGCTCGATGGCGGTATAATTCAACGTCTGCTTGAAGAAAAGTGGAAAACTTTTGCCCGCGTGAGATTTCGATTTATTTGTACGGTAGACATGAGGAAAAATCTCTTTCAATGAAGCCACTTTTGAAATCAAATCTGCTGTTGCTTTAGTAACTTCTGCGGTAAACCAACTGTGTCGTATATTTAATAAAATGTTACATCTTTCAATGAATATATCAGAGTACCTAAGCCCAGACTGTGACGGACTATTGTTCATCGGCAAAAGTGGCCCTTTGATGCAGAGATCTTATCGTCCGGATCAGATGTGCAAAAATCCTTTCGTTATGTTTTTAACAGCTTCAATTTCTAAAGCGACTGGTTATCCTAATTTTCCATTTGGTGTCGTTGTCATTGGCGGTCTACTTGCGTCCCGAATACGCGGAATCGGACCTCCTGGCCTGGCCGGAAGACCCAACAGACGTGGCAAGAACCATAGCGGAAGCCATCACAGTTCTCGGAGTCCTCAGTTACATTCTCGTGCAGTTGGGCGGCGAGGTTATCAACATCGGACTTCTGTCCTTCCTCAGGCAACTGGTACGCGACTATAACGCATATTATTTTCCACCTTCCAAAGTTCTGCCTGCATATAGTTCTACTCGCCATCTCATGCGTTGCGTAAGTACAAAGGTACTTACTTATGGCCAGCCACGTATACATGACGCATAGATCGAGCAGGTGCGAATGAATACATGAATGCCGAAGCAACGTAATCTTGTCTGGAGAATGAGTTTTACCGCGATCCTATTATCCGTCGATTGTGCGAAATGCTTATATCACTGATTAATTATCGCGGTCTTTAGAAAACATCGAGCCATTCAGAGTCCGTAATTGAGAAATTTTTGGTTGTTTGTTTGTCCATCTGTTTTCGACGTCTTTATGAATCCATTTCAAATCCTCAGAATATCCCTTTACACGAACTAATTAACTTGGTATCCAATTATTGTTCGGTTGCGTAACATTACGCGTTACTGTGTTTGAAATTAACACGTGCGATAGGAAAAGGCGATTCCTGAAAATGACGGAATCCGTGCCAAGCAAGGACTTGTTTATGTTTTTATATAAATAATAATAAACAGCAATAAAAAGGGGTGAAGAAGAGCCGGAAAAAGAACGTGCGATCGTAATTAAACAATCTGATACAAAAGACTATAGACTTATCCTATATAATCTCGCGAGGACACGAGGTGAATCGGAAATCAACGCGTCTTGTCAAGTTCGTTGAAATTCAGTGTGCGTGGGTGTCAATAAAGAGGCGAAGAAACAATTTGAGAAGGGGATACCGCGGAACTTGAATTGCAATCGCTGAAGCGTGTGCCTTGAATAGAATTAACTGCACGGCATTATCACGATCTGAGCGTCATATCGCATTCCGCACTCTTGTTCCATGTACGAACCGATCCGAACTTTGGACTGTTTAAAGCAGCATTTTTTTTTTCTCTTATATCGCAGAGCCACGAGCCCGCAAAACTCATATTCCTGGTGAGCAATCTGTTGATCCTCACCTGCATCCCGTGCCGACTTGCCGAAAACCGTTGGGCCGAAGATGCGATTTTGATTGTAGCTGTTCCTGGCTCATGGTTTCTCCTCATGTTTTTCGCAGGGTAAGGAAGTCTTGGACGGTGTTCAATCGTTGCACAGAGTTACGCACTGAAATTTACTAACTATTACTGGTGAACATCAGCGTTATCCAACTTACCGACACTTGAAAAGCCCCAGAGTCCCAAGGACTAGAAATTACGAAGACTCGGTTTTTAACAGCAAGGCGGTCAACTCGTGTAGACTTGCTTGTAGATACTTAAAGGCGATTATATACAGTCAACATTTGCAGGGCTGTACGACTAACCGGTCCTTTCGTAACGATGGTGTACAGCATGATAACCGGCGACATGTTGACGTTTGGAATGATATACACCGTTGTGCTTCTTGGATTTTCCCAGTCTTTCTTCTTTCTTTACAAGGGGTTCCCTAGGGACAGACATACCCTCTACGACTCCTACGCTTCCACTTGGATGGCACTGTTTCAGATTACCCTTGGAGACTACAGCGTAAGTATACGTAACATCTTTGTACTTAAGAAATTAGAATATCCATATTACGTGCGCAAGACGGGAAGCATATTTAACCGCACGCACAACTCTGGGGTATTACGATTGCGGTGAACCTCGTGAGATAGTTAACATTTAATATAAATTCCAGTACACGGAGCTGGGCCTTACGACGTACCCGAATCTGAGTAAGACGGTGTTCGCCATTTTCATGGTTCTAGTACCCATACTATTACTCAACATGTTGATAGCCATGATGGGGAACACTTATGCTCACGTCATTGAGCAGAGCGAGAAGGAATGGATGAAGCAGGTTCCTGTCAAACGATAAATAATCTTCACGCTAAGATGGATCGTCAATTTTAAAATACTTCTTCAAGCTGACAGCTCTTTCGGATAGTTGAAAGAGAAGTCTTACGTTTTATTTCACGACACCAAACTACCAAAATTTGTTATATCCGCACAGTTACGTTCAATCAAATAAGACGTTGCATTTAGAGACAATTAATGAACATTTTTTGCCAATGAAAGGTCAACGCTGTCTGTGACACCGAAGTCGGAAAACTCTTTTCGAGGGAGGCTTAATCCAGCATTTAATGTTTCAGTGGGCTAAGATAGTTGTATCTTTGGAACGTGCCGTTTCGCAAAAGGAGGCGCATAATTATCTGCAAGAGTACAGCATCAAGCTCGGCCCGGGCGACGACCCGAACAATCCTGCCTCTGAGCAACGGGGCGTTATGGTCATCAAGAGCAAATCCAAGACGCGAGCAAAGCAGAGAAAAGGTGCAGTCATCAACTGGAAGGTAAGCGAATTTATTATAAGTTGGTCTCAATACACTGATTGCCGATAACCTACATGTATAAAAAACCTTGCGCGTTACGCAGCATGTTGGAAAAGTGACAATAAACGAGTTGCGAAAACGCGGTATAACTGGAGAAGACCTTCGCATCATCATGTGGGGGAGAACTTCATTCTCAACGCCTGTACGAGTTCCAACGAGGTACGGTTTCCTGCACTTTGGAAAGTTACACTGCACTTGGTTCATCATTAAAAAACTTCCATGAAAGTTTTTCCGCACGACGAGCATATGAAAATACGCACGTATATCATTTCTCAGTACTGCATCAACCGAACCGACGGGAGTTACCGCATTAACTGGCGGATTCGGCGACGCCTTGTCAGCTGCTCTTGACGTGATGGCATTCGCCCACGATCTGGATATAACCACAGCGACCCAAGGCATCCCAACGACGGCGAATCCGATCGGGGGAGCAAAATTACCAAAAACGCAGCAAAAGCCGCAGCCGCAGCAACAGCAACAGCAACAGCAACAGCAACAGCAGGTGACCCAGAAGGCGCAGGTTGTAATCGGGAAATCGCCAGGGATTTCGGAATTGATTGAAAAAAAAGCAATCATCGCTGGCAATTCCGAACGAAAGCCGTTTATTACAGACACCCGTGAGTTACATAAGAATTCCGTTAGGGTTAAGACTATTGGGGCCTCTTTGGGCGTTCGTTCCCGCGTAATTTGACCGTTTCTTACGCTTCAGTTGTAGATCTATTCGGGGTACGATTGGAGGATAACGAGACTCAGAATTTAAAGTCACCGGTGACGGTGAACGAAAATCCGGACCCGTTGCTCGATCTCGTTATCACCGCTGAAAATCCTACCTGCGATGACGCAATCTTACTAAACATTGCAAAAACTGCTCAACTTATATCCGAAGTTGGGGACGTCCAGGCGCTTCAGGCTCATCAACGTCGATCAATTACCAAGCTTCTACCATCCTCCACTGTCAATGCCAAAAAACAATTCCTGATCGAATCAAGCGATAACGACATTCTTGGAGGTATAACCCTGCTTTTTTTTACTACTTGCATTTCCCTCGCCTGATCCACCCTAATTTTATCACCCGAATACCCATTTCAAAGAGGGTATCATATAGCGTACAAGAAAGAAATCACCGCGAAAAGAAAACCCGACATTATTACGGAAGGTATTGAACCGCAACACTCGGTACAAATCAAGTGCTCGATGGTTCTTCGTGAACAATGTGAAAAAAATCTCTCTTTCACCCCCTATCTTTCACAGTCCCTCGAAATCTTTGCGAGGCTATTAATTTCGATGCTATATTTGCGGACAACGTTCGGTGAATCAGAGACGGCGCCATTTCCTTTATCCTCGCGCGATCTAAACTCATCGGTTTATCCAGATAACATTCTTCTTGGCACGGAATCACGACTGCGAAGGATCCGTTCTGCCAGCAGCAGAATCGCAGCGAGCAGGAAATATTCTCACCACGGAGACGAAGACAGTTCCACGTCCTCACCTTCCGGCGACTTGACCGCGGGCTATCACCGGCTACTCAATGAACCGGAAGAAAAATCTACAGTGATGCAAAATGACACCCAAAACATTTCCACGTCGTCAAAGGCTGTATCGACGATTAACTGTGTCAACGGACACGCGGCCAAGGGTAATAAACGAAGGACTGTCAAAACGGCGAAAAACAGGTATTCGTTTCACCTATAAAATTGATAACTCACTGACTTTCAATTCACACCCAAAGACACCTCACCACAGTCAAAGTCACGTGGTGTTAAATTTCTCTAACACTCAGGCCTTAATATCAGTAAGATTCGGTGATTTTGAATTTGGAAGAGATGCAACCCGGCGTCAAATGACCTGCGCCGCATTTAGGGGTCTTGCTGACACGTGAACTAATTTTATCGTTAGTAAACGTATTTTGAACTCGCCGAGGGTCGATTATTCGTGATGCGATCTGTGGCTTGTGTTTCTCAGAGTGGCACCGAAGGAAGTGGAGGGACACGGGAAGAGGAGGGAGAAATCGGCTGGAGCAGAGGCTCCTGCTGCATCACCGGAGTCTTCGCCAGATCCATTGGAACCCTGGAGCACGCGAGGAATTATGGATATGAACACGATTCTGGCCTGGAAGGAAAATTCCCCGGAAAGTCCGTAGCCTAGAATCGTTTTCCCTCCAAAATAACCCGGATTTCACGGTAGGATTCCTCTCGAATCGCGGATTTCAGGGATCAAAGATCTCCCGAGATGATGATGACACCCCCGGGATATAGAGAAGGTTCGCTTTCGACCAGGGCATACCAATTACTAATTGGCTCGTAAATTGTGGGCTCAAATATTCGTGCGATTTCTTAGTTGACAAGATTCCACGCAGCAAGCATGGATTACGGTTTTTAACGAAGAGAAAAGTTAGCGAATTATCGTTGATTTGTTTGCCAGACGCGAACGTTCCCACGAACCACTCCGGAAGTCCGTATCAAAGTCGCAGAAGCACTTCGCGTAGCTTTTACACGTTTAAAATCGCCAATTTTAGCTGGCAGGTAGCTAGCTATGGAGGTACAAGATTGATTTTCAATTTAAAACTATACTGCTGCTACCGTAGTTAGGTATAAATACATGCAGCGCGGGCAGTCACTATTCCTGAATATCTGTATACCTATACATATACAAGTTTCGGTGCGGCCAACTATTATTGAACTACCTCTCAACTATCGATTGAAACACCCAGCAATTTCTCGGACTCCGTGCTCATATGTACACACGTACACCTATTGCATACACTATACATATAACGTAAAGCGTCCCCGCACGTTCCGTGTCAATTGACAATATGTGCTCTACAAATTTCAGATTCACACCTGCTGCACTAGGATGTTTTGAACAACAAATTATCGAGTAAAATTTCGTTAAAAGTACATTTTAAGCCCAGCGCAGAGGTGTTGTTCGTTTTAAAAAGTCACAGTTGCGCTATCTAATTGCTGATCTCCTGTCCCTAGTTCTTACGGGGTCCTTCCATGGTACCCAGCGGAACTAAGAACTGATCGAACTTCGCACTTGGCGATAGATTTGATCTTGTCATAGTTGGGTAGTGTTCATGTGTCCGTTCAAATATCTATAACGATTATTTGTACCTCTATTTTCAGAATTTGTCATAAAGTCAATTATAATGTAAACTGTACACCAGTTTTATAACAAGTATAAAAATGATCAAACTCCAATTTATGAATATGATATTATTTTATTATACCCGTTTGTTGTCGGGAAATAAAATTCAGTCCCAATTTCTGATCCGGTTAGCTATTTTCACAAGACATTACAAACGATGTTGTTAATTTTAAAATCACAACGGTTTTATCGAAAAATCGTTACATCCGTCTTGTTTACTTTATTCTACTTTTTATACTCGCCCCGGTTAATCGCTCCACTCAATACTCGATCGTGTTAAATTACACCCAGTACGAAGCACTGATCACACGTGAACCGATCAGTGCTCGTTTTATTTCAAGCATCGGTTTCGACTTTTAATCGAGTGAGCGTTACCTGTAACCAGGTATGCTTGTTTGGTTGAAATTATTCGATCACGTATCGAGCATCGTTCTGGAAAAACGAATTAACGCAGTACTCGACTATTTCAGGTCCGACAACTCAAGTCCGAGTGTCGACGAGTAATAAGTAAATAAAACTAATACCAAGATTTCGCTTATTCAATTTATTGATTATAGCACGTGATTACAGGACACGCGCTGCTGTCTGGTGAATTTTTCATCGCTCCAATAATTATTTAACCATCGTTCACAGCTGTAATCTTAATGTGTCGTACAATGAGTCATGCGATAAGCTGTTATGTCGATATCAGGGTGAGGATGAACGTCACTGTGATTATATTTTCCCGTTAATTGATTTTTCCAGTTCGCTTTTTGCAGCTAGACAGAAAAACTAGACCGTAGTTAAACATGCTGATTGATTTCCCATTGGAACAGCCTTGGCCAAATATCTCATGGGAAAATTGACATTTGACAAAACACCATTCTTTCAGCACGGAACACTGTAGAAATGATAGCAATCAACTGGCGAGAGGTTAAAGTAGATAAAAGAGAAGGGTGAGGCGAGGTCTCGGTTAATCGTATTGCAAATTTATTCCATTCCTACTTCTTAAGCCCTAATCATTTCTCGTTTATTCCGAGAAATGAAATTTACCCACCCCGCAGGCATAACGATGGAATTGGCGTTACTCGAGATAGGGTAGTTCATGCACCAACCGTGGCAAACCATCGCCATTTCAATCGATTCAATATCTCCGCTGCATGGACGATTGTTTACGGTTTTGTTTTTCGCTGGTGGTTCGAGAACATTCATCACCCATGAAACAACTTTGTTTTCTATAACTTAATGGGTTCAAAAGAGGAATTTAATTTAAAAAAAGCTAGAAAATGTCTTTAATCAATTAGTTAACATTTTTTAGTCGCGTAAGTCATTTCAACCGATGGTCTGATGAAAGTAAAATTAATGACTAGTTGTAAAACATGGTGATGAAATTATCGATAAAATCCTAGTAGGTATAAAGTTTCAAAACGTTTCAAAAAAATTTCAGAAACTTTTGTAAAAGTTTACCGCGTGTATTTTTGTGGGGGGTGAAGCTTTTTCGACCGCGGCACAATGAGTTTTGAATTGAGTTTACACGTCAATAAACTCCCTAAAATTCATAAAAGTTTAACAACAGCTTGTCCTTGTTAAAACGAATCGAGGAGAGGTTGTTTTTTTTTTTTTTTTTTTTTTTTTGAGAATTTTAGCATTGACTTTGCAAAAGGTCGAAACCCCCTTAAACAGGCCGACGACTTTTTCATCTGACTGTAAGTTCGAAATGGTCAACTGGTCAACGGATTCAAAGTCGGAGTGATTAAATTCTGAATCCACTTCGATTGGACGCAATCTCTGAGGTTGGAAGTCGAGATAACGCGGTGTGGAAAATCCACGGGTACCTTATCTCGTAGGTAATGTTGTGGCTACAGAGCCCTGGGAATCCGCCTCGGGGATTCCGCCTCGGGGATTCCGCGTCCAGACTCACTCTCTCTCTCTCTCTATCTCTCTCGAAGCTACTACCTGTTGTTCGAATGCGAATTCGGACCCGCAGCGAGTACGAATTGCAGGTCATGCCAGTTCATTTCGAAGGAACAACGGATGTTCGTGCCAGGGTGAACGGGCGACGCGCGTGATCTTCGACGACTTCAACGAGGGCATTCGGCCGTCGCGAGGAGCTCCTTCAAGGATCGTTTACAGCCCGTGAAGACCTTCGTGTAAGGCAAGCAAGCCCGACCCCGCTGGACCCTGGAGAACGCGTAGAGGTGTTTATCTGCAATTACCCGACCAATGGACCGGACCTTGGCCGAGCCACTTTACGAGTTCACCGTCCGTCCCAAGGATTCGTCCCTGTGGGACAGTTCGCGGCATGGAATACGGCTCCCTTCGACGCACGTGAAAATTAACCTTTTCATGCCGACAAGACGGGCCGGGGTTTTCCTACTTGTCGTCGCAATCTATTGATGTTCCATCGGAAAATTATTCAGTGAAGTTATTGCGACCAGACGTGAACTGTAATATATTATGCAGTACAATGAAACGGGAATGACGTGATAAGTTCAATCCTAATTCTGTATCTGATCTGTATTGGAGTTTCTAGAAAAGAGATTCAAGACAATCGGCTCTTCGGTCTGATTGGTTCTTCCAGGGCCCGTCAACTGAGATAGGGAACCGTGGCAAATTATATTAAAGGGGTACCCTGATCGATTTCGACGTTGACGTATGTATCTCCGAATATCGAAGTTCCACGTATCTCTAACGCGAAAAAGGGCGGAACAGCCCCATTTTATATGCAATCCTGAACAAAAATACTCCAATATATTTACATTTGACGTAGAGATAAAGAAACGGCACGGATTCTACGAAATCGCAACAGTAAATTCATAGTATTCATGCCATCTTTTTGTTTCTGCGTCAAATGGAAAGGTGTTGCAGTATTTTTGTTCAGAATTGCGTATGGAATGGGGCTGTTAAGCCGTTTTTTTTATTTGAGATACGCGGACTGTGATATTTGGAGATATACACGTCAACGTCGAAAGCGACCAGAGCACCCCTTTAATATAATTATTTTAAGTATTTAACAAATTGCGTGAGTAAAACGTATTATCTCTTTTTCAATTAGTGTATTTGACTGATACTTTTACCTATAATTTTTTTTCGACTTTCTAAGACTGTTTTGTAAAAAGTATGGATATATTTACATTCTACTCAAGGTGCTGAATAAAAAAACTCATACTTATGTATTTACCACTCTGTCAAGTGCATCCCAATTTCTCGAAATAAGTTGCAATTTAACGATAGCGATTGACCGAACTCTATTTTCTAGGGATTCTAGTCTATATCTACTCTTATTCTACCATTTTTCACTTCAGAAAATGATGTATTCGCACTCAATATCCACTGATCGTAAGACTATTAGCACACCACAGTCACCACTTTGACTCTACTTGTTGCCATAAATTGGTGCATGCATACACGTACTTAAGATGGTTGTTTACTGACTCCGGAGTCAATAGAAAATCCTTTTGAAAAATTATATAATTTACATTAAAGTTGTTGGAAGAATGCACGGAACGAAAATTCATGAATTTTGAACATTTCGGAAGGTAGTTTATTATAATTTTATTGATAAAGTTCTGTCCATAGTTTTTCATTTGACTACCTTCGTCATCAGATACAGGTAATGCAGATTGTATAGTTTCATTACTTTCATAGATCTCAATATACAATATATTGTGATTATTAGTAACGAATCAATCCAGCTTACGTGAAAATACGATTCACGATATTCAAACTCCGCGCCATATCATCGGGTCCAGACGCGACATTTGTAACCTACACCGTCGTGTTTATTATTAAAATTTTTTTCGAAACGCTCGGCAACGTTTACTTTTTAACATATCGTTGTAAATACCATTATTCCAACAACCATTATTTCAATTTTTGTCATGATTTTTGTCAGACTTTTCTGAAATTTTTGTGATGACATCTCCGTTGAAAAAACTTGAAACGTCCATAAGCCATATATTGAAAATCAGATTTTCATAAAGCTCGTTCTAGAGCTTATCGACTGGTAATCTGATCTGATATTCAACAAGGAGATTCACTTCATTCCTGTTAACAATCAATCAGTCCAAGTTTCATATGCAGCTAAGGACTTTGGACTGACTAAAAAACTAGTTTGAAGGTATGGGTTAGAATTTTTTCCCCAAAAGATCGTTGGCGCGATATCACGTACGCGTGTTCGATTATACGGCGAGAAGGTTTGTAAAGTCAAATCAAAATTGCAAAGCACCCCTGGGATGCTTCGCATTGAGACAGTGGAGCAATTTAGACAACATTTATCGGAAAACTTTGCAAGTAGTAAGAGCAAATTTGTTTTTTTATTTTTTTATTTGGCCCCGAGTTATTCCCCCTTCTGGTGAAAAATTATCAGCACTCCGCGAAAACTTGAGTCGTTTCGAAAAAAACAAAAGATATTGTATAAAAGTAGTTAAATACGACTACCGACTTCATTTCATCAATTACATCGTGGCTATGAAAGAACGATATTTCTGTTCGAGGAGAATCCTATGTGAAAGTTTCACGGTTATACTCCGGTCGAGGGCAAAATTGTGGACCTTTTATTTCCAGGATAAATTTGAATAATGTGAGTTGAAAAAAATGAATGCAAGCACCACAATTGCCACTCTTGGTAATATATGGACGTTCTATCAAACAAATCCGGTGGGGGAGACTGCAGAAGAATACTCCTCGAATTTCCTGCGTTCACTTTCGTCAGACGAGGCGACGTTGAAACTCCCCGCTTCGGAAATTACATTCAAACTTCCGAACGAAGAGCGTCTGGCAGTTTGCAGCTTCAGTCAATTATACATCAAGTCTACACGCCTGAGAAACCTGTTTCATTCTGAGATATAATTTAATATGGAAAACGGTATTAAATGTATAGAGATGGATCACTTTCGTTACGATTATAATTGCGTATCAATTTAGAAATAAAAAATAAGGATTCTAGGACGATGCATTTCAATTCGATAATAAACTTACTGCACACGAGCAGCTTAATCGGTACGTAATAATCAGCGTTTGCTTAACGGATTTTCATTTTTTTTTTTCTTTACATTTTCTTGTTCGTACTTGAAGAGCATTGTGTCGTGCTGATGGAACCCTCGCGAATGGAGAAATGAATACGGAGGTACCAGGAGTCCTTTGACTTGATACATGCAAGGAGGGTGAGTGTAAATGATGAGTCCGAGACGCGCATGATCCGTGAGATCAGGCTTCCTTTTCGAGCCTGATCATCTCGAGGACGCCGTTTCTCATTTCTACCAGAGCTTCGTACTCAGTCAATCCCATCCTCCGCTTGTTGCTGACGTCGTAGATGCCGCCTTCCCCCTCGCAGTGTTCGCCTCTGGTTCCCCTTACCTGGAGGTTGTACATTCCCGCGATTTCCTCAAACCGGCCAAGGTTCGCCGACAACTTTGGCAACTTCACGTGCACCGAAGCTCGCACCGCGCTTCCCAAATTCGTTGGGCAGAAGTTGAGGTACCCAATCCTCTCGTTCCGACTGAACTTCAGATTTCGCTCGAGCGCCGTAACAGCTCGTACTAACCTGGCGTACACTTCTCCCAAATCGCCCCCTTCCTGCATCGAGATTATTCGCAGGTGGTCCTCCTCGTTGCACCAAACCAGAAAAGTCTTCGACTGGTTCAAGTATATTCCCCGACCTGAGGAAGATCAATGTTCAAGTCACTTTAAACTTGTTCACAAGCCTCAATCACAATTCTAGTGAAAAAATCTCTACACGGAAACTTTACCAGGTCTCTTCTCGAGATAGCGACTACCGTTTGACCAATCAAAGGCGGCATAACGACAGCACGTGAAAAATTTCACTTATAATTAGTAGAAAGTCAATAGTATGGCTATGAGAGTTTTGGACACAGATTCCTACTACCGACACTTACCGACATCTTATCTAGACTCAAACCCTTCTAAGCGATCACGTCATGGGATAGTTGTCGATAAGTGCCGATAGTAGGAATCTGTGCCCAGAACTCTCATAGCTATACTATTAAAGTCGGCTATGTCAATATATAATTGTCGTAGAAGCTGTAACAACCCTATATTCACAGATATATTCACTAACGTCTAGATGAAGACAAAGTGAAAGCAAATACTGTAGATATCGTATAGATCGCACTATCATTTAATGCAATAGGATCAACAAAATCTAGCAATCATCGAAGTTTCTTAACTTGTCTCGACAACTTTTCGACGATGATAAACCAATTGCATAATTGTACTGTTGACTGTAAATTTACAACCTAGCGAACTTTAGTGAACATTTGGTTGACATGTAATCAACTATTGGCTACAAATACGCCATTTTCATCAGTATCCGATTAATTGACTTCAGTTTCTGCGACCAATAAGTCGGATATGAGACGACTGTGTATAACATGAGTTGTGTCAGTCGTAAATACGGCTGAACTACTATTCAAAGGCTTCTTAGCCGATAAAAATGAGTCGTTTACTGTACAGATATACATTATACATCCGGGGTTCAGCCGCTGATCTATTCCGAAGACTGGAGCTGCCATCGTTTCCATTCATAATGGTTATTCTCGCGTAATCATTGCAGAATAGACGTTCGCGCAGCAGAAGCAAATTAACGTCGAGTCTATTCCCGCCCCGGCCTGACAGCAGAGTTAAAACTGTTCCGACGAACTCGCGAGTTATTAGATATACATGTATAAAAGACTTGAGCATGCCTCACCCGTTGGCCAGTATTTACAGGCCTCGGCCGACTGCAGGAATCGATCGCCTTCCTTGAAGAGGAAATGATCGTCGATTAACTTCTTCTGCACGTCCTTCTCCATTCCTACCAACGGGTAATACTGCCCCTTCAAGTCATCTTCCAATTTACCGAAAGCATCCGTCACCTTCGAATGAGCGTTTAACGTAAAATCAGGCTAAGCAGTCCCGAACCTTTTCACTGGAGCACTATTTATTTACGGTAATAAAGACACGAACAGTCCTCAAAACCGTAACGAGAAACGAATTATTCAGCGTATCAACACTTGTGTTCGGCTCGAGTGTCCTCTCAGCAGTAGGTATACTTATATAATTGTTCGGATTTCTATTATTCTTGGTCAAACTTGTCAGAGCCCAAGTTTTAGACAGCACTTAGAGATACAATGTGAATAATTGGATACTGGAGAGTTTATCCAAATATTTTTCGCATACCTTATTTTCAATCTCGTAGTAATGAGTCTCGCTCATGCTGGGATTGAATGGATAGCCGGCGAGGGATCGGCCGGTGCGTACCCTGGTCGATATCACATAGTTTCCCGAAGGATCCAAGTTCCCCATGTCGGCGGGCTTTCCCCAGTCTGGAAGGGGGTGGATGTCGTCCGGACCGAAGCCCCCGTGGTAATCCTCAATTATTGGATCGAACAATTCGGCGAACACGGTATACGCTTCGGGATCGGGAGCGTAGATCCCGATTCCAGAGTCCAAATTTTCTACGCCGGACTGAATTACGTGCAGGAGGGTCGATCCGTAGGATGTTTTGCGCTTTTTAAGTTTATCAAACACGTCGCGTGTCAAATATTTCTTGAGGAGCGACGGGCTGTCGCTGTTCTTTAATAATTTATAACCCTCCTCCAGCTTCCGTAGTATTTCTGGATCGACATTAGACGCCGCTGACTTTTGTCGGCACGAGCATAATCGTTTGTCGCACATTTTTATTCAAATTTATTGTGTCAATTTTTAATCCTTGCTGTATAAAATCAGCATTGTTTTCTAAAAGGTTTCGGTCACAAATGTCGTTTCAAATTTACTATCCATTATCGATAAAATTTGAAAATCGCCGAAGCTTCGATCGAGTAGCACCAAGACTGCAGGGTGAAGAATGACCGTCTCGCCGAAAATTTCACCCCATTGGTTATTTGTGCCTTCTTGAAAATGATTATACTCTTGAAATGAAGCTGAATTTCCGCAACCATTATGCGAACCCCTAATGGTACGTTACTAATGGACGAATGAATGAAAGTTGAAAGATTGCGTGCGCAGTAAAAACCGCGAGTGGAATTATCCGTATAGGTATATGGACAATTGAAGTGTTGCGTTTTGGCATTCGTCGTGAAAAAGAATATATCGTGTGAATTTACGAGCGATAGGTAAAAATTAGTAAGTGATTAACGAGTAAAAGTGATCGGGAAAATGGATGCGACAGGGATTACGTTTTGCTACTCGTCACCGTACAGCTTGGATTCTCTGGTAAAATTGGCGCAATATGTAATAAAAAAAGATAAGAAAAAAAAAAAAAAAACCACACGTCACAGAAAAAATAAACAGTGTGATTATATCAGTATAGGCAGATGTGCGATCTAATAAATGCCGCGGAAAATAACCGTGTTTAGAAAACTCGTGTCCATTTCCCGTATCAGATAAAAAAGCGCGTTATCTTTCCTTAACGAAGGTTAACGGCGGCCCATGGCCATTGCCACCATGGGTTAAGGGTTCGTGTTAATCTCGATTTACAACTCGAGCTTTCGTCGTTAGTTTTAATCTTCTAATATGAATAGATAAATGCGAATAACCGTGTCGGGCGGGTTGGCATAATATTATCTCAGTAGTGATCTGGGGAGTGTGAACACTGTAAAAATACACCCGTTAGCGTAATAAACCTGTCCGATAAATGGCGGTGACAAAAGGGCACGAGGTTTGCTGCAGAAGCCTTCTTGTAAAAGCTCGAAAGACACACGATGGTCACGATGCGACGTGCTTTCGGAGCATTTCGCAATGCAAACACGTTATTTCGGGAAAGGATAAGAATCTTCGAGGGGTTTGGAAAAGGGTCAAGCGTGATTTCCGAAAAAGGGCCTACAACCGTCTTCCAAGAAATCGACGTTCCTCGCTCCGCGTTTTACGACACTCGATAACACAAGGTGTAACACTTACATTCATATTGCTACCCCACGGCAATCACTTTCTCGTGTCGTGACCAAGTAATTCGCATCAAGTCGCATTGCGTCACGACTCGACGAAGATTAAATCGAGGCTCCTATGAATTTCAAGCCGAGCCAGTTCATTTCCATGATAACTCCACACCTTTCACACCGTGTCACGATTCAGCGCTTGGCCTTTTCTTCTTAATTCATACAGTTTTGAACGCCCATTCTTGTATTGAATTCACTATTTTCCAGTCATACCAGCTGAAGTCCCGGGACAACGATCTTCGTTATCTTTTTCACCTGGATCCTCCATGTGGAATGATAACATTCCTCATATGCATGTTTGCCGTCCTCTTAATCGCTTCGGCAATGATCGTGAGTACTGATTTTCAAATCTGAATAAATGGTATTCAAACAAATCGAAACGTCGCGTCGATGCGAATCCAAAAATAATTTCGAAAGAATATGGTGTTTACTACTTTGTTAAAAGTTTCTCGATTTTTTTATTTTTCCTTTCGCCTGCTAACGTTGAGTTACAGCTTACGGTCACCCAGTATGCTAATTACTCACGTTTGAAGTGAAACTTTTCGAATGTTTTGGCATCTATTGTGGAGGTACTGGTTCGCCCTAAGTAACGACGCAACTTTATAATTATCAGATAACAGTTACTTTGAATTGAAGTTTACGGCGGAGAAAAGCCTCTTCCCTTCCCATTCCTTTCCCTTTCCGTTTCCTCTCATCCCCCTCTCCTCTCCATCTCTCTTCTCGCCCCCGTCACTCGTTCTCAGTCTATTTCCTCCCACGGATCCGAAGAAAGGGCAGCACGGGCGGAAATAAGTACAGAGACGTTTGGGAATTCGAATTTATTCCATAACGCGCTAATTAGTCATTGTCTACAGAGGTAATAGCTTGATTATACGATAAACTTCACACCGGTCGAAAATCACGAAGTCTGATTAACCGGAGATTTTGGCACGTGCGACTCTCCGTATAACTTCCTGATCTCATGGTTCGGGGCTTTACCGAGAATCTGGAAGTTAGGGAGCGTCGACAATCGCAATGGTTCCTGATACAATAATTGTTTTCAGAGCTTACGTGCGATGCGTAGGAATGAAAATCTTTCCCAAGAGTTACAAGAGGACACTGGTAATGTCAGTAATTTGGTAAAAATAGGGAAAAACACAACGAGAGTAAAAAAAAAACTCGTGTCTTCATGTTTTGAATGTTGAAACTTTTGCAGAAACTGCCTCGAAAAGAGAGTATATTGGATATCAGGCCAGCTTATAACTGCATTCACAAACACGTTAGTTGTACACTCTGTATGAATTTGTGGAAAGACTGTTACATAAGGTGTGAATACGCATTAAAATATTAATAAAATTGATTTCAGTTGAAGCAAACTGACGTGTTTCAAGAAAAGGCCAAGAGAACGGTACGTTTTAGTTTTACGCTTAGGTAGAATGAACCAAAAACTACAATAAGAATTCTAAATAAATTACTATTGACCATAAGCTGTTCCTCGAATGCTTTCAACAGTTGTGGAAAGAGCGTCTCGAGATTGAAATAATGAACAGCAGAATATCCTGCATCAACAAACTTCTGAGACCAGAGGTAAGCCGTTGTTATAAGGGGAGTAATTCCCTTCATTTTTTGTTGCTTGTAGAAAACCGTCTTACCCATTGTTATAGTTAATTGAAGACCTTTTCAGTAGAACATATAAGTCAATCGGCTCAGACGTACGTTTTTCTTGCACAGGCGCCGCAGTCTCAATGGCGAAAATCAAGATCGCCAAAAGTTTTTTACCGCGATGGAAACGCAATAAAAGCATAAAGAATGTCTGAACTGAGAAAGTGACATTCTGTGAGCATTATAGGTAATATTCCAAGTATTCTGGTACATTGATATTACACGACGAAGATTAAAATTTTTCACCCAATTAATATGATAAAGTATTTGAAAATTCGTGGAATTATTTTATAAGGGTGGTGTAACGCTTGTACAATGTACGTGTATATAAATAATTTGTTGAGCATTATATACACATGAAAAAACTACGCGCACTTTGCAAATTTTATTGATTCATAATGTGTCGCGAATGTGTCGCACCATTTCCGATCCATTTTTAAATCGTAGGTACATAAATATAACTAGGTTGAAGCTAGTAACGTTATTGTAATAAAACATTGGAGAAAAAAATCACCATTTTTTTTTATTTTACAACGATTGTTTAAAGAACTAAGATTTCGAAATATGTGTGTTTGATTTTATTACGGTTTACTGAATTTCAGACAATTCCAAAATCGCGAAATAACAGCTTTTCTTCAGCATGAATCGTTACGATAACGTTACAAACTTCATTACGATACATACTATGTACACACGTATATGTACATACTATATATATGTATTTTTCTGCTATTTTTTAACTATTGACCCATTTCAACAGGTTTTCATAGCTGCATTAGTACTGACTAACTGTCTAATGCACCATGCCTGCCTATCCATCCTACTTTAACCGTTGCCGCGTTTCACTAATTAGGAAGCAGGATGGCTCTGCTTCCGCGATTCCCGGAGTCAATCAACCGTCGAACATCAATAAAAAATGCGATATCAGTCAAGCCGTAAAACCCGCAACATGCACTTCAGAGACACTCGATCGTCCCACTGAAAACCTCTCGATTGTCTACGGCGGACAAAAAATTAAAGTTCTATGAACATGAGTAGGAATTCTGGTTACAGTATTTTTTGTTATCAGAAAATTATAAATTCATGTGATCGACGAAAGGAGAAAAAAGAAAAGGTAAACGTGCAGGCTTAAGTTTATACATACAATCTTTGTGTAAGTAACGGCTGGAGATACTTATCCGAGCGATTATCGAGCCCGTGTTTTTTTCCCTCTACCCTTGTAATGCCGTAGCGAGTAAGTATAATAAAATGGAACAGAAATTGCTGGCGACTGCTTCGCGATGCCTGATAACCTTTCGCATTATTGGAATGTGAAGCTGAAATGGGCTCGCCTTTGGTTAGTGTGAAACGCAGCGATTCTTTTACCTCAAGAACCAACGATACCGGCTTCTTTTTTCAACAAACGTACACACAAACGAATAATTTTGGTGGGCTAAATTCTTGAAAATGAGAACATATTAATCATATATTTGATATAAAAATTATCTATATTCATAGATCAAAAGAATTTGGCGTGTAATTTTGGCTCCGACCATTATACGTTCACGATATGGAGGAAACCATTGTTTTTTTTTTTACGAAATTCGGTAAGAACATCCCCATTTAGCACAGAATTAAAATGGCCGTCCCTAGGTTAAACGCAATTGCAGTTTTATTTCGGTTCTATAACATAGGAGTTATAAGTGGTCTTTTCTGAACTGCACGCATGCGCTGTCTTAAACAAATCTGATATTACGCGACCCTAACCCCAATTTCGTGCTTCGTGAAAAGAACTCATAGCATACTCTTGCCGTATATCTTTATTATTAAAAGGATTGCACAAGAGGAGTTCGGCTCATTTTCTAACCGGTAAATTTCCACGTGGGCATTCCTTTAGTCAGCTATCTAATTCTAGTTACTACTACTTTAGCTGTAGGAGCATTTCTTTAATATCGTCAGACTTGCCGAAATGGAGATGACGATGATGGCGAGCAGACGCTCGTCGCTTCTGCATGCCAACTGCAAAGTCGAACGAACCGATTTGCGGGATCAAATCTTAGATCACTCGTGGGATCAAAGTAAACAGGTTACCGCGTCGCACAGAGTTCACCTTTCCTCGTGTATTAGTCACGACTGTTGGTCGCGCTTTCTTGACGGCATGGCGGCAGCAAAGACGGGAGATGGGTAGGTGCAGGATAGGTATACGTATTACAACTCTCCCGATTGGCTTCACTGGATCATGGAAATTCTTGCCTAAGCTTCGGCTTACGACCTGCTCACTTCAACTGGCTTTCCAAAATTAATTTTACGATCGACGGAAGGGGCGAGGAGCGAGGGCGAAATCCTGCTGACGGGTCACAAGCCAACGAGCGAGCTTCGGTCCCAAGATCGAAGGAATTTACTTTAATTCGAACGGAACTTCTACAGATCTCCTTCTTTTTCTCTTCCCTGTCCCCCCGTTTTTATACTTCTCTGCTTGCTTTTTTTCAGCAAAGTTCGGTAAGCTACGAGCCGAGTCGAGACCGGGGGATAAAATTGATTTGGCGATTGTTTTACTTCGGGATGTTAAAACAATCCGTATTATACGAGGCTCGAGGTGAAAAATAATGGAGGTAATAAATTTACGAAATCTTACCAGCCGCTTTCCGCCCTCTTGTGAACTATAAAATTTCAGCACTTACCTTTAGTGGATCAATAAAAATGCAAGGGCACGTATATCCTTCCACATTTAATCCATTTATGTATACCCACATACCTATAGGTATATACTCTACGTACAACCCGCATTCAAGCAAAATCCTAAAATCTTTCCCCGTTTAGGCGTTTGATCAACCGGAAGAAAAACATACGTCTCTCACTTTTATCGGTGAATCGTTGGTAGGTATATAAGAATAAATTTTCAACATCGTAGAGTACGGAGAGAGGAGGATGAGGATAGGGACGGAATAGATTATACATTATTTTGTGTACGTGTATCACAATGTCTCAAAATGGATGTGTGCCCTGAGCAACGACAGGCTTGTAACGATGTATCATAATGCTTACAACGAGTGATGGTATTTTAAAGAGGGAGTCTTAATCGTGACAACTACACCTACTTTTACGGGTACCGATGCCCCAAACCTCTTTCTCCGAAGTAGAAAGCCATGGCAGTGGGTCCTCCTCCGTTATCGCGATTTAACGCAGCATTAATAATTGAGAATTGGCCAATTCACGACAGGAGAACCTCGCGAAGAAATATCGGAAAAACCTTCAGACGCCAAATTCTCCCTCGGCTTTCCCTCTTTCTCCTCGGCCCTCGACGTCTTTTTCTGACTCTCTTTCTCACCCCATATATAGGTATATCGTAGTGTACAGTCCCGACTTCGTAGCTCAGCTCTCTTGTTCTCTTTGGCCTCGGCCCGTTCCTGTCCTTGGCAGATCTTTGCCTCGGGTAAGAAACTACCCTGCATCTCGGCCCGAGTCACCGAGCTGTATTTGGTTATTTTCTTCCAGTCTTTGTTCCCACGGGTTTAATAAAACTGTTCGCTAACGCTCTTCATGCCGAAGAGAAATCCGTACTTTGCCTTTGTCGGAAACTTTATCACGTATACAGTACATCGTTATACCTACGTCTCACATACACATTACTCAACATGCCTGCACTTGAAACACACTTTTCCTTACCGTATTCCTGTGTGTTCACGGGTATGCATGGGGATTGGGAAAAGCGGTGGTAAGATTCCGTCAAATAGAGCTAAGCGGTGTGTTTTCATCTCGTGTAAGACGAGAAGAACTCGCATGTGGATGGCAGTATGAACGGGACGCTGGAGTTACAACGTTGCTCTTGACAAAGCACACAAAAGGGTTAGAGTAGGACAAGTGAGTGATTGAGTCAGGAGAAGAGCTCGGGGCTTCGCTACCCAATTGGATTGAACTTGACAGCCGGAAGGAGTTTTGCTAACCTCTGCCTCGATATTACCTTATTCCGCTCTCTATCTCTGTCTTTTTAAAAGGGGGCGAGAAGAACATTTCCTCTGCGTGTCTAAATGAATCTCGCTCTTGAAGCTCGTAAATTGTCAACTCTACATGTACAAGCATGTCTATATACCTTTATATCGATTCGAACCCTCTTAATTCATCCGTGAATGGTAATATATTACCTCACTTCACAATACATTATTATGTCTTTCAGCCTTCTCAGATTTTTTACTACCTTTTCTGAGCGCTCATTCACAGCTTTCGGGAAAGAATTCCAACTTTTTATTTTCCAGTTATACTTGTTATGCGTTATTCATGACCAATTAGGTCTTCCGCGTCTTTTCTTCGACCTTTCTATTCAATATGCATTATAGTAAACGGTGCTCGAATTCGATTGTAAACCACTACTTCACTTTGACCTTTGGAATATCGAAGGAAGAAATATTCAGCTTGTTCTATTACAATGGTAACGCACCTACTACTTACATCGATCTCAAATAGAGTGTGCATGAACTGGTGTTTAAAAAAAGGATCAATTTTTTTTTGGACCACCCAGTTGGAATTATATTCGTATATACAGGATTGTTTTTTTTTCCCAGTATATCATACATTCATACGTACAACGGCATATAAAATGACGTGAAAATTCACATATTATTATATAAGAGCAGTACTATCATAACTCGTTCCCTCAATACCGTCGCCATTCCTAATAGTATACGTATAATGCCAGCAATACGACGATGGCATTGAAAATTTCGCCCATGTATATATACGTGTACATACCATTAGCATCAGATATTACGTATAATAGGTGTCTGTGGGTGCGTGTGTGTGTATTGTTTGTCGTGGAATGGACTGAAAGCCAACTTTACGCCGGTTTGAAACTGGTTATAAATTCTTTCAGGCCATAAATTTGAATGCAAAACTGTTGCTGCGGATCCTGGACGCGGCAAGGCGTGTAGGGAAAAAGAGACTAAGGGTGAAAAACGGAACAGCAAAATGAACGAAACTTTAAATACGTAAGCGGTGTAAACATTTTTTTCGTAGTTTCCTCGTGCAGTTGAGGTTAAAAACGAGCCCTCGGGGCATATCGGCGTCGAGCGTTATTAGAACGGAAGCAATAAAGTGCGGTGCTCGTTCGATCGGGTACGGCAACGCGTCCGCCATTTGCGAACGACGGACGGACGGATGGGCGAAAGACGTTGACAAAGAAGACTTTGTCGTGGCAACAACAACCCCTAAACGCGTGCGCGCGTCACGTGTCTCGCGGACTAGACGGTCTTCGACGCCATTGACTGTGCCTCCCTTTCTCAACCTCTTTCTCTTTTTTCGCTACCCTCTCGTGTATTCCCGAGAGAAACTAGGACCGTTTCAGGAAGTAAAGCAACATCGCGTTTCTCGCGGTTAGACCGCGTATTCACCTCGTCATTTCGCGCGACCTAAAATCTTGGGCCCTCGGCGACGCGAGCGCTGCGGGCGGGCAATCTTAGAGTCGCACCGACTTTAGCTGCACGGAAAACGTTCGGATATTATCGATTCCCGCGTCGGGAGAACTTCGGGTCCTTTCGCCAGTTTTCGCGGCGCGGCGCCCGAAGGTCGACAAGGCCGCTCTTTCGCTACGTATCATGTGTGTATGTACTTACGCCCTGGAGGGATCCGTTCTTCGCTAATAAATTGACCATAGTCTCTTACCAAACATTTTTCAGTTCCTCGCTTCGTCCACTTTGGCACGACCAATCCTCTTCCTCCCCGCAAGGGTGCTGCTGCAACGGCCTCGGATCGACACGCGTACAAACCCCACGTAGAGCCTCCAGCCCGGCATGCAAGAACGGCCGGTGCTTGCGTGGCTTAAACTACCCTCATCGTCAGTAGTTATAGAAATGGCGCATAACCCGGCTTAAGTAATTTCGGGTATATGGTCGTCAGCCGGAGCTCGGCCACGCTGCCACCCACACCTATGATTTCCTACGTACGTGTGTATTCGGATGCTTATGGGCGTATGATACCGCAGAACGCCGAGTTACATAAGGGTGTACGCATGTTCTGAACCGTCTACGGTCTTTCTTTCTCTTTATCTGGCTCGCCGGATCGTCCGTGTCATCGATTTTACCACCCTGACCTACATGGGTATGATTTCGTATAACGCAATCATCGCAATTATGATCAATTCGAAATGCTATCGTGCTGTATCAGAATTTTTATTATCTAGTATGGAAATTGTTGAACCCGAGAGGCCATTCACCGAAGGAAGTCGTAAATTTAACAGTCGGAAGTGAAATTGTAAATCAAAGAAACCTCAGTGACTGAAATATTCTTTGAAATTACGAGGGATGAATCTAGATAACTAAAATCATTGGGCAACATTGCGAATCACTTTAAATAACGCGATGCCGTTGAAGAGATCGTGTGGAAGGCGTCGGAAATCACGGAAATCGTTGTGAGGCTGACGATAAACGACAAATGATTTGAATTTATTCATGTTCTATTGATATCTATTCCTTTATTGATTTCCAAACCAAATGATTTACATTAATGTCCAACGATTTCAAAGCATTGTAAGGGATTTCCTGTAATTCTCTCCGATCCGGAAATCATTGAAAATCGCCCAGAGCGCTCGGAAATTGTTGGAAATTAGAGGGGCATAGGAAACCGCATGGTATATTGAAAATCGATGAAAATCACACAATAAGATAAAAGTCACTAGTAATCACTCGAATTAAAATCGTTCATACAATATTCAAGTGAATGGCCCTCGGTTGAAACCTGTCGACAGACACAACCCAATCAACACGTCTGAGCGTCATGAATTTTTCTCATGGTCAGTGCTCACGTACCGTATCCGTACAACTATTTAAAATCATGTCATAAGTGCAGATAATCCAACGTAATTTCATTGCAATTTTAAGAAGCATCGAGTAGCTTGTTAAGCTTGTATATCGAACAGCTCGCTAGAATGGACTAATTTATAAATCTTTTCATTTCACGCATTCGTTGCGACCGAGATTTCTATATTATCCGAATAAGCAAAAGCATAATATTC
Source organism: Neodiprion pinetum (assembly GCF_021155775.2). Classification (NCBI taxonomy): domain Eukaryota; kingdom Metazoa; phylum Arthropoda; class Insecta; order Hymenoptera; family Diprionidae; genus Neodiprion; species Neodiprion pinetum. Next base: position 14,665,132 of record NC_060233.1, read on the forward strand.
CAAGTTACAAAGTAGTTCACTCGTGGTAAGACGACAGCGACGGGTCGAATTCTTCTGCGAGCAATGGTGAAATGCGTTCCGATATCATCTCCACTCCTTGTGCTCGAAGTGACAAATATCTTTCAGAAAATATCAAATAGCTTTGAACCTGGACAATGTCGTGCTGCCTGCTAGGATCTACTGAACCAGTGATTCGTGAACATTTGTTAGACATGACAATACTTGTGAAATAATGCGCCGATATTGAGCCCGTCGTAGAAACGATTTTCACGTGTACAGAAAATATTATGCACGATTTGTAGGGCTGAGAGTTCCAGAGTAACGATAGACATTGATGGAAACATTTTGCTTGTAAGGAAAATATATAAGCCCAAGTTCGTGTTTACTAGACAGAAAATTACACCAGATTAGCTAAATCGCTTACAAATGTATTATTTAAGTTTCATTAATTTTTTTTTTTCTTCCATGTTAGGTTCTTATTTCTATCAATTAGTATAATAGATTCTGACGGGAACAAATTCCAACTATGAATACGCTGCACATTTAATTTAATCGATTACATTTAATTTAATCTGATCCTGAGCTAATAAAAAAAATTTCTTTTCGTATAATGTGATCGTTAAATATGCATTCGATTCTGTCGGTTGCAGTTAATAATTTATAACGTAGACAGGGTGATGATTGATCGTAATGTCAGATTGATTGGCCTTGATAAACGGCAATGAATAAAATATGGATAATCTCAGAAACTAACGGTGTTATGTGGTATAGCGAAAAGCTTTGTATTCGTATATTCTCTTGTTATAGCCGCGATAAAACCGTAATTCGCGTAAATACTTCATCAACAGTCACCGGCAATATTCACAATCCGATCCAACTGGTACGATAAAAGAGCATTCTACCTTCAACAATGAGAAATCAGAGATGATTCGCCACCAGTCGATGAGAATTCTTGAAAAATTGAAACTAGACAGATTTATAGTACGGATACTTCAACCGGTTTATTCAATTTTTAGAGCTGTTGTTTCAAATAACTTTACTTTACGACTTGGATCCTGTTTCCCCGTAAAAATTTTTGCGATATTTCACGAAATTTTATTCCTCAAATCTCGTTCTGCGAAAAAATGGTACAACTTTTGGAATCAGAGGTTGATTTAGAAAAGCCGTAAAAGCTTTTTTAATTTTTTTCAAATCACAATATCGCAAATAAATGTGGGTTTTCAAGAAGTCGATTTTAAATTAGCAGCGATGGCAGAATAACGTGCGTTTCAGCTCACTGATCGCATTGAATTCAATCGAACCGAGTAATGTTTGACATTCCGTAAAGAGAAATTTTCAATATGTAAAAATCCAGCTGGCATGTGAAGTTAGGTGATATAAAGACCTAAAATTCAATTCAAAATCTAGCAAATCTGCACGTTGTCATAGCGGAAACAATTGACGAAAAATGAAAGAGATTTCACGTCTTCTCCACCGTGTTATATTACATATAAGTATTCGAACCTCGGCATAGAGTACGCACTTTCGCAAGTGCACCGCGTTAATTAAATTACCCACGTGCCGGCTATATAAAACGCGTTAATAAAAAATATATTCACACTCACGGTCGTGTTTGATGCTCGTAACAAGATTAATAATTAGAAAAACTTCATTACGCGCAATGGGGTAAAGCGCCCCCGATTAGCGTGTTCGTATGTTTTTAACGCTCAACAAACAACACCCTTACACTTGCAATTAGCCACTCGTATTATTATATGCCTTCTGTAATCTCCTTCCCGACTCTCTTAGTTAAAACTTGAGCACAGTATTTTCAAGCAAGGTAGATATAATGACCGCGAAAGCTACGAGTTACGTGCAGCTGCCAAAAATTAGAAATATTTATAGCAAAATCTGACTCGCCTCTGTTGTGAAGTGTCCACTAACATCCACACATAGAACTTCCAGGACTAGTAGCCTCCAGAATGTAACTCTGTATAATCTTTTTTGTTGACCGTAGTGAAAAAAAACTTGTTCTATTTGAACCGATTTTTTATACATAACAATAAGATTCATATTTTAACAACAGTGTTTTAATTGTGTGTAAGCGCATCGATGTATATAAGATATGGTTTTGAAGAGAATCGATTTCATTTAGCTCGCAGCAGGTTTTTAGAACCGATAGCATATTATTTTTTCGAAGCTCCCTCAAGTTATGAAGAGAAAATAATTGCGTGGGATAGCTGAAAAATGTTAAGCGTAATAACGACTCTAATTACTTCGGAACAAGCTTAGAATGTCTGAATTCATTAAAGCATTTCAAATTTTACGAAATTAATAGGAAATTAAAGTACAGACAAGAGCAAATAAATTCATAAGGAAATAAATCATCGAACAATATTGTAATCGTATGAATGTCCAGGACAGAAGAATAATTTCAGGACGTTTCCAAGGAGTCATGATTCAGAGGATATTTTCAGGACTTCAAGGATTTCCAGGACTACTGGACACCCTGTAATTTCGTACGTTAAAAATGTATCAGACTCCCTGATTTTTCACCGAAATTTGTAAGGCCCAAAATAGCGCTTCATCGGCACATCATGAATACATCAACTGCTTAGAAACGGCACCATTCCCATCCTGGGCAGTGATGTGTTCTCCGTCAAGTTTGTGTATACCGCCAGTTTGTCACGATGCGGGGGAGGAACGTGCGAGGCTTGGTGTACATGCCCAGCCGTGCGTCAATCACTACGGTCTCTCAATCATTCTAGCCAATTGATCGCGAGAGAAATAGACGAGAAAAAAATGCAAGACCGAGGGGGGCGAACCGGAATTTCAAGTGTTATGGCTTAACAAGACACTCCCTCGAACGGAAGGGGCGAAATTTCAGGCTGGGCCAATGCGAGCGAAAAATTGGTAATCGATTGATATGTTGGCTCTGCAATGAGGATCGAAATCCAGATATTCAATTCAATACGCTCGAGTGTGTTCGAATGGCGAATCGGGCACGAGATCCTCGTCATTGCATGTCTATTGGCTTGGCTCTCACTTCAAACCAAAACTTGGAGCGGTGAGGACTTAAAAGTACAAGAGAGCGGTGACGATAAAATACACTCTGCCACTGATTCCAGGGGATTGTTCAACTGCGAATAAAAATATACGCAGTAGGACTTGACTAGCGGGTTTTCCGGGCACTGGAAATCTGGCCAAGACAATCAATTCTTAAGCTCCACATTTTGCTGTAGCATTTAGTGACCTGGATGATGTCTGTAAGAATTCACTTTGATATAGTCGTCAGTGTCACGCGAGAGAAGAGCTTTACATAAACGATCGGAACGGAGAGTTTAGATGACACTTTAATTTATTACGTTCGAGATTGAGAATATTTTATACAAATACATGGGGCTAGGTATAGTATTCAATTTGAAATGTTGTTGCACCCGTGAAAAACTTGTGATCAAAGTTCGAAAATCTGTGAAACCAAACGTATGTTTAGTGTGACTCGATAAATGAACGATATGTTACACTTTCTGGAAAAGAATTGGGTAAATAGGAGTACAACACAAATAACTGAATGATCGTTTGTTTACACAGGCTGAGTGAGCTTGCACGACACAACGGCATAAAGCGTAGACACAAGTATGCGCGAAAGACTACACTTCGTATGAAAAGTATAACTTTCTCATTAATACCACACTAGTACTTCCAACCATAGGACGAATTATTCACCCACGACCAGATTTGACCCCAGATAAGAGATGTGTGTATCGAAATCAAGTCGATTGGGTGACATCGATTTTCCAGACGTTGAACTGTCCAACAAAGTGATGAGATTTTGATTCGTGTAGGTGAACGAGAGAGGAAGTGTATAAAAGAATATGATGATTAGTCTAGTGTTTTTTTTTTAATTAAATATGACCATATAGAAAATCCATTTATATATACCAACATGTGACTTTAATAATTTACCCTCGCTAACTATACATTTTTTGGAACATTTACAGTCTTTACTTATAAATTGTATATTTGGCATTGCCGTATAGAAATTACCCGTCAATATTGTGCCATAAGACCACTGAAACAATGACATTGTCTTGCCTTTCTCTACGTCTCACTAAAGACTGCGAGAGCTTAGCCCACAGCATCTCTGATCACCCTCGGTACAACGAAGTATAAGAAACTTCTGTACCGCACAAGAAAATTGAGCCTCGCCGAAGGCCGTGTAACGCAACGTCTCGAGTACCACTTTGATAAAGTTCACTACTGCCCGTCCGGCACGTGAAAACCGATGGCCAAAATAACGAATGAATAATGTCCTTTGGCATTGATTAGTCGTATAAGTCATCCTGGTGCCGTCTGCGTAACTCCAAGTATCTGTGTCGGGCATCGCAGTAATGAAGAAGCGGTACCTAGACGTCGGTGCCTGTGCCTTCCTGGTATCCTTCGTCGGGCGAGCTCCGTGTTGAACCGAGGACCCGCTTCAGGGCGGAAACGGGTGGCAAAACCGGGACGCCCTTCTGCCAAACGCGGATCTGCTTAGCGCCCGGAGGAACGGACGAGGCGACTTGCGCCGCGTCCACGGAAGCCGTCATCGCCGATTGCATGTCCTTGACGACGTACCCGCCGACGGGAATCTCCTCTTTCGACTCCCATATGCAGTTCGAGTATAGGAGCTTGTTGTTCTTTACTTCTATGCTGTAGCCGCCGGGCGTGAAGGGTTTAGTCTCGTCGGCCGAACCGCGCCGCGTGTCCCGAATAAGGTCGGGGTTCTCGACGAGCATCAGCGACGTCGTCGACGAGTAGCACGGCCCGGGACCGGAAGCCGCATGGCTCTCGGTGTAGCGGGCGAAGGTGTAATCGTCCTCGGAGAAGGCGTACGGCTTCTGGACGTAGTTCAGGTTCAGGGATGCCGGCGGCTTCGCCTCGGCGAACGTGGCGAACGAGGTCGCCTCGTCATTGTCGGTTTTTCTCCGTGACGACGAGCCGCCGCCTTCGACGACGCCGTTGCCTGCTGCAACGCCGTCCTGCGCGCCCCCGGAGGACTTGATTTCCTTCAGAGGCATTCTCCTCAGACGGATAAACAACACGAGGATGATTAACAGGATGAAAAGAATTAACACAACGAGGGCCGCGGAGATTCCGGCTATTTGACCCGAGCCCAGGGTCGACATTCCCGCCGTTCTCAGCGACACGTGAAGGGTAAAATTGGCCTCCACGCTGCCGGCCCGGTTCTCGGCGACGCAGTAAAACTCGCTCGAGTCCGACTCTTGGGCGTTTGTCAGGACGAGGGTGCTCTTCTTCCGCGATTGGCCCTCCTCGAATATCAGGATTTTCTGGAAACTGCTGAACGCCGAATGGTTCGCGAGCATCCTGCCGTTCCAGTACCACTTTATTTGAGCCGGTGGTACGGCGCTCACCCGGCAAACTATGCTCGCGTTTTCCCCGATCGTCGCCTCGGCATAACGAGTCACGACTAGGAGAACTGGACGGCAGGCGAAATCGTCGACTGATAGTTCTGAGAACATTTTGTCAAGAAGTTGATCGGGACCCCCGCGACATGCCGGGGCGACGAGCGTTGGGATGTTCCGTTTTAGGAGCCAGATTTTTATGTCCCTCAAGTGGCAGTCGCACTTCCACGGGTTCTCGTGCAGAGCGATACTGGTCAGCTTCTCGAGCGACTCGAACATGCTCGGGTGAAGGTTGACCAATTTGTTGTTGTTCAGTTTCAGGCTTTCCAGCAGTCCCAGGCCCTCGAAGGCCTTCGAATCAACCTCGTTTATCTTGCAGTTTGATATGTCGAGCTTGACGAGGTTTGGGGTGTACTTCAAAGCGTTCGCCGGTACTTTTTGTATCGGATTGTGGGACAGTATTAAATCCCGCAGAAATTGCGTGTCGGCGAAACTCGTGTTTGGTATTGACGTGAGCAAGTTGTTGCTCAAGTCCAACTCGACAAGATTAGTCAAGCCGGCCAAAGCTTCGCTGTCGATTCGGTCAATGTGACAGCCGCGCAAGTATAGCCGCTGCAGATTCGTAAGTCCTAATCGTTTGAAAATGTACTTTGGTAGGACCTTAATTTTATTTCCACTCATGTCCAACACTTGAGTCTCCGAATCGATCCACCCGGGAATGGTAGTTAGGGAGCGATCCGTGCATTCTACCGTCTGCTTCCCGTTCTTCCATTTGCAAGAACAATCGTCCGAACACTTTTCCCCCAGTGATCCAACGACGAACATTGCTGTGGCGTAGTAAATTATCTGTAGAAAGTTCATGATGACTGTCGTTATTTTATCGCGCAGTTACACCGCGACGATAATTTCATACCGTTAACCCAGCCGGGGCATCTCTTTTACAACCACACGACCAAACCCAGCGCCCAATATTCTTTTCGCGATAGTCATTTTCACTCAACTTATATTAAATCCCTTCCGACTCCCGCGGTACGAGTCGAATCACCGACAGTCACATTTTACAAGGACAATACAGAATTCCTTCCATTATTATTGAGTAGCCGTGATTCCGGCGAGCACTTTACCCCCGAATAACACACTCGAGAAGAACCAAGTGTCGTCGCACGTATCGTCGTATATGTAGTACAACTCTTCGCGAATTGTCTCGCTCCCAAGGGTCCGCCGTCCGCCTACGTCTCTGTATCTGATATATTTATACCGTGTGCCCCGTCCAACTTTTTCACCCTGCACCAAAACTGAATTCACTCACGGTGCGAAGAGCGATCGAACCTCATACGCACCAACGCCTCGTGTGATTCTGTCTCCTAGGTAATAAAACGTCCCGCGCACTGTCGTTATCATCTACACTGTGAAAGAAAATCATCACAACAAGCGTCGTAACGTCGATGGAGATTTATCTCCCACAGTGACTACACAAATTACTCGTCTAAATCATAAACGACAAGTGTTTCCTTCGCACTCTCACTAGATACTTGTCTCGATCTGACACAACTCACTGGTCGCGATAAGATTCTTTTTTTTAAATACAAACAACGCGCTGCCCAAGCGTTCGTTCCCTGACGCGAAGTAGGGCGCACCCTTCTCGCAGCTATACCAGCCGATTTCCCCTGTACTCGCGAACACTGCGCGCTCCCTACAGAAATCACCCCCGCCACTGGGCAACCAACCCCTGCCTGACGGTGTCGCGGGTCTGGCCACCCCTACGGGGGAGAGGCGCGCGCACCTTCCCAACGTATCGAATGCTACGTCACATTAAAATATACGGTTATTTCACAAAGTGGTTAAATGCACTGCTATATAGTTGATACAGGTTTATGTACCCCATGTGCCTGCGGGGCGCATGGACGAGATCCACGCTCAGGTATTATGCCAGGCTGATTACTGCACGAGCGCTCGTATGTGTGGTTGACTTGAGATTCGGTGTGTACAGCTGTTAATTCTTCGGGATACATGCATGCCTGTATACAATACCTGGATTTGTTTCTCCGGCGATGCCAAGGCAACCCGAGCCTTGATGGGTTTATCTGTCAGCTAGCTCGTGGCATAGCAGCGTTCGAACGACGGGAAGGGCAAGGAGAGAAACGACGGGTTTGTAAAGCGGAGGGGGGACGGTGCATTTATGAAGAAATCTACGTTGAAAGGCCTTTTAGACCTAATTCAGTGCCTGAATCAATAACCTTTGATTCCACCGCTTCCGGTTGATGGCACCACTCAAATGCGGGGAACGGTTGATGCGGCGACTGAGAGAGAGTCGAACTGATTTTCGAGATACTCCAACGTGGAACCTCGACCGTTTCGCGGATTTCGCAGAATATCTTCTGATTTCCTTGAATTAGGCAAATTTTTCACCCACACCGCTCTGCGGTCTTTTACAGACCGACAATAAGCCCGTTCCCCTGCAGCCGAGGAGGACATCTTTCCCCTTTCCAACTATATAAAAAAAATTCTTTTGAATATTAAAAAATCCGATCACCATCGATATATACTACTATGAGCGGATGGCGATTACACGTAATTATTATTAATTGCTACTTCTGCTTTTCTTTATTGTCGAATTAACTCTCTTTTCACTGATTGTGAGTAAAAAATTCATTTATTGAAGTTCCTAGAAAATTCTGATAAAATAGGTATCGTTAAACAAGGTTTAGGGCCATTATATTTTGGAATCCTGTTCGGGTCCACCCTGGATGTAAACGAACCATAAATTCTTTTGATAATAAAACGTATTTAAATAACAATGTTTCGTCTCGCAAGTATAAGTGAAGTGAAATCGTTAGAGTTTCGAAAATATGACAGTTAAGGCTGCAGTCGATATTTCAATTTAATAAAACACCGCGAGTCTTAATGCAAAGGAAGTCACAGTTTAAGGACAACGCTTGTAAGGTGGCAATGGGTGATTGGACACCGAAATCGACTTCAGCGGGTTGAAGTACTACAGTCGAAATCACAAGAAAATGTGGCACAAATGACTATTTATCGTTACTACAGTAGCGTATGCCTCATTTTTGATTGCATTCAATTTATTGTTGCACCGGCATCAAATTACCGCGATACTAACAAAAAAAATATATTATGAGTGACCGCATAATCCAAAAGAATATACATACTGGATCATCTGGTTACGGCTACAAAACTTATCTACATTTTATATCTATAACTATATTGTTCAGTTATAGTAGAAAACGAAAATAGCTAAAGACTGTGTAGTGATCACAAATCAGATCTCCGCAAAGGTTTTCGAAAAACAGTTTATATGTATATAAAAATGTAAATGTTTGTTACTGAACTGGGTGGATTATTGTACACACGTATGCACACGCGATTAAATTGACCGCATTTTGCGTCGATTTGATGAATTATTGAACACGTTTCTCCCATTGTCACGTGCATATCGCCATGTGTACTTCAATAATAAATGGTGAAACTATATCCCCTAGATGTGTGTCAGAACCTTCAAGACCGCATATACACATAAAATCAACTCTTCAATGCGCCTGGCTGTATTATTTTTCCTCGAGGCATTTGTTTGTCTGCAAACTACCCAGCTCAAAGCCTTGATTATTATACCTCAATAGATCTATACTTCGATAAGGATAGGTATACATATAAAATCGGAAACGTGACACAAACACGCTATTTCCGTGCTTTAATTTTCACAAACAACAATCAACTCGGGGCTCAAGGGCTTTCCCCACAACGGCCCTCAATGTGCCCGCATAAAACGTAATGCAAGCCTACATGTGTGTAAATACATGCACACATACCTGCAGACGCGGAGGAAAAATTATATACTATCGTCTATTGTCGTACTTTCATTAAATTCCACCCTTAATCATAACAAGACGTCGCGGGTGCCGCTTACTGCTCTCTCATCGTTCTACTCATTTCTCTTTCTCTCTCTCTCCTCGCGTATGCCATATATATATATATATATATATATATATATATATGTATATATATGTATATATACATATACACCCTGTTTGTGTTTGGCTCTACTTGGCCCTCTACGGTATATATTTTTCCGACGCTACAACACCTGTAATAGCCTGCAGACTCGCAGTTGGTTTGGAAATATTTATGGTAGGTTTTTGGCGCCGCGGCCATCCGAAATCAGGGAGGCCGTATACGTCTGACGACATACCCTCGCCTCGCCTCCTGCGGGTCGTAAAGATTAAAGTGCCAGTTAAGAATGCGTTGAACGCTATTTATATTCCCAGTTCTCTCCGACTTTCTGTCATGAGTATTTCTTCAATCATACCCAAACGCGTACAACATCGAACCCTCGGAACTGTTGTATACCAAAATTGAATTCAATCCTCGTTTCTGCTACGGCCAGACGCGCCGAATCGCGGTGGGGGGACGAAATATTTTTTCCGATAATCTATCGACTATCGCCCGTTATTGTCTGTGAGGGCGAACGGTGTTTGTATTGAAAAATAAGCAGTCCGATCGTATTCGCACCTGTAACACGAGCTTGATGTAAATATCGACTTGCCGATTATCTTTCAGATTTTCCGATGAAATGGCAATTTGCAATGTAATGAATAAATGCGGAAAACGAAAACCCCACGCTCTCGACAACACCGCAGTCTTTCCAATATATTACCTATGAACTATGCGAGTAAATCTTCGTATCTATTAGCTGCGAAGAAGACATTTTATTTTCTACGCGGCTCACGCGATATTTTTCGGCGTGGATTTAACGTCGACGGTTTGTGCTCTGAACATAACCACCCTACGGCGAGCAGGATCCAGTATGCCTATGTTCAGAGCGACGCGTCAAGCCAAATTTTCAACAACATTCGCAATGGAGTTGTTCCGTTCTCTGATTCGCCGATGAAATTGGACAAGATTTCAGACACCGAGTAGTTGCTTTAGGCACTCTTTGGCTTTAGGCAGCTGTGGGTTACACACTTTTCTGCAATTTTTTCGAGTTACTTCGGGCGTGTTCGGAAATTGACTGCAAGTACTGTCAGTACTGAAAATCCAAGTCCATTTTCAGTACTGACAGTACTTTCAGTCAATTTCCGAACACGCCCTTCTTCATAAGTTTCGAATTGCTGGATTCACGTATCTGTGTACAATATTTAAGAGTCCTTTGAAGAGAAAAGAATTAGAAATTTAAAAAAACTCGCTGAAACTATGCCATTTTGCACATATATAACGTTTAAACGTCTGTGCATTCGGTCTGTGAAAAACAATTTGTTTTTCTGTGCAGTCCGAAATGAGACTTTAAACTTGAGATAGCCTTATTCCGAACTTGACATTGTTTTTAAAAAAATATGAAAAACCCTGAAATATTTATATACGCATTCGACGGAAAGTGTAACAGTCTATTATTGAATCTTGGTGATCGGTCAATTATGTAAACGTATTTTTTGTTAACGTTTCGGCCCGGATATGGGGCCCCCTCAGAACGATTTATTTATTTAACTGTCAAGAACAACAAAAATTTTTTATAAGAAAAGTACAATCAGACATTAAATACAGTAGATGTAATACTCTTAGGGCTATTATATATTATAGGTTAATGAGTACAATTTTGATTAATTGAAAAAAAGATAGACTTAGAGAGTTATTTACCTTTTTATAGTAAGCGGACTAAGATACAGTCGAATTCATAATTTACAATTTGTGGAGACAATGTTCTTTGAATAACGGTAGTCAATGTCGGCTCCTCTGGTTGTTTAACGTGTAGGAGTTACAAGTTGAAGGTCATTAATTAAAAAGATTAAAAAACTATGTATCTTCACAGTCTATATGTCATTGTATTAAAAGGTTTTAAAGAGGTTTTTTTAGTAGTAAAATTAGTTTGCACAATGTCCGAGAAAGTGGAGCTGGGATCTTTATGACTATGTTCTCCACGTCTAACAAAAATTTTTATTTTTTTGGTTGAACCGATCGGGTCAACTGGTGAATAACGACTGATGGGAGAAACAATTATGATCCAGAGTGAAGGTGAACCAAATATAAACATATATACAAAAAAACAAAAAAAATTATTATGTAAAAAAAAATAATGTAAAAAAACTGTGCTATGGGGACACTAATTTTATGTGTCTAGTTAAGGTTAAACAATATGTGGTGTGTGGGCGGAGATTAGCGGTTTGTAAATATTACTTAAATGTTCAACGTCTTGTCTAAGATTAACGGAATTAGTGTGTCCTACAATATTGCAGATTTCTAGTAATAGCCTTTTATAATAATTATATTTTTATATTATAATTATATAATTATAATAATTATAAAAGGCTATTACTTAAATGTGCAATATTGTAGGACACACTAATTCCGTTAATTCCGTTAGACAAGACGTTGAACATTTAAGTAATATTTACAAACCGCTAATCTCCGCCCACACACCACATATTGTTTAACCTTAACTAGACACATAAAATTAGTGTCCCCATAGCACAGTTTTTTTACATTATTTTTTTTACATAATAATTTTTTTTGTTTTTTTGTATATATGTTTATATTTGGTTCACCTTCACTCTGTATCATAATTGTTTCTCCCATCAGTCGTTATTCACCAGTTGACCCGATCGGTTCAACCAAAAAAATAAAAATTTTTGTTAGACGTGGAGAACATAGTCATAAAGATCCCAGCTCCACTTTCTCGGACATTGTGCAAACTAATTTTACTGCTAAAAAAACCTCTTTAAAACCTTTTAATACAATGACATATAGACTGTGAAGATACATAGTTTTTTAATCTTTTTAATTAATGACCTTCAACTTGTAACTCCTACACGTTAAACAACCAGAGGAGCCGACATTGACTACCGTTATTCAAAGAACATTGTCTCCACAAATTGTAAATTATGAATTCGACTGTATCTTAGTCCGCTTACTATAAAACGGTAAATAACTCTCTAAGTCTATCTTTTTTTCAATTAATCAAAATTGTACTCATTAACCTATAATATATAATAGCCCTAAGAGTATTACATCTACTGTATTTAATGTCTGATTGTACTTTTCTTATAAAAAATTTTTGTTGTTCTTGACAGTTAAATAAATAAATCGTTCTGAGGAGGGCCCATATCCGGGCCAAAGTAACAGGTCGTCAATTTTAAACGTATACATTCGTCGATATCATTTGCTCGTAAGTTAAACATACGTATGTACATATCAGCCGGGTAATTTTATTTACATGGAAAATGTGAGGGATTGGAATGGAAAAATAATATTTTCTTCGACACAAAAACAAGTATGCAAATGAAAGTAAATAAGACGTAATAACCAATGTTATACTGAATCTGAAATTTATTGAGGAACGAACGCATCGCAATTTCATATTCCTTTTGGACGAATGAAAATTTTGACATGCATTTTTTTTTTCTTTATACATATAATATAGGTAAGGTTCGTGTTTCAACGTAAATAATCATCAACAAATAAAAATCGGTACATGGTTTTTGGAAAATATACAACACGAACCTACCTTTACAATTTCAGAAATGAATACATTATACTGTAGAAAAAAAAACATTTAATTTTATAGGACGGCTTTTTTGTCCCTGACAGATCTAAAAGAGAACAAGCCTGGAGTTTCCTCAGGAGTGAAAATAACTATAAAATGCATGTAGACGTATTTATAATGCTATGTAAGTGATGATCATACATCAAATGGACTGGTAAAAATCTTTTAAATTACTACGGAAAAGTTTAAATACGAGTTGCAGCCCGTAAAACAAATAAAACAGAAGTTAGAAAACAAAAAGAAAAAAAAATAGTAATTAAAAATTAAAGAAAATCTTTCTCCAAAAGTGAATAAATAAAAATTGTTCAGGATGTAGTTTAAAATAAACTCCATTTTAAGAACGGAGTTTTTTTTTAACTCTTATTATTAAATATCAATCATATGCTTTACAGTTTACATTCATAATAATTGTATCACAGACTGCAACTCATAATTGCGATGCTAAGTTTGACGAAATTAAATTTTTAGTGTGACAAAGACAAAGTTTGTATCGATTTTTTTCGGTGTAAAGTTTTCAAAGTAAAGAACAGAGGTTGAACAACATATTTCAACACACGATACAAACCTGTTGTGTGATATTACATTTTTTTTGTTTTTCATTTTTTTTTTTTCAAAAATTTATCAGCGCCTTTTTGAACTTGTGCAATGAAAATCTATGAATTGACATTGCAGAAACTGATTTTCAAATTATTTCAAAAAGTAATTGCAGTTTCTTGAATTTGAATTTTTTTTACCTTCTCAACTTAGATTTGGTACTAAGCGTGGCGCATATAATCTAATCTGTTGCTCGGTTTGTGTGTTACATATCTTTTCTAAATTTATAAGATTAGGATTTTCTAGTTAAAGACTAATTAAGATATAAGTAATAAGACTGACTTTGCTTTTCAATACAGAATATTAATCAGCAACCAGCCCTGTTAATATAATTTCATGTAGATTGCATAGCTTTCACAGACCAAAATTGCTTGAATGTTGAATACAGAAGTGTTAAACGGGACACGTTGTTCTCATGTTTATTTCTTATTCTGTGGAATTTTTTTTACGCAAATGTTCGAGCAACAGATTGTGGAAACTCGAAGGATCAGTAATGCTTCGGACTTGTACACCATAATAAAAATTTTTTTTTACCACTTTCCAGTAAAGGTTAAATATTTCCGCATGACACGTCAGAGATAACAATTTAAATGAAAAATGTCATGGACGGCAGAAAAACATTTATAGTCCAAGCGAAAACGATTGTTTGAGTTCCATGTTTCTTTGTGTATATTGTTTTTAATTTTTAATTTGTTTATCATTCATCGGGGAGGGGAAAGGGAAAGGGAAAGGGGAAGGGAGGTAGGGGTAATTTAAGAACTACTGTAGAAGAGATCTTCATCTTTTGCGCGTAACAAATTTAAGTATGGTAGACGAATTTCTGCCACACTATTTTAGGAAATTCTCTGTTTCTACCAGTAAGGAATCGAATTTTTTTACGAAAAAATTTCTTGTCAAACATCATACTCGAAACAAATTTATAACCATAAAAATATAATACATGACAAATTCATGATATACAGTGACAAACCTTGCGAAAATTCGTAGAAATTCATGTACTTCGACAATACCGGAAAAAAAAAAAAAAAAAAAAGAAAGAAGATCGTCGAATTCAAAATGAATTTATAGGAAATGCGTCGCAAAGTTTTTCCGGCATATCATTCTTTCTTTATTTTTTATAAACTTTTTAATGTAGTTATTTTTCTTTTCAGCGTAGAAGGGGAGAAATATTTTATTGAAAAATTAGACATCGAAAGTTCATACGCAATACAGGAAGTTGTAAATTTGATTCAATCCAGTTGCTTTCTAAGATTATTGAACCTTAAATAATCAAAAAATTTGCATCAACCGGTGACGATTGCCGTTCTAGAGAAATATCGAGTTACACTGATCACTCGTGTAATACAATATCAATAAACTGAGATTACGGGAGAATGAAAAATAAAATAAAATAAATTGACGGTTGCCATACGCAGTTATAATTGTATAGGAAATTTTCATTATTTTTTTCTGTTTTGACATAACTGCGTACGATTTTAACCATAATATACAGATAATACTAGTACCCAGAGAGTGAAATGGTTGAATTGATAACGCTGTTTGTATCTAAGAAATATTTTTATATCTCTGAGCTGTATACTGGAAATAAATTTGGAAAAACTAACAAATGTTTCCGAAAATTTGAAACCATATTTGTTTTTTTTTTTAGTTTTTTATTTTTATTTTTTTTCTTCAAAGAAACCGATATAAAGGAGAGAAGTTGGGACTCTCTAAAAATTTAGTTGTTTTTTTTTTTCATTTCTTGATCAGAAAAAAAATTATGAAAAACCTAAAAGTTTTTCAATCGAAAAACAGCTGCCATAATACATCATTTTTCATCAGTGCATGATTATGGTAGATGCTTGGCTTTTGGATTAGGTTCCGTGATTCGTTCGGAATCCAATCACTTTATTACTTGGTTTTTTTTTGTTTTTTTTTTTTGTTTTTTGTTTTTTGTTTTTTGCTTCAATAACATCCATATGATGTTGGTATATGGATACCTTAGAATGCTTTAAAAACATTCAACTTTTACAGTGATGTCGATGATTTGGCAACACTGCAGTGACAAGGCAAATAACTTTGCCCAATATTTAATATAAGATTGGCTTACAATACTGGGGGAGCAATAGAATTTGAATTTTTAGTAACTCTGATACTGATATTTTTGATTTTTCATTGTTCGGCTATCACTCCACATATTAAGACTCGAAACCCGTTTGAATTTCGTACAATTAATCATGTAAATAAATAAATAAACTAGTAGCCCTACGATTGATAAATGAATATATACGTGTAACATCGGAGTCACGGAATATTTATAATAACGTGCGTGATGCTCATTTCGTTGCGTGATTAACGAACAAATTTTCGAAAGTTGCGTATATATACAGTAAAATTGGCTGTTTTTTTTTTGTCTCTGCTCTCTTTCCTTGCAACCATTAGAAGGATGTTGACACGTAAAATTGAATATCAATTTCTACGGTACGCTTGGCACAAAAAACAATGTCAGATTTGATCCACAATAAGGTGCAATATAAGTTCACCTAATACTTTTCAAACTGGATCAAAATAAAACAACTTAGGAAAAATTGATTCATTGATACGCTTCAAATGTTTTTAGTTGACCGAAGAAACAAATATTGAAAAAAAAAAAAAAAATACGCAAGTGTAGTTGTTAGAAATCCAAGTTTTTCACTATCACATTTTCCCACGAGCATACTATATTAATTATATGTACAAATTCTTCGCCTAGTTCAAATTCAAAATTCCTCAAACAATATTTTCAATGCCACTGCGCAGTATTTATTCCGTCGAACTATCTCGACGTCATTACATTCACAGGATTGTATTTGGCAAAAATTCACTACACGTTTCGCTAATAGATTTCGTATCTTTGGTCGTGATTATTCTCTTCAAAAATCAAGCAGAATATTATTTATAGCGTTGAAATCTCAGAACGTTAGATAAAATTGTTCCTATATAGACATTACATATTTTGAATGAATCTTTGCATTCAGGCACAATATACATATACACTTGCGTATAACGGACATGCTGCTCAACGTTTCGTGATACTAATGTTTTACAGTTTATTGGCCAATATAAGTGAAAATTTCGGAGTAATCGACAGCAATATAAGAACAATATTACAAACAGATGACAGCAAAGTTTGGGTCAGTCAGGTTACCATTTTTTAAATAATTAAAGCCAGAAAGCTTGAACTAAATTATACAAAATAGCGAGTATTGTAAACCATTCCTTTTTTAGAGTATAAATATTTCATACCTAATTTTTGTCTTTTGTTAATTATGAAATATTTAACTATTGCCTATGATGTATGAAGTTCGTTTTATAAATCTAAGTCATAGGCTGGTGGTTCATGATACAATACATATACATATATTTATAATATATAAGTATATATGTATATATATACATATATATACTAATCGAATTTTTACATATTTCCCGAATATTCTGTAACGACATTATGAAACGTAGGTATTTGTGTGATGAACTGCACGAACTGAGAATTAGATAAATTTCTATACTTCTCCATTGAGAATGAAATCCCACGTGAAAGAAGTGGAAGAAGACAATAATTTGACGGAAATTCCACCAGCCAGTTATTTATAAAAATAATTGTATAAAACTAGTCAATTTTACAACTTCTGATTCTCAATCACAATATTTTACAAAATCGAATCGCGTTCAACTAAAGTAAAAAAAAAAAAAAAATGAGGAAAATAATCACAATGTAGGTATTGTACGAACATAAAATAAACAATTTGCTTGAAAAGTGATTTGAATTTCAGAGTTGTATGACATAATTAGGCAACAAAATCAAGCCACAATCAACTAGTAATATTTTCATGTTCAACACAGTTTTTTTTTTTTTTTGAAAATCGTTGTATGCCATCAGAATCAAAATACAATGAAACATGTGAGTTGTATAGTGTGCATGGAAATGGGCTTATGTAGCAGATGAAGAGTAGAAATATCATTCAATACGATGTATTTCATATCACAAAATGCCCTTTCATCTTCATTTCATTATTATTATGTTTTCTTTTCCTTACGATGAGAAAAATAACGTTTGAACTTATGAAGAGCCATTGTATAAAAATTTTCTATTAAAATTACACAGGGTATTTTTTTTTTTTAACTTTTAGTATCATCATTCATATTTACATTCACGTTAAAATGCAATGATCAATCGTTACGTTCAATCTCTCATTCGGTTAATATTTTCAATTTCTTTTCCAATTATATTGTGCTTTTGATGATGGCTTGACTCTGGTTTACATTATTTTATATATATGTACATGTATATGTATGTAATTATGTACAAAGAATGACATCACACTCGCACTCGCAACACATCAATCACTGAGTTTACTGAACAAAGCAGGCGATTATCATTATTATTATTACATGCTCAGTTGAATATTTACAAGTGAACTTATTTTCATCCCTTCGCCTAAATGATAGTGATGATGATGGTTGTAATTTTGTTTTGTTGTTTTTTTAATTTTTTGTTAATCTCCACTTCATAACTCTCGAAATCACTTTTTATCTAAATCAATGTTCATAGCACTGTTTTTGTCTTTTTCTTTACACTGCTAGGCATTAGTCGACTATTATCTTCAGACTTAAGTAACTTTTCACATATAATCGTGAGTTCAAAGCATATATATACATGTATAGTATACATACATACATATACATACATACACATACACATATGTACGTATGTATGCATGTATGTATGTATGTATACCCTTCCTCTGCACCGAAAAAATCACTTTTTCCACACTTAGAAGATGCTTTGAGCATTTTCGTATATTTCCTTACTTTTTTTCTTACTTTTGTTCATATCGTAAACATTTTCCAAACTACTTGGATATGTTTCCTTCTTCCATAATGCTATTCTCTTCCAATCGTGCGACGTATAAGCTTGGATCAATCACCTTTGGAATTGGCTTTATCTCAGTTCCAAGCTCTTGTTCTATGCGGTGCAAGGCAAAGCGATCTTCGTAAGTTATGAGATTGATCGCAATACCTAAGTGTCCAAATCTACCTGAACGTCCAATACGATGCAAATACGTTTCTGCCATCTTCGGAAAGTCAAAGTTTATTACAACATTCACAGCTTGCACGTCAATTCCACGCGTGAACAGATCACTGCAAACCTATAAGAATTATGCATTTTTAGATCTCCTGCCACCGTTAGTTTAGCTTCACGAGCACTTATCACCTTACTTTTTATATTTGATGTAACGGAGCAAAAGCATGTCACATTTACTAAATCATCAGGACAATCGAAAATCACAAACCTAAATGATTATTGATCTTAGTACTTGCAGTTACTATCAGTTGTAAACTTAAGGATTTATGGGAAGTACACCCAGGTCAAAAAAGTGGTTGAAATAAAAGTGTGATAAACCAAAGGCTTACAAAGTCTCGAGATATTTTTTTTTTAATCCTAAAGTAAGAAGTTTAGTTAAACTGAATACCGTCCTATGAGACGGGAAAAATTTCAGCAGTCTAAATACAAATGTCAATATCTCATGATATTAATCACTTGAGAGATTGACGTTGATTATGCCATCGTTCTTTCCAGAAAATCCATATTGCATGTCTCATTCTGATTAACAGCTAATTATATTCGTGACTGAATTTTCTATAGATCATCTGAGTTAGATTTGAAGCAACATTAATGTCTCTATTACCAAATCATAATTTCTTATCCATTAATTGTAATGGTTCAACAATTCAATTATCTGTATTTGTTTATATGTTTTCGTTAGAAAAAATCTCTGACCCTTTGTAGTGCATTCATTTATGAACAAAATAAATCAATGTTCATCCAATCAGATGAACTATATGGAATTTACAGTACAAAAAAGTATGAGTATGCTGTGATTTCTCTGATTGGTTGTAATTAACAGGGTGTTTATAGTTCACATATTTAAATGATCTATTAATGATAAATTTTTCATATATATAAAAAAAAAAAAAAAAATTATGTACTTTTAACCGAAACGACGTTATCAATATAAATAAAAACTGACAGAAATTGTCCGTATCGTTGTGAAAATAATTAATAATCAACGAAGAATACCGATGAACAGCTGAAAACTGAAGTCACAAAAGTATCATCTTAAATTGCATTAAAATTGCATAGGAACAAAAGTCACCCTCTGCTGTTTAATTACGACAAAAACAAAGAGCAAGAAAAGAGAGGGGCTTCCGGGTTAAAGGATTTGTACAAATTTAGTACATAATGCGCAGATAATTTACGCAGGGCACTATTTTTACATCAACAATAAATAAATCATAGAAATGAAGATCTTGCAAGCATTCCAAGTTATACAGTGATAAAAGTGGCTTTTCCATATTGAAACATATTGAATTTGATTGTAATTACGATGGTGAATCCGTTGTAAGTGGAAAAAATGATACCCCTTATGATTTACACTGTATTATATGTATGTTGTGTTTGGGTTACTTACCAGGTTCCGGCAGAGTCCGGCGCGGAAATCATGAAAGACTCGATTTCGGTGTGCCTGGGCCATTTTCGCATGTATGTAATAACAGCAGTAGCCGAGATCTGTTATTTTCTTAGCGAGTAATTCAACGCGTTGTGTTGAATTGCAGAATATTATGCTCTGTGTAATTTGTAACTTGAAAATAAAAATGATATAATTAGTTCGCTAGGGTTGCTCAAAAGTCTGATGTTCTCAGCATAACCAGGCAATATACGAAATGGGTATCAAAAATGAATCAAGTTTTCAGATGGTAGCTCGAAAAATGCGTAAAACCTCTAGGGTGAATATTTTGTAAATTTCACAACAAAATGATAACAAAATATACGTTTTATGGGGTAAGGAAATGGGTTGATACTTTTGGGAATTTCCCAAAGGGGAATCATCATTGGTTAAACTTTCCCTAAAAAAGGATATACATACATAACTGAGTTTTTTTTACACTAAATGGTAGAATTTTTGTTAACGTATTTACATGAATTTAGGCAACGTTCAAAATTTACCTCATGCTCCGCGAACCAAGGAAGCAAATTGACAGGGCAGGAGGATGACCAGTAATGGTGTTGCGTAGTGTTTGACGCACGTTATTACGTATTTATTAGTAAGAAGCGGGTAAGTAACAGGCAAATAGATATAATAAATAAATAATTCGCATTACTAATCACCCTGAAAAAATTTATCCTGAATTTTTTTGGATGCACAGAGAAGTTTGATGAGCAGAGAGTAATTGACTTTTTTTATGTTAATTGGGATAGAATGGTGGAGTTTAAGAAAATCAGAATTTTGATATTTCAAAGATGTGAACGAATTTCTTTGACTTACAAACGATATGCGAGTGCCCATATATTAAACGTAAGATTGAATTTAATAGCAGTTTTCAGAAAATAACTACTAGCATCATCAAAACTCCATGCGGCTGAAATTGGTAATGCTATTATACCGATGCTTTTCAGTAAATAATCGCTGTCTCACACCTTTAGGCCTGTGTGCAATTCAGTAAACCATACTTAAGCAAGTCATGCTCATACTTTGAAAACTTGACTCTCTGAAAGTCATTCTGACATTGCAAAAGATAGTTATTTCTTCCCAAATGTTCTGTTACATTAAAGATACTAACGTCAACTTCATAAGAATTCAGTCACCTGATTTATAGTTATTTGAGATTGAAGAACATTACTAACGGCCATAGTTGGAAAATGCGGAAATGAACCAATTACACGAAAAACGGACAAGTACGAATTTCAAATATTAATTTCTGCCATATCTGTTTTGATATTTAGGGAGTTTTACCTTAGAAAATAGCGTATTAAGGCAGTGAACTTTTTGACGTTCCTGTACAAAAGCATAATATTGTGTCACTCCTTTCAATGTCAACTCTTCCATCAGATTAATTTCATATGGGTCCCTCAGATGCTTTTCCATGAATTGCTTTACGGTTAGGGGAAATGTAGCAGAGTATAATAGAATCTGACGTTCTTGTGGTAATCTATAAACACAGATGTAAAGAATTTTGTAATTTTTCGTTTCTAGTTGAATCCAGAAAAACCAAAATGCGATTGGACCGCATTTGCAACAGTTTATACCTGGATATAACGTGATCCAGCATCCCCTTAAAGTCTTGGGATAGAAGCTTGTCAGCTTCATCCAATACAAGGATTCTGCAGTGATCCATATTTGCAACATTTTTATCCATCAGATCAAGGATACGTCCCGGTGTCGCAATGATTACTTGCACTGGAAAAGTACATTTCAATAAGTGCGTATAAATTAGGAATCTTAAGAAGGAAATTCATCTACAATCAACAAAAGCAATCTAATACATTGGGTCTGAATGTATGAGAATGGCGTAATTGGGTAAATCGACAAAACAGAACAATGTACAAGACCAATTCTGTTTCAACTTCTATTAGAGAAGATGAACAAGCCCTGGTTGTCAACAGATTTCCAGACTATTACGGACTATTCAACAAACGCTAACCTTTTTGGTAAATCCTCATAATGTCGTCGCGCAGATTAGTTCCTCCAGTGGTAACCATGACCTTGACGTCCATGTGTTTTGCAAGTTCAATGCATATCTGTGATGTCTGCAGAGCCAATTCTCTAGTAGGAACTATCACTAATGCTTGAATAACATCTTTACGTGGATCCACCTGCAAGATGCAATAATTAAAGTAGTGAAATTGGAACAACTTTCTATATGTCTCTTTGTTTATCTTTTCCTACCTGTTCTAATACAGGAATTGAATATGCACCAGTCTTGCCTGTACCATTTTTAGCTCGTGCAAGTACATCTTTGCCAGAAAGAGCTATGGGGATACTTGCTTCTTGTATCGGGGATGGCTTTTCCCATCCCTTCTCAAAAATTCCCATCAACAATTCACGCTTTAAGCAGAATTCCTCGAATTCATTTCCACGTGTGTCCGTAACATCCTATGATGTACAAAAAAAAAGTCTTGTAGCTTTGATTTGCATCACAAGTAATGCCTGATTATATTAGTTTAGGAGAAAATTTTTCAACTGCTAATAGTTCAAAATGTTTATGAAGAAAGTAATCTAATGTTATAATTAGTGTTTTATTCCTCAATTTTATGTATTCTTGAAGGAATTTTAGGAGATTGGTGTATCATTCACTAGCCAAAATAAATTTTTTTTATCAAGGTCTAATTTTACATCGTTTTCCAATTGTCAGACACTAAGATTGATTACAACCGTTTCCATATTCCTAGTAATTTTATGAACCATGATTCTGAATGAGCACTGTTGGCATTACCAAATCAATTTAAGTGTCTTTACAACAGCTATTATCTTGAATTTTAGTTTAGTTTGACTCACACTTGTTTTGATGCGTTTGTCTTTGGGCGGAATTTTCAGTTTTGCTTTCCAACCTATATCGTCCATCTTTTCTAGATCACCTTTTGGACCCAAGCCGGAATTCAGCATGTGATTAGAATTAATATGAGTTTCGGTCATCATATCGTAGGCTTTAGAGTGTCTCAAATTTCCTGAAAGACAGAATTCAAGATGAAATTATAGTCATAATCCACTTTATTTGTATACCCCGGATCCTAAACCTCGGAACTTCACATCTTCATTTCCTTACTATTTTCATCAACCTGTTACACAAATTTATGAAAGTTATGCCTGTAATAGGAACTGTTAATTTCAGAATGAAATTCAACAATACAAAAAATAGAAATTGAAGATGACACACGGAACAATAAGCCTTGTGAAACATGAAATAACCGTACATTCTGCGAATTTTATCGAAACATTGCAGCTATCTACAGTAGGCGTTATCAGCAGGACGTGCACTTGACAATGGCTTTAAAAGAATAACAATATTCACAATCAACGTGAAAAATTCAGAGTACAAGGAGTTCATTTTAACACCAAGTGTAAATTTTAATTCAACAAATATGTGTAGACTAGCTGAAAATATTTAGCACGAGGTTGATATAAATTTAATCGTATTACCAAAACAACTATATAATTACAAAAGAAACTAAATCAAAAAATGAAGCAGCTCATGATAGAAATAAAGTAAGATAGAAATAAAAGGGAGGGAATGTGCAAGAGAGCTCGAATGGCAAGAGAAAAGAAGGGAGAAACAATTCTCAATATATAAGATTCATGTATTGCAAAAGACCGTGATCATAAATGTCTGAATGTATGGCAAAACAAAGAAAAGCTAAGGTGTGTATAGCGCTAAGCTGTACTTTGAGCTACGAAAAAAAATTTCAAAACTGAACAAGAAATACACAAACTGTGAATACTAGTTCAATTCAAGGTACACATACGCTGTTGCTGAAAAAATGTGTTTATATTGTCAAGCTTCGCTGAGTACAAAGATCGAGCAGTCGGTTTGAAATGTACCTTGAACAGTACATGGCTGAACATATAAAATATAGCTGAATGATTTTCATAATTTTCAAATAAAATTTGAAATTTTTTCTTTTTAGATTGCCAATAACAAGTATATGATAATTTTATTACTCTCTACGCTTGATTCGATTGCCGTTATTTTACTATGTTTGAAAATGAACCGACTGTGCTTTTTTCGGTAAAAAAAATCATGTGGCTACAGGCCAGCTATTTGAGCAAACAAAAAACGATGAATATACCGATGTGTACGGTGTATCAACAAAACTGGTGTATACATCCTCCATTATGAATTTACTAAGCCACCGCAGTGCCAAACGGGTGTATAAACGAGGCTTTATGCCATGCCAACCGAAGGTTTCTCTTCTTTTTCTCTTTTCGCTCAGAATTCTCTAAATATATAATCTAACCAAGCAAGATACGAGGTGTACACGTATAATCATGAATTGAAATATTTGTGTAGATGCTGATAACGGTGAGAAAAATTTCACCAAGTACTAACAATACGGAATAGAATATCGTGGGCGAAAATCTTATGCCAAGCTGGATCCATTGTACCGTAACTGGCGCAGAGTTCTTTGAACTTTGATTTATAAACCGAAATAAATAATTGATGAGTCCAAACAAGATGTATTATGAACTTAAGTCAGAAATGTGGCTCAAACTCCATAATACGGTTCATAGAATAAGGTGAGAGAAGGTGTATCTTACCTTCAAACTGATGGATATCGATGCTGAAACACAGCACTCGATTCGGAAACAACACGCCAAAATGGCCGTTCCAATGTCAACTTTTTATAATCTCGGCTGTGCGGCCTGGCTCCCTTCCGTGGCACAATAACCTTCTACTTTCGGATATATATTACACGGGATTGTATCACGACGCTACTGGTATATTGTTTTTACAATAACTTTAACAATGAACGCACTGCGTCAATTGCGAGCCAATAATTATTATCTTTGAATGTAACACGATGTGTGCCGTGAAAAGAATAAAAACACTTTCGGAACACAAGCGGTTGCCTTGTGGCGCTCGGTGCGTGGCGTTCCACGAAACCAGTAACAACAGAGTGAAAGATTATCGCTGCGACACCAGGGCCGTGTTCGAAAATTTACTGACAGTACCACGATCTTACATACAGGTCTGGTAACTCCGGCACTTTTGAGTGGTAGGGGGTGTCACCGTTAGTAAGGCACACTGTCTTGTTTCCTATCTACCCGCTAGGGGCGCCAGTGGCCCGGGGTATAATAAATATAGATATATACCGATAAGATAATCTGCTCGTCGAAGTTTTTGACAGTTCATAACTCAGTGTAAAGTGTGTAAACGGCGTAACAAATTCAGGATTGTTGATTCCGAAAAATCAGCTGTTCGGATCTGATTTATGATTGGCTCACCCCGAGGGGGCAGCGCTGCAGACGGCGAAGACGGGAACCACGGTTTTTCCTCATTATCTGAGTCATTCCCCACCCTACTAGTTTCCGGACCTGTATGTAAGACCGTGGACAGTACTGTCAGCAATCTTTCATCTCTTTTGCGCTACCGAGTTCATGGACAGCTCTGTCTCTGCCCTAGGGAATTTTAAGTACTGGCAGTTCTCTCTGCTGTAGAGACCTAAAAATCAATGCCAGTTTTGCAGCATGGAGATCGGTCTCCTTCCTTCTTACTCCCTGTCCCAGCCTCACACGTTTCACAACATTTTAGAGATACTTCAAAGCACGCTTCAAAATTTATAGATCCGTGAAACACTAACTGATCCGTTGAGTCGAGTGAAATGAATCAAATTACTCCAGAGCGGAGGAAGAGATCAGCTGCCCAGTATTCTCTGGGCAGTGAAAGTAGTTTCATGATTTTTTTGCTCTACCAGATCGCCTGCTTACTCTGTCTCATTTCTAAGGAATTTTTAGGGTTGGAAATACCAAACTATTTTCGAACAAGCCCGGAAAAGTATACCTTGCGTAAATCTTTGTAACGCAAGCATCAAGCTTATGGGTAATTTGAATTCGTATCACCATACTAAAACACAAGTATCATGGCTCTTATTATTAGGTTACCATTTCGTAGACTGATGTACCAACTTCCGAGGTTACAGAGTTTGACGGGATTGATAATGACACATGACATGTCAATCAATGTCTCATCGTCACACTCGTGGGTACAGATTGTCTGGTGTTTCTTTTTTGCAACCTTCTCAATGCGGTCCGGGATTAATGTATCTATGGCCTTGAAGAAGAATATTTCGAAACACGCCAATAGTGGATCACTTGTTCAAATAAGTTTTCAGATTTATTACTCTACAGAAAATAGTGTATTTGACATAATTGCAATTTTTCAATACATTCCTTGATATTGTAAAAGAATAATAAACAAACGTAAACAACATGCCACACTGCCTGATTAAATCAATGACAAGATATCAGAAAACAAGTAATTTACATGACGGTATGTATCAATCAATATTGTTTTCATCTTTTATTTTGAAAAATTGTTTGCTTAATTGGTGCAAAATTTTGCTCGCCGATCATGTTCCAGTCGAGGTTTGTAAATGGTACATTTCTGTAACTCTTTACGTACAAAACCAACGCAACAGAAAACTTGGAGCAACGTCAAAATTCCACTCACCATTATTAAAGAGTAGGTGCAAATTTTCAGGGTTAAGTGGAGATCAATTTCCAGGGAAGAAATTATGCGATATGGGTAGCTAATTTTCCAGCTCAAACCCGCGAAATTTTCTCTAGCGCATTGCGTTTTCTTGATTATAGGTTATATCACCACTGTTTTCTTCATCAACAATGTTACTGTGCAATCGACCATTCGCGATAAGTTCCATTATGTTGTGAAAGAGCCAATTTACCCTAATCATTTATAAGATCAGTGATGCTTAGCATCAATTGTTTCTTTTTTTTCAACCCATTTTCAATAATATTCCACAATTTTTCGTAGAGAACGAACTTTCCGTGTCGTGGTTGCCGACAGTATCTGATATCAGAAAAAAAAATCAAAGCAAAGAAGTGTCTTCAAAGTCTATAAATATGTGGACTTGTCCAAGACTTTCAATCGTAACTCGATACAGCTTTAAGAAAGATAACAGCATGTTATGGAACACATCAATTCCGGAAGAACTAGGCCTGCAGTTAATAGATTCCGGTGAATCAGCCGACGTACTTTCAACGTCTACAGTCGTTGCAAGCGCGCCGACGGTAACGAATTACCTGTGTGACTTGAACGCAAGGAAGAAAGTTTTCGATGCCGACAAAGAACTGATCGAAAGATGCGAGATTATAAAAATCAACGACGCACAAATAAACGCTGAGGGCGGGAAATGCTGTAAAAATGATAATCAATCATCCGACGGAAAGTGCGTCGACCCCGAGTCGGTCGATTTATCTCCCACAATGCGATTACCGGCTAGTAACACTTTGATCAAAGCGATAAGATTTTACGAAGAAGAAAGAGCGCCCTACTCGGATGTCGGAAACACGGAAACTTGGAAACGCATCAAAGCCTTGCACTACTGCCCGTATTGCCGGAAGAGCTTTGATCGACCT
The DNA here is from genome assembly GCF_021155775.2 of Neodiprion pinetum. Taxonomy (NCBI): domain Eukaryota; kingdom Metazoa; phylum Arthropoda; class Insecta; order Hymenoptera; family Diprionidae; genus Neodiprion; species Neodiprion pinetum. The sequence goes on from NC_060233.1 coordinate 14,692,614, forward strand.
TGGGTACTGAAAGGCCATCTTCGACTTCATACCGGTGAAAGGCCGTTCGAGTGTCCGGTTTGCCAAAAATCATTTGCCGATCGGTGCGTAACAAATTCAAAATTCAATTACATCGGCAAATCTTCCAAATTTACAACCTTTGAGGTTTGCAGAATTGCTTTCACATAATATTTCACTCCGTGAAAAGTGAAATTCGAAAACTGTTTCCTTTCATTTACGTTGTAAACATTTTACAATGTCCACTGCTAAATTTCTCTGCGCAGATCAAACTTGAGGGCTCATCAACGGACCCGAAATCACCATCAATGGCAATGGCGGTGTGGAGTGTGCTTCAAGGCATTCTCTCAACGACGATATTTGGAACGTCATTGCCCAGAAGCGTGTCGGAAGTATCGAATTTCCCAGAGAAGAGAAAATAGTTTAACTTGAACGTTCTATTAATAACTAACGTTGTATCAAATTGAATGTTATTACACGAGTAAGCTATAAACTCGTTACAAATATTCCTCTTTTTGTTCAGCCTTTATTACAGACATATAACTAAAAGACTATAGAAGCAAAGAATAACAACAAAATAAACTTGAATCGCATCTTAATTGCAAAATATGCATTATTATTTCTTTACATTTTGTACAATATCGACAGGCGTTGAAGAGACACCGTTGCTATTATAGTTTTATCGCAGTTATTCTACCTATATAAAAAAGCCGTAACTAAAATCGAGTCATTATTAGAGCTCAGTCTATTGTGGACCCTATTTTAAATTCACCATTTTAGATTTAAAAACTTTGTCTTCCAATTTGAAATCAGCACCTTGAAAATCCTGTATGAGTAGTGATTTTTATTAAATTGGATAGTTTTCCACCAACATGTTGAGTTCGCCATTTTGAGTCTGCAAAGTCCGGATTTCTAATTCGAAACTAGCAATCTTCAAAATCCTCGTGTACCCATTTTCATACAAATCGCATTAATCGTAAGATGAATATAATTTAGGAGTACTGACTTTCATTGCATCCTGAGAAAAACCTGAATATTTATTGCAACTTGTCCGCGAATTTGGCATTCCAGCCACTGTGCGCGCCCTTTCGATGCCTAACCTAACCCTCGAAATGTGCAACGTGAACTTTGACCTTTTCATAAATTTGCTTTTTCTGCTCCCCCTCTACCGGCTTCTCCGCCGCTATCCATATTTCAATCGTTCCTGATGTGTTTGTCCATTTTTTCTCTTCCTTACTTTATCGTCGTGCACTGAGGGTGCGTTCCGATATTACCCCACAGTGCTATCGACAATCTTTGATCTCTTTTGCGCTGCTGAGTTCACGGGTAGCTCTGCCTCTGTCCTAGGGAGTTTTTATCGCTGCAAGCTAATTTCGGAACGTATCCTGAGTACATACCTTTGATGGGTAAGTAGACGTCTATCAAATTTAAATAATGTTTCTATTTATATGGAAGTGCCGAATACGTTGTCAGAAATGAATGAAATTCCCACGTTCGGCAGTTCCACATTCAATACCGTACAATTATTGAGCAGATTTAAGAATCGTACCTCGTAGAAACTGCGTGCAAATTTATGAATGAACTATATGATACTCAATACTGCAGTTACCCAAGCTTCAAATCGATCCATACATGTCTGAATAGATAGTGCAAGTTTAGTTGCACGTTTAAATTTTTTTCATTAAACGAAAATTTAATGAAGCTCATTTCAGATAATCGCATCCGAAACCGTGATTTCAATTATCAGAGTGCTTTCTCACGATTTCGGGCCACTCTTAGCAAAAGCTACGTGAGCAGGGTCAGTACTATTAAACCTGAATTTGTCAATTGCTAAATTGATTATACATTTATTTAATTCAACTATTTTTTATCTAGTTCAAGTAAATACGAATTTGTCATATTTACTTAATATTCATTTCACCACTCGTGACTATAAGGCTTGGTTGAATTACATTTTTTTTATTGATTCAGCGAAGGAAAGAAGTTTGTATTAATGTGAACAACCGGAAGTCGTCAAGAGATTCGAAAACAAGGGAGCATGCGATCATTTTTCTACGGTAACCGAGCTGCCGCAGGCAGGTAAATAATTTTATCTTCATGTATGAGCTAAATAACTTGATATTATTGTAAGGTACATCTAATTTTACACGTGGAAAATCCTTGTGAATATTCCGCGTATCACGGAAATTTAGCTATCTACGACATCGTTCAACCGTTCATTTTGCCAAAAGTCATTGACCGATCAGTGAGCAATAAACTCAACATTCAAATCTTACAAATTTTCACTTGAAACTTGTAGCAACTTCAAGTCGTGTTTCAAAAACTGTAAATAGTCCAACTTGAATGTTGCAGTACAGTAAACTACCATTGCATCAAATTGAATTCGACTACATGAGTCAGTAATAAACTTGTTACAAATATTCACTGTCTTTGTCCTTTACCCTAACAAACGCAATAAGAATAAAAATCAAAAGCAGCAAAGGACAATAAAAACAAAATTACATTTCGACAAAATTGTACATATTTTTATTTCGTTTCATTTTTACAATGTCGACGAGCATTTAAAAGCACCATCGCAGATAATTATGCGAGTTGTCGATTCGACCGATTCTGCCATGGCATGTATTATTTCCATCTTACTTACGTTATTTGAAGCGTTGTGTACATAGATGATGAGAAAATTATATACTTACGTGATTTGGTTGAGTAGAAATCTGACCTAACACATATTTAACAGGCAAATAGTTGCGAATTGTTCGATGCAACCGTTAATGTTTTCATGGGTTTGGTAGCTTTCCCCTTTTCCAACCAAACTTACGAAAACATTCAAGGTCGCTTATCCGCTCCCTTCTTCGAACTGGGGACTTAAATATTGGACAGTACCGTGCACCTCGCTAACCAGTCAATACTTGAACAGTTCCTGATTTGTTTGTTCAGTATTGCTCCTCCTCCCGTCATCGCCGTTTACTAATTACTTTCAGGCGGTAAGTAGACGCTTATTAAATTTAAACAATTTTCCAATGTGTAAAGAAATGTGTCATCCGAAATAAATGGGAACCCCGAGTTCAAAGTTCTAAACATTTCATGCTATCGATACAGTAATTGATGAGCAATGACTGCAGGTCGAACCTAAGTACTAATTTGAAAGTTCACTACTTCATACTCAAAACTGGTTATCAAGCTCCGAATTCACGTATATTACATAGATGGTCCAATACAAAGTGCAAGTTCAGCTGCACGGTCGATAAAACTCGTTTTAAATGAACGGTAATCTGCCTTACAACTGATTTCACTCCACGGTAATCGAGGACCACCTTTGACCCCAGCCCTCGGCCGTATAGGAAGAGGAATAATTGTAAGACAACGTTTTCTTTTTGCAAAGATGCTGAGAATTCAATAATAATTCGAAAAAAGTTATTGTTAAAATATTTGTATACATTTGCTTGCAACGCATTCCATTATTGAAGACCTAAGTTAGAAGATAGTTAGTTAAGACGATAGTTTTTCGTCACTCATGTGAGTTGCCTTCTCTCACGAACAAAAATCATTCCAGATATCGATGAATGCAGCATTCACGGATCTTGCGATCAAAGATCTATAAATCATCTTGCGCGCAATGACGAAATAGCCCTACTCGGTAGCGGTTTTCGAGAAAAAATATCACTGGAGCGACTGAAGAACTAAGAGCGTTCGATCTTGCAACAAATTCACGGGAAATGAACAAGCTATTGTTGCAATAGAAAATGAATCCATCTACGGGATACACATTTATCACTCAACTCTGAGACCCGATGTAAGTATTGTACCCTCGGTATAATCAAATTTACAAGGAACGCGAAACTATGTAAACTGTTATTTCCAGATTCCAAATCCCTGCATCCACGGATTCTGTTCACACATATGTTTGTTGGCGCCGAATTCTACGTATTCCTGTGGTTTTCCAGCTGACAAGGAATTAGGAACCGATAAACACAACTGCAGAGTTTTGTCAAAGACAAGGGTGTAACCACGATGGGGCAACCGGGGTAATGGTGGATTTATTTTACCGTACGAATTATGAAACTCAAACTTTAATTGACTTCGATGTGTAAATTGTCCGAACCGTATGGACCGTCTGGAACATAATAAATCACACGTTCAGATTAATAATAGGTTGTTAATATTATGTTAGTTTATTTTAGGGGTGTGCAGGAAAAATAAAAAATCTCGGGCTTACCGGAAATTGGCGAGTTTTTGAAAATTTTGGTCACGGCTGTTTTCGCTTCTCCGTAAGTATCGGAGTTTCCAAAGTGAACACATATTTTCCAAAATTTCTGACTTATGCCATTTCCAAAATCCCAGACAATCTGAAGGATCATTTCGTACCCGTCTTGAATTATGAATTCTGGAGGTTCTATTCTCAAACAGTCAGATGAGGCTCACCGAAAATGTAACCTCATATTCTTTCGTATCTGTTTCATTAGCACATTGTCGTAAAACAATTTTATCACCGACCAGTAGGGGTACTGAAATTCTCTGGATCGTTCACTGCGTTTATCCTTCACCCTAACAAAGACAATAACAATAAAAGACACAAGCAGCAAAGATTAATGAAAACAAAATTGCTTTTTACAATACTTGTACACATTATTATTTCGTCTTGTCTTTACAATATCGACGAGCATGGAAAATCAACCATCGCTTCATTTGATCCGTCGCAGATAGATAAGCTCGAATTTGAGTTGACATGTATTATTTTCATCCTACTTATCTTGTTCGAAACGTTATGTACAAAGAAACGATGACAAAGGTGTTTACTTACGTGATTTGGTTGAGTAGATATATAACCTGATACATAGTTGGCAGGCACAAAGTTTCGATTTGTTCGACGCGACCGCTAATGTTTTCATAAGTTTGGTTCTGCCCCCCTTTTCTCCGCTTCTTCGCTCCCTTCTTCGAGCCGACGAGTTATGAATCGGACAGTACCGTGCACGCCGCTAACCAGTAAATATTTCAATAGTTCCTGATTTGTTTGTCCGGTATTTCTCCTCCTCACTTCATCGCCGTGTACTAAGTACTTTCAGGCGGTAAGTAGACGCTTATTAAATTTAAACAATCTTCCTATCCGTAAAGAAATACGTCATCCGAAATAAATGGAATCCTCGAGTTCAAAGTTCTAAACATTTCATGCTATCGATACAGTAATTGATGAGCAATGTGACGATCGTGACTGCAGGTCGAATCTAAGTACTAATTTGAAAGTTCATTACTTCGTACTAAAAACTGGTTGCCAAACTCCGAATTCACGTATTGCATACATGGTCCATTAGAAAGTGCAAGTTCAGCTGCACGGTCGATAAAACTCATTTTATAACGATCGTTTATCTGCCTATAACTGTTTTCACTCGAGGTTAAACGAGGGTCCTCTTTGACCCAAGTTAAGCAGCCCTCGGCCATATATAAGAATTAATAATTGTGAGAAAATGTTTTCTTTTTGCAAAGACGCTCTGGTTTCAATAATAAGTCGATAAATGATCGTTGAAATATTCGTATACACATGCTCGTAACGATGGGGGAGATTATGCACTCGATGACACTACGCAACAAATTCAAAACTTTTTTTTCACTTGGTTTACAGTATTCTCCACTTTAGAGTCAATTGATGTTTATAAATAAAATTGTCACATCACGTCAGATTTCATAATGAAAAGCATGTATTGATTTGTTCAAAATTATGTAAATCAGCCGCACAAGACTTGATTTTTCATTAAAGAAATTAATATTTCTTTTCAACGATCGGCTTTCCTCTTGTAGTCATTTATCGCGGTATTCTATTTGTAATATCACTCTAACGAACTCGGCGTTACCGAATTAAAACGGGTTCGTTGAGCGATAGAGAAGTGACCAAAACAGGCAGAAATTAAATGATGAAAAAATGCTTTATCAGTGGTACGTGTTCCTTGATGTAAGTAAAAAGCAAGACTGTTTTTACAATAATGTTGGTTGGCGCAGTAACCTTATTAGTTTTTTCACACACGAAAGCTCTTGTGTGCTTCATCTATGATGACTATTAGATCGGAAAAATGGGGCAAAACGCGTGATTTCACCTGTTGTAACATTGACCTTGTACCAGTGGTTTTGAGACGTGATATCTCAATATAAATTTGCTTTCCTTTGTTTACTAGGTGTGCCTAATGCGAATAACTATTCGAGATATTGGTGATTTTCTTAATGTTGCACAGTGTTATTGGAGACGTACTTTCTCACGATTTCGCATCGCTGTTAGCAAAAGCTACAAGTAGATTATCTGCTAATTTCTGTTCTATAGTTTCAAATCAAAATCGGGAGTAACACTGCTCGACACTACGGCGCATATAAGGTTTTGAGTCTCGGTTGACAGCCTAACACTCTGACCAATTAATCGTTTAACAGGAAATATTTCCTGTCTCAACGTGGTGCGTTTATATACTTGCTCGTTCGCGATAATCGCAACTCGAGCCACTGTTTCATTGTCAAATGCCCTCCACTCTTGACCGTTGTACTGAAATGACGGCTCAAGCTTATACATTCTACCAATTCCCTTCCTCCTTTATGTTCACCTCTTTCTCTGAGTGAAACGATTTATGCTACAATCATGTTGTACTATCTACAGATGCGATACATCGTTCTTGCTCTTGTGATTTGTCACTTAACGAATGGCAGTCGGATTAGCGGTAAGTCTGTTTTTATATCTTCAACTGCTACATTCCTACATTAAAATAAGAAAGTCAATTGTAACGATAAAATCAAGTCAAGAATTTGATTTTTTTATCATAAATATTATTTTGCTCTCTAAAATGATGCAAAAGGCAAAAATTTCTATTATGTATAACAATATATAATACATTTATAGTGGGGTGGATTATTATTACTTCGTCATTTATTTGAAGATATTCATTAATTAACACAACTTATTCAAACACAAACACATATTAACATCGAATAATGGTGACAAAAAGTTAATATCGTGATATCCAAACGCTTGCTCCCCTCGTGAAAATGAGTTCTACGATTTTCTACAATTTTTTAGAGAAATTCGAACATTTCCTACAATTTTGTGCGAAAAATTGTAAGTATGCATCGTGAATTATTCAACAATACTTGTGGATATTCATGACTTTTTCTATTGATGCAGAAAGAAATCTGCAAGATACTACAATTTGAGAAAAAAATTAAGAATTCTTTATGAAAAACTACACATACTTACAATTTTACATAAAATAATTCGAAATGTTCCAATAAAGCAGAAATATAACGGGAGACCAATAAATAGCATAATTTAGCTTATTGACTACATACATTTATTTATCATACTGTACATATCATATAATTTTCTGCATGTATTGTGCATGTTTATATACATACTTAATATGTCTCGTTAAATATTATCGTTCTGCCAACGTCCTCTGTTTACGGATAACGACAGAAAGTGATATTTTTTCTACATTTCAAACTTCATTTGTCGGTATATCATGCTGTTTATATTTGAGTATGAGCAATGAGCATATATTTTTTGAAAATCAGCACCTATTCAGTAGAGAAACGGAATACAGTATTTCGTACGATGTTCCTTTGAAAATTTACATTAACTAGCTGTGTTACTTCACTTAGAAATTTTTACCCACCATGTTTTGTCTATAAGACTAAAACACGTATATATATATATATACAAATACTAAGAAGAGACTTTGATCTTTGTATATACACTTGCAACATTGCCGCCATGGTTGTTACGGAGTTCAAAAGTTCACTTGACCAAGTTTTACAAGCACTCGTTTCATTAGAACTCGCGTACATCACGCAGGATTCAAATTTTTTCAATCCCTAATGATATTCGACTACTCATTCTCGAAAAAGGAATTTGCTTAGGTGTAACGGTGAACGTGAAAAAAATTTATACGAAAAGTATAAAAATAGTTTCATTCGCGAAAAATACGGTTTCAGTCGAATCAATCATTTACAGAAACAAAATGCGAGGCACCCGATTGGCTGAGATGCGAAAATGGTTTATGCGTAAGCCATTTTTTCGTATGCGACGGTGAAGATGATTGTGGAGATTTCTCGGATGAAAAAAACTGCACTGGATTCGTGGTGCGTATCACACAAGTTGGGCTAGAAAATATTTCAGGATGGGATCCAGCCTTCCCGAATAAAATAAGATTCTCATTCTATGAGTCGTTCAATGATTCAGACAATACATTGAATGCACCATTGGAAAATTTCTACAAACTTTTTATCCAACGTGATATTAACGTTCAAGTGAATCTCTCCTATTCTTGTACAATATATGGATGTAATCGCACAAAACGATATTTGCTTTACTTTCGATTGAATAATGCGTTTTCTAATCGTATCTCTACAGTTTAAGCCGGATGCCAAATGCAAGCCGGACGAGTTTCGATGCTTGGATAATATCTGCATTCCGGAGGAATTCGTGTGCAATGGACATCAAGACTGCCTTGATTCGAGCGATGAGATACTTGGTTGCACCAAAGATGTGAGGAAATTCGATATGGCGTTGCTCCGATACATCGATATTCGATCAACAAAAGCAATATTGTTCACTTTTCGGGATAACAGTATCATCACGCGTCATTCCATTCGCTAATTATTTTAATACTATCACATGCTTTCAGCGACCATGCGATGGATTCAAGTGCAAAAATGGTTACTGCATAATGAAGGAATGGAAATGCGATGGTATCAATGATTGTTCTGATAACAGCGACGAAACGGAATGTGGTGAGTAATAGCATCTGTATATACGTTATCATGCGGCTGAAGAAGAAAGCATTGCCGCGGAACGTCAGAAGCATCAGTAAGATGTTATCTCTACAAAAATTAGCTGCGCAGTCATTCAAACTTTTTTCTCACACCAATTTATAGCCCACGATTTGACACCCCAAGAGTGTACAGCGGAGAAGGGCTACTTTTTGTGCGGTAACAACGCCTGCGTTCGATTGAACAATGTTTGCGACGGTAGGCAGCATTGTACGGACGGTACCGATGAAGATGTCGACGGATGCAAAAATGGTGAGAGGAAAAGAGGCTTTCATTCTAAACACAAACGAAAACTGTGAAAAGATTCATAACTATACCTGTCAATGATCAGTCTTCTGTGACAACTACATATTACAGACGAATAATTTTACTTGAACACACGAGTTGAAGAACTTCATGTAATTATGGTAATTCATAATTATCGTATAATTACCTCAGTTCACTTCAAGCGTATTATGTATTTGAATTGTAAGTGGAAGACCCTTGTGAACGTCATACATCGTGACAATTTAGCTATCGCTGCACCATACGTTGATACTCATCGTAAAATTACTCACGGTCTCTCTCATTTCCTGCTCCGAATAGTTTTGTGATGCAGAATAAATCCATTATCTAGTTAAACGGTAACAAACTCGATCTTGTGAATTATGTAAATCATATCTGATTAAGGCGATGAACACAATTAATTACGTAATTGCAAGAACTGATTTAGAGTTTACGGAATCAATTGCAATTTTATTTCGTGTATCTTGTTGCCTTCGAAAACTCAAAGGAGGAAATAATATTATATTCACTGATTTATCAATCAGCCGATCAACAATGCGCCAATGGAACTTGCAACCAAGTGTGCCATCAGACGCCAAAGGGTGCCGTTTGCTCTTGCAAACCCGGATATGAACTGCTCAGGGGTAAAATTTGCATGGGTGAGTATGATCGTGATAGTTTTTCGTTACTCATGCGAGTTGCCTACTCTCACGAATGAAAATTATTCCAGATATCGATGAATGCAGCATTCACGGATTCTGTGATCAAAGTTGCGAGAATCTCGAGGGTTCCTACAACTGCAGCTGCGAATCGGGATATTTATTGCAGAACGACAAGCGAAGCTGCAAAGCGACAGGTGAAATTTTGTTTCAGAGCATAATTATTGAACCTCTTTCCAGATCAATCTTTGCCAAATTCCTGCTCCTCACGTAAGTGCAAACTCACTGAATGTTTTTAATTGTTCAACAGGAGGAGAAGCTCTCATGGTTTATTCCTCGAAGACCGACATCCGCGGACTTTATCTCACCTCTAGGGTGATGTTTTACGTTGCCCGAAAGCTCCAGCACGTCGTCGGCGTATCCCTAGACACGGATTATATTTACTGGTCTGACCTTCAACTCGGTGACGAAGCGATTGTTCGAAGCAAGGAGGACGGGTCGCAAAAAGAAGTCATTATAACTGCAGGTAAACGTGTAAGCTTGTTGTCAACTAGGCGCGTCAAGGACTATGAAGAGGCACACTGACGATGAGAAATGATAAACCAGTGAAATGCCAAAAGTTTATAGTTCTTCGATTCGACCCAGAATTACCGAGTTGATCGGTTGATCGGTAAAGTGAAAAACGCTGCATATTACAGGTTTGGGTGCCCCGGAAGATATAGCGATCGATTGGGTGACTCGCAACCTATACTTTACGGACGGTCAAATGAAACACATAGCAGTCTGTACCAACGACGGGTCCACGTGCACTGTCATCGTTAGCGAATACGCGGACAGACCGAGAGGAATTGGTCTGCTACCTTCGGAAGGGTGAGATTCTAAGATGGAGTTTTTGGTCTTAGATTCGAAATAAAAATGCAAGTTCACGGAGATTTTTTTCTGATTTTTTATCTTCGGAAACTGGATGACAAAAATTTTTAATTACGCGCGTTTTCGTAGATGCGCACCGTAAGGTTGACTCCAAGCAACTCCGCTGTTCATTTCTTAGCACGCGGTAGATGTGAAACTGGGAGTTGCTCGAATTGAAATTGTACCTTGAATTGCCTATAATTATAGGCCCCCTGCTGCATACAGAATGATAGATATTTAATGAATTTATTCAAATTCACAGATTAATGTTTTGGAGCGACTGGGGCGCAAAAGCGCAGATTTCGAAAGCGCAGATGGATGGAAGAAACGTCATGCCATTTATAACGAACAATATTGCCTGGCCAAATGGCTTGACAATCGATTATCCGAATCACAGATTGTATTGGGTTGACGCCAAATTAAGCACCATCGAATCCGTAAAACTAGACGGAAGTGATCGCAGAGTAAGTAGAATAATTTGCTTCGCTGAACTTTTTCCGTTCTTGCGTGTAGTGATTGTAATGATAAAATCAATTCTTTCCTCAATTCATAGATCGTATTGCACGCGGTGGCGAAGCATCCCTACTCGGTAGCGGTTTTCGAGAACAAATTGTACTGGAGCGACTGGAAAACTAACAGCGTTCAATCTTGCAATAAGTTTACAGGAAAGGAACACACTATTGTAGCAAAAGAGAAAAAATCCATCTACGGGATACACATTTATCACTCAACTCTGAGGCCCGATGTAAGTATTGTAAAGGTTTTGTCCGTGATGCGCTCTGTAAGGATCTCCTAACTATAGGCATATCAGGGTACACAACCACTCTGAACAGATCCGACTTCCACCTGGGTGACATCAGCCGCGTGCTAACAAAAGAGCAGCGAATTTGCTCGGAATGAACTCGTACTCCGATTTGCCTATAATCAGGGGTCCCCACAGGACGCATCATGCAAATAACTCTGTACAATCGCGACCGAATCAGGTACTCAAATTTATAAGCAACGCGAAACTACGTAAACTGTTATTTCTCAGATTCCAAATCCTTGCATTCACGGGTTCTGTTCACACGTATGTTTGTTGGCGCCGAATTCTACGTATTCTTGTGGTTGCCCAGCTGACAAGGAATTAGGTACCGATAAACACAGCTGCAGAGGTTTGTCAACGATACATTTTTTTTATGCTACATATTCATCTAGAATAATATATCAATTCTGGACAGTAGTAATTAATTTCTTCAAGTATTCTTCATAACATTTGTCGACAGAAATGTTCCAAATTCGCATCATCAAGTGTGTTAAAAACGTTTACTGATTCATTTCATTTACTACGTTTACTATTTTATCTGTTCCATCGATGAATTTTTAGTTACTGAGAAAGAGAAGAAGATAATGGTTGGAGCTGCACAATTTTTCATAGAAGTCCATCATCAAGTATTGGGAAGACCGAAACTTCAGGCTGATATCTTACGCCAAGACATCAATGCCCTGACTTATGATCCAGAAACTGGTAAGTTGAATTAAGATACAATGAAAATCTCATTGCAGAGCATCAATGATTCGTATTTCAATATTTCAGTAAGAACCTTTTCTCAGCTCATTGTTAGCCGTTCACCTCCTCTTTTCCTCAATTCTGTTCTCCACTATTCACATTTGCACACTCTTACCGTCGATCAATTGGGCCTCAAATTTCGCAGGTACAATTCTGGCGAGCGATAAACTGAAGAATGTGATATTTCGGTACGATACGAAGACCGGTCAAATTTCAAATCTCATTACCACTAAGATAGGCGTAGTTGGTGGTATGGACTTTGATTATTTCGGAAGGAACCTCTACTGGTGTGATAGTCTCTTCAGGAACATCGAAGTCTACAACACTAACACTGGCGACAGGATGGTTCTAAACTCAGAACGATTGGAGGCCGTTCCCCTGGATCTAGCTGTCATTCCCGAACACGGGTAAATCAATACAACTAGAGATTTTCTGATTTCGCCAGTATCATTTGATAATGTATTGCTTTGAAATTATTCATCTTGCAGCCTGATGTACGTCGTTTTGAAATCGGGCAACGACATTCACATCGACAAAATGCAGATGAACGGCCGTGGCAGCACAACGCATGCGATCGAAACTGGTTTAATCGGACCGTCCGTTTCGATTGTATACGATGCACACCTAGAGCGAGTTTTTTGGGCTGATCAGAGCACAGGGATAATAGAGAGTACTTCCTACGAAGGTAATTTACTCACAGTGGAACAATTTTTCGCATGAGGTCTAATATTTCCACGATTCACTTCATTTTCACATTGCACATTATGACCGATTTCTCATTTAAGGTACGGACAGACATCGATTCAGGTCAGAATTGATATCTCCAGTGAGCATTGCCGTCCTGGGTAATGACATATTCTGGACTTCCTACGGATCAAAGGGATTGTACTGGGCAGATAAAATGGGCGTCATTCAAGGACAGAAAAAAATCAGTCTCGGTAAGATCACGCTAGTAATATTCTGATTAGGTACAATATCTATAAAAAAAAATAAAAATTAACACTTTTTCATAACGCAGGTATTCCTGTCAATTTGGAAAAAATGTACTTGGTAGCGATGACTGGCAATCACGGGTCTACTCAACACCCGTGTCTTAAGGAAAACGGCGGATGCACACACGTTTGTCTTGTCGCTTCCAACTCACAGCGGGTACGTAAAACATGAAAATTACCTGCCGTAAAAGGAACCCATCAGCTTTCTTTTCTGAGCGTCTAATGACTCACAGAATTCGAACGAAATTTATTTTTCCGGTCTTTAAATCCAGTACTCATTGAATAATGAGAATTTTCTGCAAACTCGTTCCAACATGTCTTCGTGAAAAGGAATCCGAAGTTTTCTTCATGTCTAGAGACGTATAATCATGCGATTTTCTTTATGTTACAGACTTGTGGCTGCCCGTCCGGAATGATGTTAAACAGTGATAATATTACTTGTAGTATTTCTCGAAATCACTGTAAAGTCTACGAAATGAAATGCGCGTCTGATGGAAGTTGCATTGACAAGATCAAAAGGTAATTCTTCATTGATTTGAATCAGTATTTTTTACAGTTGAAAAACATGAGTTTCAACGGTGAAGAGTATGACATTCGGTATTCCAAATGATTTCAGGTGCAACGGAGTGAGAGATTGTCCAGGAGGTGAAGACGAAGTCGAATGTCACAAGCCTGCAACTTGCGGTCCCGATCATTTTGCATGCAACAATGGAAACTGCATTCACAACAGTAAGCTTTGTGACTCGAATTATGATTGCTCGGATCGTTCTGATGAGGAATTCTGCGACGCAAAGACATGCGGAAAAGGTGGGATAATCCAAATATCGAATACAATCGACGAAACTCAAAATCATATTGAGCTTTTGATTACAACAACCTGTTCAACTTTGCATTCGAGGTCTATTAGAACGATAAATTCGTAGCCATCTTAACGATCTAATTGCCAATTCCCAATCTCCATACAACCATTTCGCAGACGAATTCCAGTGTCAACGCGGTTTCTGCATCTCGAAGTACTTTATTTGCGACGGGAAAATCGACTGCAGTGACGGATCTGACGAGGAGAATTGCGCATCACACACTTGCGACCCCGAAACCATGTTCACTTGCAAAAGTGGTGGATGCATTCCGAAGTTTTGGGAATGTGATGGAGAGGTACACGATTTGATCGTCAATTCACGTAGCATCGAGCTTCGTTATATACTTCAACTTTACATGTTTCAATTTCGTCACAGGTCGACTGTGAAGACGGTTCCGACGAGTACGGTCAGTGCAAAACGGCTACTTGTAGTCCCAGTATGTTCACCTGCCAGAATGCTCGATGCATCGACACTGTGCTCGTCTGCAACCTGGTCAACGATTGCGGTGACGGATCCGACGAACGGAATTGCCCCGTGGACGGAAAAACGTCGGAGGCCGCTTGCACAGCCGAAGAATACCAATGTCACGGAACGAATAAGTGCATTCCATTCGAAGCCAGGTGAGCACGATCCCGGATTGGCCAGCGTTAATCCTTTCAGTCACAGAAGTCACTAAGTGGCACCCTTTTTTTGTCATTTTTTTTTTTTTTTTATATTCCATGCAAAATCCTGAAACTTTTTTCATTTTCAGCTAACTGAATTGCGTTACTGAAAGAGTGACTATCGAACGCAAAGAAAACAATTTTTCCAACTGTTCGTGATAAAAATCGACTAATGAACCGGTCCTGGAATTGATTTTTCGCAGGTGCGACAAGGTGGATGACTGCCCTATGAAAGACGACGAACTTCTCTGCACTGATTGTGAATACGACGAGTTTGCCTGCGCGAATGGCAAGTGCATTCCTCGTAGTTGGGTTTGCGATCGTACAGACGACTGCGGTGATAAGTCTGACGAGAAATACTGCGACGTCATTATCGCGCCCACAACGGAACCGATTAATTGCGAAGAATACAAGTGTCTGACTGGGGCGTGCATCCCCTATTCCAGCGTTTGCAACGGGATCGCCGATTGTTACGATCAGAGCGACGAGAACGGAAAATGTGGTGAGCTTACAGGGATCTAGGGCGATTGTTTCCAACAATATCGAATTTTACGAAGCGTTGTACCGGTTTCTTTCAATTTGAAGAGATGAAAAATGTTCACGAAAACTTGTTGTTTTTATATTCACACAGAAACTGCATGCACTTCGGATAATCGCTGTGACGGAATTTGCAACAAAACACCTGCTGGACCTATATGTAGCTGCGCTAAAGGATACAAGCTGAAGAACGACGGCTATTCTTGCGAAGATATCGACGAGTGTAAGCTCGGCACGTGCTCGCAGGTTTGCCGCAACGAAATTGGTTCTTTTGCATGCTCCTGCTTCTCTGGATTCGTGCTACGTTCCGATGGTCGGACTTGCAAAGTAACCGGTAATTGAATGCAAACCCGTTTTACTTTTCACTATAATGACAGATTGTCGAATTGGATGGAAGAAGCAAGGAGCAATGAACGATTAAGGAAATTGAATGTTTCACAGGATCTCCGATGGAACTGATAATAGCGACAAAAGACGACATCAGAAGAGTTTCGCAATCCCTTAATTCGATCAAGGTAATTTATAGCGAGCCTGGAATTGGCATTGGTAAAAACGGTATCGACTTGAACATCGCCAACAGGACGGTTTATTGGAGCACCGGTAAGATACACGCACTATATCTCATTGAAAACTTAAAAAGGGTAAAGTTTTGCTAGCGACTGTTCAAAAGCGTCAATAAAAATTATTCCAGAAATTACTGGAACGATTTTTCAACTGTCCCTGGAAACGATGGAGACAAGAAACGTGACCAACATTGGAAAACCGCGAACCCTTTCCGTCGATTGGACCACTGATAACGTGTATTTTTACGACAGCGAGAAACCCCATGCCATTAAGGTACTCATAAAATATACACTTGACAATGTTTGCCGCCTCGGCCGAACACAATAGTAACTCTTCGAGTTGATTACAACATTTCTTGATCGATCAACTTACTTTTATTTCTTTCGATTGATCGAAATTGCAGGTCTGTCATTTGGGAGAGCAAAAATGCGCGCATGTTGTCTCCGTAAATTCTGCGACTGCGGTAAACAGCATAGTTACAGATCCGAAACATGGGTAAGTTAGTAGATGGACAAGAAGACGTTTTGGCTTTTACTACGTCTGTTCTTTTTTGTTAATTTTCAGTATCATTCGACGAACGATAATCAGCTAACAAATCTTCAACTTCTTCAGATATTTGGTTCTCATGCTGAAGTGATGATCCTTCAATTTCTCATGCCCACAGCTTCATCTTTTGGGGCCAAACAGATTCGTGGTCCTTCAACAATCCAGTCAGCGAAATATATCGGTCGCGGATGACTGGCAAAGATTCGACTTCCGTAGTTTCGAAGAATCTTGGAATCGTTAGCGGACTCACTGTTGACCACTCAAGGGCTCGTTTGTACTGGGCTGATCAACACTTTCAACTGATAGAAAGCTCAGATCTGAATGGAAATGACCGACGCATTATGTTTTCCGCTAACGTTAGTAATCATTCAAATACAATTTTCTCCCGATCAATGTTTCAAATTTCGAAGAATTTGCATCATGTGCCCGTTCTTCTGTAAGGTTCACCATCCTGTCGGCTTAAACTTATTCGAGGATTCGCTTTTCTGGCTGACCCCAGGCACCGGACAAATGACTAGTTGTTCTGTGTTCGCCGGAAACGAAACTTGCAAGAGAATTCAGATCAGCTCATCTCATACCGAGGAACAATTCACGATGCTGCAACAATCGCGTCAACCATCAGGTATACTGCAAAGTTGCGATGAAAGTTTCGAATGTTTGCTATAAATCATTTTTTAATTCACAGTGAAGAACAATTGCCAGGGGCACAAATGCAGTTATCTGTGCGTCAGGAACAATGAAGATATCGGATGTTTGTGTCAAGATGGAAATGTCGTGTTACCGGGCGAAAAGTGCGACGATACAGTCAAAATGCCCCCGCCTGAATTCGGATCTAACAAGTCAAAAGGCGATGGTGGTTACATTGCTGGAGTGATGACAACGATCTTTATATGCCTGGCTTTACTAGGAGTCTACTATTACTACCAGAGGAAGAAGTATGAAGCCAGTAAATGCGACTTAAGGTGAGTTGAATTTATTCCTACAACGCATTTCGTTCCTTACAATTAGATTAGAACCGGCATCTAATATTTGTATAATTTTACAGCATACACTTTCAAAATCCTGCTTTCGGATGCGGGCTACCAGCCTCGATTCCGTCAACTACAATGACTGTGGCGCCAGGGGAACACGAATACGTTAACCCTGTCGTCGACATTCGTTCTAGAGTGAGTAGCAATTACGCCTGTTCAATCGAGGACATAATCAGACACTTCTAAGCATTAATAAAGGGGGCACTCCCTATAAAACGCCAAATCTTAGTCGATTCGAATGATTTTTTTTTTTCTTAGGGTAAGAAATGTACGTGTTTTCTGATGAGTTATAAATGTAAGAAATGTATATATCTTTTCAGAGTCATAGATATCTTATATTACATAATTCTGGTTTTAAAAACGACTTTCGTTGCTTAAAAATGGGAAAAATCACGGAGATACAATTTTGAAAATAAAAAGAGCATTCAATTTCGAGTACAAAAGTATAAGTACACCAGTTTCCTAAAATTGACACTCAACAGGATATTTCGAAAATAAGAAAAAGATACAACGACGAATAACATTCGTCTACAACTTTGTGTTTTGACTGATAACTCTTGGTTTGATTTCAACTTTCTATGTTACACGGGAGAAACAATGCCTCCAAGGTTTGTGTGATGTAAACAATTTTTTCAGCCATTAGATGCTTAATGCAACCTTCGAAAATCGAACCAAAAGTTATCAGTCAAAACACAAAGTTGTAGACGAATGTTATTTAATGATCGTTATTGAGAGTATTCACATCATGTCGTAGAAATTTCCTCGGTAGTAACATTTAGAATTCCTATTATAGTGATTATTATTTTTGAAAAATGGATCGGTATACGGTTGCCGAGAAGATCGATATGATTTACATTTATGGCGAAACGCTAGTGCAGCTTGTAATTTATACGGAGAACGATACATCGGAAGAAGTCAACCATTCCGCAGAACTTTTAATCGAGTCATACGGTTCTTTTCAGAAGCCGGAAGTTTCGCAAAGAAAAAAAGGAATCGAATGTATTGAAGACAATGGCCATCATTTCGAACATTTGCTTTGATACAATTGCAAATTTATTCCGCGTAAAGTGGAGAACGGACATCTTTTTCTTATTTTTGAAATATCCTATTGTGTATAAATTTTAGGAAACTGGTGTACTTATACTTTTATACTCGAAATTGAATACTCTTTTCATTTTCAAAATAAAAAATACACCATCCCATTGGAAAAACCGAAGCTGACCTTCGTATCTCCCTGGCGCATCCACTTAATAAAAATTCGAACCCGCCATGTTCCATCCCCTTCAAAACCCTGCAGCTCTCTTCTGAAACTTTTTTTGAGATTTTGCTTCGTTTTCGAAAAAATCGCCCTGATCACCTTAAATGCCCCACCCTGTATACATGTGGTCACTTGATGAACGAACAATATTTAAAAAATTATGATAATTGACTGATTAGTCTTAGAATAAAAAAGGTGATTTTTTCAGAAAAAAATGTCAAACTTTGACCCAGTAAAAAACATGTTTCTTTCGATAATTTTTAGTCGGTTTTAGGTTCATCAATTCGACACAAGCATCATAAAAACCTGTGCCAAATACGAGCTTGATTAGTCAAATAGTTTTTGAGTAATGGTGTACACCGATTTTCAACACATTGTGAAAAAAATTTCGAGATAATGACGTTTAAAATTTGGGCAAGGGAAAAACGTTTGATTCTGTAACTTACGGACCAGTCACCTATTCCGGCACCGTATAATACTCCTTCAGCTGACTCATAATACTTATTTTGCATTTCTAACAGCTATTACTGAATAGACGACTCCCCTGTCCACAATATATTGCCTATTGATGCTCGCAGGGTTCCAACCGGAGCAAAGGTGCGTCACGGTCAAAGGCTCTCGAGATTTCATTTTTAAGAACTGACCAAAATCGCTGACTGTATCGTATTCTACAGGTTTCAAACTATACAAGGGGAGTGCCCCCCTTAAACCTGGTTAGCTAACTCATTTCAGGCCTAAAATTAGTATGCGAAAAGTTAAGTGCGAACAACTATTATACCCATACGAAATTCCCAGATCCCTCTAATTTGAAAAATTAATTCTGTACAGACGTGCTTCCGCCTGGCAGTCACAGGTCAAAGCCAATACGCAATCGAAATACTGACATGGTCATTACGGGCCAATAATACCCAGACGAAACGATCAGTGGCTGAATTTCAAACCTGATATTTGATTTGAACGTTCTATTTAAAAATAATGCCATCCAGATTCTGATTGAATCTCGGTATTAATTAAATGCGATATTTACGGAACACGTAGTCAATCAGACGTTAAAAATTATGTTTCAGTATCTAAATGGAGAAGTGAATGGAAAAAATACGTTGTCATTGAATAAAAAAGAAGATTGTTCCAGCGAAAGTGAAGACGGAAATTATCTGCCGGATGTACGTTTAATACGATAATTTTTTATTCGAAAATAATAATACAAGAGTATTAATTTTTGCAGTTGAATTGCAAGTTATATGTGCGTCTATGTCGTATATATTACAGTATTTTATTATGTATCTGCTGTGATGGGCAGCGTGTTGTTTATTATATTATATTACGTTACTTGTTAAATATTGTGCTCAAATTATATTTTGATAAAATTTTTATAATTCCTATTATACGATGAATAATAATCTTCTTGAGAGAAAAAAAAATTATGAAGCTGTCAGCCTTTCCTCCTACAGAATGTTCATCTATTATAGAATCTTGGTGATCGGTGAATTAAGAAAACGTATTTTTAGTTAACGTTTCGACCGGGATATGGGCCCTCCTCAGAACGATTTATTTTTTAACTGTCAAGAATAACAAAAAGATTTTTTATAAAACAAATAATAGTACTAGAAGTAATCAGACTTAAATATTGTAGATGTAATACTCTTAGAGCTATTATATATTGTTGATTAGTAAGAACCTTATGATTAATTGAAATAAGGATGTCTTTAGGTGTTATTTACCTTATGAATTAAGTAAGTGGACTAAGATGTAGTCGAATTCACAATTACTATTGGTGGAGACAGTGTACTTTTGAGTGACGGTAGACAATGTCAATCTTCAAGTTATTTTATATGTGGGAGTTAATAGTTGGAAGTCATTAATTAAAAAGGTTAAAGAACTATGTTTCTTCACAGTCAGTATGTCATTGTGTTAAAAGGTTATTAAGTAGGTCTTTTTAGCAATAAAATTAATTCACAGGTGTCAAAGAAGTGGAGGTAGGTTCTTTGTAATTAATTTCCACATGTCTAACGAAATATTGTTGGTTGAACCAATTGAGTCAACAGGTGAATAACGACTGATGGGAGAAAACAATGTAATCCAGAGTGAAGGTGAACAGTTATAAACAATTATACAGAAAAACAATAAATATTTTGTAAGAAAGGTTACGTAGTGAGGACTGTATAATGTGGACAAAAAATTTTTTTGTATGTAGTTAAGGTTAAACAATATTTGTTGTGTGGGCGGAGATTAGAGGTTTGTAAATATTACTTAAATGTTCAACATCTTGTCTAAGATTAACAGAATTGGTATGACCTACAATGTTGCACATTTCTAATAACAGTCTTCTATAATAATTGTGTTCTTCACAAAGGATGTTTGCGTTGTCGTAATTAAAAGTGTGTTGTTTATCGATACTATGTTTCGTTAGAGCTGTGTGACGTTCTTCAATCTCATGTACGTTGCGTTGGTGTTCCCTAATTCTAGTGTTGATATGTCGACCAGTTTGACCTATGTAGACTTGATTGCAATCATTGCATGGTATTTTATACACGACATTAGATCGTTTGCCTATGGGGATCTTGTCTTTTCCTGTATCAAAAACTAGTTGTAAATCTTTTGAATTTTTTCCAACAAACTTGACATTATATTTGGCGAATAAGCGGTTAAGTGACTCAAAAAGGCCGGATACATATGGGATGGGGATATATGTAGTAGCGGGTCTATCGTTATCTTCAGCGGGAGCAGAGTCAATATTATTGTCGAGTATGTTGTTGATGTAGGTGCGTCTCTTATTAATTTGTTGGTGTAATAGGCCATGAGGGTAATCATTCCATCTTAGTACATTGTATATGAGCGACAGGTTTTTTTCCTGGAACTCTGTACTAGCTAGTTTGATAGCTCGGTCAACTAGGTTAAAGATGGTGCCTATTTTGAAGGACAAAGGATGGTGAGAGTTAAAATTCAGGTATCTTTGTGACCAGGTTTTTTTGTGAAACCAATCTGTCTTGATATTATTATTATTGTGTATCAACAATACGTCTAAGAAACTGATGGCGTTATTTTCTTCAGTTTCGATGGTAAATTGTAATCTTGGATGGTACCGGTTAAAAATATTAAGAGTGTGACTTATTTTTTCATTTGGAACGGCAGTAAGAATATCATCCACGTATCGAAAGTAGAACGGTAAAACAAAACCAAGATCATTAATGCAAGACGTTTCCAAGTCTTCCATGACCAGGTCTGACAAGATTGGGGAGAGAGGAGATCCCATAGGAAAAACAAACTGTTGTGCATAAGTATCGTTATTAAATCTAAATATTGCGGAGTCAAAACATATTTTTAAGGCTTTATCAAGTTCAATCAGGGGAATTGGGATCTTATTTTCCAAAGAAGCCCACAGGTTGTTTACTGCACGCAATGCGAGATCTGTAGGAACGTTGGTAAAGAGTGAAATTACGTCTAGCGATATTAACGTGTAATTGTCCGGGATGATCAATGTTTTAATTGTATCAACTAAGAAAAAGCTATCCTTAACTCTCGAGAAGGGAGGTGTGATATTGGTGGTGAGCCATGAATTAATTGTTTTGGCTAAGGTATAGGTCGGGCTATTGACAAATGAGACGATCATTCTTAAAGGGACATCCTCTTTGTGAATTTTTGGAAGCCCGTATGCGCGTGTAGGGACACTGTTGTACGTAGAAATGCTTCTATGTAGGTTTTTGGTTATAAGTTTGGAGGTAAACCAATTAAAAGTGAGCTTATTCACCCTCGTTTGTAGGGAGTTACACAAATCATATCTAGCAATTCTATACGTACTGGTGTCAGAAAGCTGCTATCTCATTTTTTTGTTATACGAGTCTCTGTATATAGCAACCGACGTATTACCTTTGTCAGCTTTTAAAAACATAATTTCAGGGTTATTTTTTTTTTTTAAATCATGGTCTCCCGGATTTTTTGATCAGTGACATAATTATTGATGTTGTTTTTGGGGTACTTTGGGAAAACAAGTACACGGTTAGTGAAATCGGATCTAACTTGATTTCTTGCCTCATTAGGAAAACTCGTAATTTTTTCTTCAAAATTGGAAATGAGGTTGAAGACTGGAAGATCACGTTTGTTGTATGTTCGTCCGAATTTGTGACCTAGTTGTACTATTTCAGTAACATTTTCTGGAATAGGAGTATCAGTTAGATTTATTAACCAGTTATTTTTTCCAATTGAATACGAGTTTTTGTGTTTGTTCAAAGATTTTTTTTGAGCAAGTAAATTAGTGAATTTGATGATATTCCGGTTTTTTATAGCAATGAATTTATTGTTTAGCATCCGATGTTGGGATTCATCATTGGGATTTTAATTGGTTTACCTCCAAACTTATAACCAAAAACCTACATAGAAGCATTTCTACGTACAACAGTGTCCCTACACGCGCATACGGGCTTCGAAAAATTCACAAAGAGGATGTCCCTTTAAGAATAATCGTCTCATTTGTCAATAGCCCGACCTATACCTTAGCCAAAACAATTAATTCATAATGATCTTGGTTTTGTTTTACCGTTCTACTTTCGATACGTGGATGATATTCTTACTGCCGTTCCAAATGAAAAAATAAGTCACACTCTTAATATTTTTAACCGGTACCATCCAAGATTACAATTTACCATCGAAACTGAAGAAAATAACGCCATCAGTTTCTTAGACGTATTGTTGATACACAATAATAATAATATCAAGACAGATTGGTTTCACAAAAAAACCTGGTCACAAAGATACCTGAATTTTAACTCTCACCATCCTTTGTCCTTCAAAATAGGCACCATCTTTAACCTAGTTGACCGAGCTATCAAACTAGCTAGTACAGAGTTCCAGGAAAAAAACCTGTCGCTCATATACAATGTACTAAGATGGAATGATTACCCTCATGGCCTATTACACCAACAAATTAATAAGAGACGCACCTACATCAACAACATACTCGACAATAATATTGACTCTGCTCCCGCTGAAGATAACGATAGACCCGCTACTACATATATCCCCATCCCATATGTATCCGGCCTTTTTGAGTCACTTAACCGCTTATTCGCCAAATATAATGTCAAGTTTGTTGGAAAAAATTCAAAAGATTTACAACTAGTTTTTGATACAGGAAAAGACAAGATCCCCATAGGCAAACGATCTAATGTCGTGTATAAAATACCATGCAATGATTGCAATCAAGTCTACATAGGTCAAACTGGTCGACATATCAACACTAGAATTAGGGAACACCAACGCAACGTACATGAGATTGAAGAACGTCACACAGCTCTAACGAAACATAGTATCGATAAACAACACACTTTTAATTACGACAACGCAAACATCCTTTGTGAAGAACACAATTATTATAGAAGACTGTTATTAGAAATGTGCAACATTGTAGGTCATACCAATTCTGTTAATCTTAGACAAGATGTTGAACATTTAAGTAATATTTACAAACCTCTAATCTCCGCCCACACAACAAATATTGTTTAACCTTAACTACATACAAAAAAATTTTTTGTCCACATTATACAGTCCTCACTACGTAACCTTTCTTACAAAATATTTATTGTTTTTCTGTATAATTGTTTATAACTGTTCACCTTCACTCTGGATTACATTGTTTTCTCCCATCAGTCGTTATTCACCTGTTGACTCAATTGGTTCAACCAACAATATTTCGTTAGACATGTGGAAGTTAATTATAAAGAACCTACCTCCACTTCTTTGACACCTGTGAATTAATTTTATTGCTAAAAAGACCTACTTAATAACCTTTTAACACAATGACATACTGACTGTGAAGAAACATAGTTCTTTAACCTTTTTAATTAATGACTTCCAACTATTAACTCCCACATATAAAATAACTTGAAGATTGACATTGTCTACCGTCACTCAAAAGTACACTGTCTCCACCAATAGTAATTGTGAATTCGACTACATCTTAGTCCACTTACTTAATTCATAAGGTAAATAACACCTAAAGACATCCTTATTTCAATTAATCATAAGGTTCTTACTAATCAACAATATATAATAGCTCTAAGAGTATTACATCTACAATATTTAAGTCTGATTACTTCTAGTACTATTATTTGTTTTATAAAAAATCTTTTTGTTATTCTTGACAGTTAAAAAATAAATCGTTCTGAGGAGGGCCCATATCCCGGTCGAAACGTTAACTAAAAATACGTTTTCTTAATTCACCGATCACCAAGATTCTATAATAGATTACATACGAGGTCGAGAATTCTTATTCATCAGAATGTTCATCTTCCGTGAATTAAAATAAAAAATCGAGCTCCCAACTGTTTCCCTTTCAAATATCAAGAATTAAGTCGATAGTGTTGAATTATTTCACAGAGGTATAAATGATTACTTGGAAACAATTGAAGGTAAATTTTTTTTCCTGGACAATATTCAAGGTGAAATTTAAATTATATGTGCTTGTGAATCCAATCAGGAGGCCATATATATAATACATGTATGGAGGAGGCACCCACTTATTGTTAGCTAACTTCGGGATGGTCAGTCAATCGCGAATCATCATACGGTATTGTTCTATAGAACCATAGTGCATTCAAGAAGAGGCTAAGGTACGACAGAAAAAATAGCCCTGTTTTTCTATAACTTATATACCCCACAAATTATACTTCAATTCCACTTTGTGATAACTCGCTGCAAACGCACTTCGTTATTCATTTCACATATTTCCATTGACATCGACTAAGCATCTACTTCAAATTTTTCTGTTATTTCTGTATTTTTTGTATTTCACTTTCTCTGTTTCTGTTTCACTTTTTTTTCTATGTAATGTTTATTCGTATGCTTATTTTTATGCGATTATTTATTCTCTTATTTACCCGATTAACCCTTTAACCAGTCTTTTAAATGAGACTGTTGGGCTTATAAAAAATAACGTAAAATAATAAAATGAAATAATTATTCCTGTTTTGCCTGCATCGCTGAAATGATCGCCATGTAACAATTTTGTTCGAAAAACATCCGTACTTTGACATCCGTAGAATCATCTTCTCAGAAGATTCGACTTCCGTAGTTTCGAAGAATCTTGGAATCGTTAGCGGACTCACTGTTGACCACTCAAGGGCTCGTTTGTACTGGGCTGATCAACACTTTCAACTGATAGAAAGCTCAGATCTGAATGGAAATGACCGACGCATTATGTTTTCCGCTAACGTTAGTAATCATTCAAATACAATTTTCTCCCGATCAATGTTTCAAATTTCGAAGAATTTGCATCATGTGCCCGTTCTTCTGTAAGGTTCACCATCCTGTCGGCTTAAACTTATTCGAGGATTCGCTTTTCTGGCTGACCCCAGGCACCGGACAAATGACTAGCTGTTCTGTGTTCGCCGGAAACGAAACTTGCAAGAGAATTCAGATCAGCTCATCTCATACCGAGGAACAATTCACGATGCTGCAACAATCGCGTCAACCATCAGGTATACTGCAAAGTTGCGATGAAAGTTTCGAATGTTTGCTATAAATCATTTTTTAATTCACAGTGAAGAACAATTGCCAGGGGCACAAATGCAGTTATCTGTGCGTCAGGAACAATGAAGATATCGGATGTTTGTGTCAAGATGGAAATGTCGTGTTACCGGGCGAAAAGTGCGACGATACAGTCAAAATGCCCCCGCCTGAATTCGGATCTAACAAGTCAAAAGGCGATGGTGGTTACATTGCTGGAGTGATGACAACGATCTTTATATGCCTGGCTTTACTAGGAGTCTACTATTACTACCAGAGGAAGAAGTATGAAGCCAGTAAATGCGACTTAAGGTGAGTTGAATTTATTCCTACAACGCATTTCGTTCCTTACAATTAGATCAGAACCGGCATCTAATATTTGTATAATTTTACAGCATACACTTTCAAAATCCTGCTTTCGGATGCGGGCTACCAGCCTCGATTCCGTCAACTACAATGACTGTGGCGCCAGGGGAACACGAATACGTTAACCCTGTCGTCGACATTCGTTCTAGAGTGAGTAGCAATTACGCCTGTTCAATCGAGGACATAATCAGACACTTCTAAGCATTAATAAAGGGGGCACTCCCTATAAAACGCCAAATCTTAGTCGATTCGAATGATTTTTTTTTTCTTAGGGTAAGAAATGTACGTGTTTTCTGATGAGTTATAAATGTAAGAAATTTATATATCTTTTCAGAGTCATAGATATCTTATATTACATAATTCTGGTTTTAAAAACGACTTTCGTTGCTTAAAAATGGGAAAAATCACGGAGATACAATTTTGAAAATAAAGAGAGCGTTCAATTTCGAGTACAAAAGTATAAGTACACCAGTTTCCTAAAATTGACACTCAACAGGATATTTCGAAAATAAGAAAAAGATACAACGACGAATAACATTCGTCTACAACTTTGTGTTTTGACTGATAACTCTTGGTTTGATTTCAACTTTCTATGTTACACGGGAGAAACAATGCCTCCAAGGTTTGTGTGATGTAAACAATTTTTTCAGCCATTAGATGCTTAATGCAACCTTCGAAAATCGAACCAAAAGTTATCAGTCAAAACACAAAGTTGTAGACGAATGTTATTTAATGATCGTTATTGAGAGTATTCACATCATGTCGTAGAAATTTCCTCGATAGTAACATTTAGAATTCCTATTATAGTGATTATTATTTTTGAAAAATGGATCGGTATACGGTTGCCGAGAAGATCGGTATGATTTACATTTATGGCGAAACGCTAGTGCAGCTTGTAATTTATACGGAGAACGATACATCGGAAGAAGTCAACCATTCCGCAGAACTTTTAATCGAGTCATACGGTTCTTTTCAGAAGCCGGAAGTTTCGCAAAGAAAAAAAGGAATCGAATGTATTGAAGACAATGGCCATCATTTCGAACATTTGCTTTGATACAATTGTAAATTTATTCCGCGTAAAGTGGAAAACGGACATCTTTTTCTTATTTTTGAAATATCCCATTGTGTATAAATTTTAGGAAACTGGTGTACTTATACTTTTATACTCGAAATTGAATACTCTTTTCATTTTCAAAATAAAAAATACACCATCCCATTGGAAAAACCGAAGCTGACCTTCGTATCTCCCTGGCGCATCCACTTAATAAAAATTCGAACCCGCCATGTTCCATCCCCTTCAAAACCCTGCAGCTCTCTTCTGAAACTTTTTTTGAGATTTTGCTTCGTTTTCGAGAAAATCGCTCTGATCACCTTAAATGCCCCACCCTGTATACATGTGGTCACTTGATGAACGAACAATATTTAAAAAATTATGATAATTGACTGATTAGTCTTAGAATAAAAAAGGTGATTTTTTCAGAAAAAAATGTTAAACTTTGACCCAGTAAAAAACATGTTTATTTCGATAATTTTTAGTCGGTTTTAGGTTCATCAATTCGACACAAGCATCATAAAAACCTGTGCCAAATACGAGCTTGATTAGTCAAATAGTTTTTGAGTAATGGTGTACACCGATTTTCAACACATTGTGAAAAAAATTTCGAGATAATGACGTTTAAAATTTGGGCAAGGGAAAAACGTTTGATTCTGTAACTTACGGACCAGTCACTTATTCCGGCACCGTATAATACTCCTTCAGCTGACTCATAATACTTATTTTGCATTTCTAACAGCTATTACTGAATAGACGACTCCCCTGTCCACAATATATTGCCTATTGATGCTCGCAGGGTTCCAACCGGAGCAAAGGTGCGTCACGGTCAAAGGCTCTCGAGATTTCATTTTTAAGAACTGACCAAAATCGCTGACTGTATCGTATTCTACAGGTTTCAAACTATACAAGGGGAGTGCCCCCCTTAAACCTGGTTAGCTAACTCATTTCAGGCCTAAAATTAGTATGCGAAAAGTTAAGTGCGAACAACTATCATACCCATACGAAATTCCCAGATCCCTCTAATTTGAAAAATTAATTCTGTACAGACGTGCTTCCGCCTGGCAGTCACAGGTCAAAGCCAATACGCAATCGAAATACTGACATGGTCATTACGGGCCAATAATACCCAGACGAAACGATCAGTGGCTGAATTTCAAACCTGATATTTGATTTGAACGTTCTATTTAAAAATAATGCCATCCAGATTCTGATTGAATCTCGGTATTAATTAAATGCGATATTTACGGAACACGTAGTCAATCAGACGTTAAAAATTATGTTTCAGTATCTAAATGGAGAAGTGAATGGAAAAAATACGTTGTCATTGAATAAAAAAGAAGATGGTTC
The DNA here is from genome assembly GCF_021155775.2 of Neodiprion pinetum. Lineage (NCBI taxonomy): Eukaryota > Metazoa > Arthropoda > Insecta > Hymenoptera > Diprionidae > Neodiprion > Neodiprion pinetum. Next base: position 14,721,508 of record NC_060233.1, read on the forward strand.
CAGCGAAAGTGAAGACGGAAATTATCTGCCGGATGTACGTTTAATACGATAATTTTTTATTCGAAAATAATAATACAAGAGTATTAATTTTTGCAGTTGAATTGCAAGTTATATGTGCGTCTATGTCGTATATATTACAGTATTTTATTATGTATCTGCTGTGATGGGCAGCGTGTTGTTTATTATATTATATTACGATACTTGTTAAATATTGTGCTCAAATTATATTTTGATAAAATTTTTATAATTCCTATTATACGATGAATAATAATCTTCTTGAGAGAAAAAAAATTTATGAAGCTGTCAGCCTTTCCTCCTACAGAATGTTCATCTTCCATGAATTAAAATAAAAAATCGAGCTCCCAACTGTTTCCCTTTCAAATATTAAGAATTAAGTCGATAGTGTTGAATCATTTCACAGAGGTATAAATGATTACTTGGAAACAATTGAAGGTAAATTTTTTTTCCTGGACAATATTCAAGGTGAAATTTAAATTATATGTGCTTGTGAATCCAATCAGGAGGCCATATATGTAATACATGTATGGAGGAGGCACCCACTTATTGTTAGCTAACTTCGGGATGGTCAGTCAATCGCGAATCATCATACGGTATTGTTCTATAGAATCATAGTGCATTCAAGAAGAGGCTAAGGTACGACAGAAAAAATAGCCCTGTTTTCCTATAACTTAAATACCCCACAAATTATACTTCAATTCCACTTTGTGATAACTCGCTGCAAGCGCACTTCGTTATTCATTTCACATATTTCCATTGACATCGACTAAGCATCTAATTCAAATTTTTCTGTTATTTCTGTATTTTTTGTATTTCATTATTTCTGTTTCTGTTTCACTTTTTTTCTCTATGTAATGTTTATTCATATGCTTATTTTTATGCCATTATTTATTCTCTTATTTATCCGATTAACCCTTCAACCAGTCTTTTAAATGAGACTGATGGGCTTATACAAAATAACGTAAAATAATAAAATGAAATAATTATTCCTGTTTTGCCTGCATCGCTGAAATGATCGCCATGTAACAATTTTGTTCAAAAAACATCCGTACTTTGACATCTGTAGAATCATCTTCTCACCGTAGGTTTCATTGAAATTCGGGATTAAATTCTACGCTGAAAATTCTTTGTCAAGCATGTATTACTGCGACGATCTTTGTTGAAAAAATATGTTATTTGGATGGAGTTCGGGTCAGATCAATTAGTCAATTATTATAGAAACACACTTTTGTCACACCCTTTGTCGCAGTTAGTATTGGGTCTGTCTTACAAGATAGATGCGGTTATTACGAATTATGTGCACGTATGACGCCAAGGTAGAACAAATGTCCCGGGGTCAATGTGATGTCGTTAAAACAGGGATCCACGTACTTTGGGCCAAGGTGATTGTGGCGATTATGTCCAAATTTGTATGTGCGATATTTCTTCGACAGGATCAAGAACCAATGAAATAAATTGTCCGTCAAAATATCGTCCCTGACCTGTTACACGTACCAACCGAATGAATTAAACGTACGCGTGTAACTCTGAAAAAGCTGAAAATCGCCGTAAAATTTCAGAATGACAACAGCCGTTAGCATCAGCGGTTTTATCGTAACATCCGCAATACTCTGCGGAATAATTAGTATTGTAATTTACCACCTGAGAAGACTGCGTCTGTACAAACAGGTCTCAAAATTCAGCGGACCTCCGTTACTGCCGTTTTTCGGTAATGCCCTTGGATTCGTCGGAAATACCGAAGGTGATATAAACGTGTTTGAATACATTCGTCTCTTTCGAACGATATGAATTTTCACATTTTTGGTTTTAATCAAACTACTTTAGACATCCTGATGAAGATTATGGAGCTTTTGAACTCGTATCCTTCCCCGTTTCGCGTCTGGCTTGGCCACCGATTGTTCTTCGGCGTTAGTAATCCCGAGCAAATGAAGGTATAACAAATAATTGACCTCGATGAATGACATCGTCGTACAATGATAACGGATTTCTCATTTCTTCCAGAGGATTTTTC